>NC_041387.1:643712623-643768284 GCF_002162155.2 Triticum dicoccoides
CTTTCATCTGGGTGCACGACTGGTCGAAGACGACCAAGGAGTTAGATGCTCGCCGCTGGGTAACATTGAGATAATGTGGGAAGGGCTCCTGAAATACGAGCGCAACGCCCGCCTAAAGGCAGAGGTAGTGCTCCGCCGCTTCCCAGGATGGATGATGTGATGGCTAGGTCAGCACCCAACGATTGGAGCAACAATGAAGACAATGGAGAGATCTGATTCTCGAGATCCACGCCCGTCTAGATAGGTAGACTTAGAGTAGTTTTTAGCTAAGTTTACTAAATTTCAATTAAGTTCCATATAATATATCGAATCTAAGTTTAATAAAATCTTTAAAACTGGAAATAAAATGGGGCCTAGCATTAGGTTTGTCCATGAAAAAATGGGAGTGTACATTGATTTAGGGGATAGCCTTGGAGATGACCTTAGCCTACAATTGATCCTACATAGTGTGTTATAGTTTTTTTTAAACAAGGCAAAAGATTTGCCATTTTCATTGAATAAGAAGGAGTATTAGGGGTCTTGGCCAAAGGCCAAATACAATGTATCACTCTCGCGGCATGATATTACACAAATGTTTCGCACCGGCCAGACATCATAGCGTTGTCTCGTCTTTGATTCTAGATACTAAAACCCCAACAGGCACTGCAACATTACGAAATACCCTAGCATTCTGCTCTTTCCAAATTTCCCATGAGACGAGCATCAATGGATTACCGATGCTAACATAGGCGATCATTGAGGGTCCGTAGGTCGCTCGTCAAGAGAATAGGGTACCAAGCCACAGTGTATTGGACGATGGTAGAATAGATACGGGTTGAGATCAACATCGGCGAGTTGGTGACAGCTAACGGAGTTCCACTATGTCTGAAGGCGACGAGGGAGACTTCTGTAAATCATGGTTTATTCGACACCGGTTGGACCGTTGAGTGGGTTCTTGGCGGCGTCGGTGACCTTGTTGATGTTGTTGGGTGTGCATTGATCTACTCCTCATATACTTGGTATGCTCGGTACACATCGGAGTTGTGAGCATGTATTGTTGTCAAGGTGAGACACTCTAGCTTGTAGCATGGACTTTTCATTATTGGAAGTGGGGGCAACATTACACGATGACTCTAGTTTGGTGGTGCTTTTGATCATAGGGTCTCAACCTCCAGAGCGAAAATTCTAGGTGTGACATGCTCTGATTATTCCTGACAGTGTTGGTGCTTCAAATTATCTCCTTGTCGGAAGCGTTGTCCAGAGTTTGCTCGAACTCCCTCTTTGGGCTCAAAACTCTTGATCTACCCTCTGTAGGTAGATCTGGCCATGGCGGTGCTCACGCGTTGTTTCTTTCTTAGAGGTGTCGTTGTTCAAGCGCTTTTCTCACAGTTCGGGTGTTGTCGTCGGTGACGCTTGCCATTGCATGCTGGAGTTCACTTCGATAGGACTTTCGAAGGATGCATCTCTCTCTCTCTGTGTGTGTGTGTGTGTGTGTGTTTGATGTTGGCAGTGGCAGAGCTACGTGTAGGCTTTGGGGTCGGCTGACGCCACAACTTTTCTATGACACCCCTTTGGTTTTCTAAATTTTCTACATTAGTCCTTGGGACTTGAGAAGATTTACCCCATATAGCTTACTAATGACCCTACTTGTTTCCTGCCGGGGTTGCCACTGGGCGTTGGTTGTGTGGCCATCATGTAGTTCAGCTCTCCTTTCCCAATTATACGGGCTTTATCTTCACCTAAAGATAGAAAATAAACTCCGCACTAAAAAGGATTGTCGGTTGTACCGACAGTCTAAAACGAGTACTCCTCTAAAACATATTGCGCAAAGATCATGGATCAAACATGCATATGATCCCTTTCTCTTGTAAGCCATTCAAAACCTAAAAACAATACGAATGGTCAAGTGTTGCCAGGAGGAGTCCATGTGAGTTTCCACACGAAATATAGAGGGAGATAAGTCCATCTGGATGCGGCGGCCAATACTTATGGAACACCATACGCCTAAAATAATTTATGCGACTGAGGAAACCCGCAAGTAAGATCGCACCGATTAACAAGAAAATGCCATATATGCCTAAATAAAATAAGGACCATCACATAGACTCAAGCCCTTGCTTCTCCTTAGAAGCGAGTAAGATCATCGCGTACGTACCTGTCAAAGAATAATGAGGCCATCGCGTTCACTCTAGCCCTTCTTCTCTGTAGAAGCAAGAGGACGTCATGGTAGCATAGTATATGTAGTAACCGTACTGCCAAGTGTACTCATTCCTAAAGCTGCACTAACTACGTACCAGTGAAGGATTGTAGGAAAGCAAATCCGGTGCTTGGAAGGACGATGGCGATCAGAACAACTTCTTGTACTACTCTGCAACTGCAATTGTCCCGTCAAGAGATAAATGGGTTAGTTGGGCACAAGCAGCCTGCAGAATATACATAGTACTAGCATATCCGAAAAAGTTTTTTAATCGAAAAAGTACATACTGCTCCCTCCATTCCACGTTGTAGTGCGCCCGTGTTTTCTGAGATACAAGTTTGACTGTATCGAATTCAGTGGTATAATTTTTGCTCCCGTCACAGTCGGTCTCGTTGGTTAAATTTACGGTCAAACTTAAATCTTAAAAAGGCCGGCGCACTATATTATGGAATGAAGTAGCATGTAGGACCAGGGAATAATGCACAACGGAAAGAGAAGAACTTTCTTGTTTTAGGCTAGTCATTGTGGGAGTAACTTAGGTAGTAGCATAGCTCATTTCAAGAAAATTTTGCTTACGTGGCAAGTAGTTAATGAGAGGTGGTAACATAATATGTTACTCCCGAAACACGCGGGATTTTTATTCCGAATTTTTCAACTTTCCGAAATATGTATGTCGACAATGGGTGCATAGGCAATTACCGAAAAATTATACCTTTTGAAAATAGAGCATCTGAAGTTTATGTTGATATATTTTTTGTAATATATGACTTATACTAGGTTGGTTAAATTGACAACTTAAGGATACGCGCACACCCTGTAAACTGAAAGAGAGGGAGTACTTTGCATTATGAAGGTAGTAACTTAGACTAGTGTCGTGCATATGATACTAGTCTAAGTTACTCCCCACTATGACCAGCGTTAGAGACGGTAGGCGTTTGACTTTTCAGCCCAGCGCATATATACTCTCTCCGTTGCGCCTTGTGCAAGGAAGCCAAGCACATATACGTTGTACGTCTGCAAACCAGAGACGAGCCCACCCCATCCCACCCACCCCTCCCCATTTCAAACTTCAAACTCGACCTCCTCCTCCTCCTCTTCTTCTTCTCTCTCGTCCATTGGCGAGGGCCGCCATGAACGGCAAGGGCGGAGACGGCGGGGGGCACGAGAGCCGCGGGAGCGACCACGACGACATGGACATGTTGAAGCCGCTGCTGGTGAACACGGGGAGCTGGTGGTACGCCATACGCAAGTCCCACGTCTCTGCATTCCTCTGCACGCTCATCGTGGCGCTCGGCCCCATCCAGTTCGGCTTCACGGGCGGCTTCTCCTCGCCGACGCAGGACGCCATCACCCGCGACCTCAGCCTCTCCATCTCCGAGGTCATTCTCAATTCCATTGCCCGTCTTTGTTTGGCTTCGCTGGCCTGGCCTGGAATCCTAGCTAGTGACTGACCGACGATGCTGGCTACTTGCAGTTCTCGGTGTTCGGCTCGCTATCCAACATCGGCGCCATGGTGGGCGCCATCGCCAGCGGCCAGATGGTGGAGCACGTTGGCCACAAAGGGGTGAGATTCTTTTTACTTAGCCTGCTGCTTGTCTTCCTCTACCATGCCATTGCGAGGTCGACCGGTTTGTTGCCTGTCGCCTCGCACTTAAGAAGGGTCAATGTCAGTCCTTTTGTTGATCGATAATCCCATCGCATTCAGCAAATTAAATAGCAATGCAATCTTCTACCCAATCCATCTATTTTTACATTTAAAGCAAATAAAACACAAGTGGATACTCTCTCGGTCCGGAATTACTTGTTGCAGAAATAGGTGCATCTAGACGTATTAGTTCTAGATACATCGATTTTTATCCATTCTTTTTTTCTTTTTTAGGAAACCTACACTTGGTTAAACTCCCAAATTACAACCTTTGGACAAAATCTCTTGTATCTCGCTTGGGGCGAAACCAAGGTGATGAAAATCTCCATGGTGCTTCACTCTTGACGCCAAGCAGTGTGCAGCTTTGTTCCCCTCCCTGCTAATCCACTTGACCTGAGAGGATGAGAACCATGACAGGACGTCCTGGATGTCCGCGATGAGGGGGAAAAGGCTTGTTTTGTTGGTGATGCTTGGAGACAAGGCTCTCGCAACCGATTGGCAATCTACCTCGATCTGTATTGGCCCATTATAGAGTTTTGCAAATTCCTGCAGGCCGTGAAGTAATGCCAGGCATTCAGCCTCCTCAGCTGGCGCGCCTGATTCATGTTGCATCCTATTGACAAGAATATCTGGCCCTAATCATTCCTGGCTATGGCTCCGCAAGCGCTCGCACCGGTCTGTGGTACGAAGGCCGCATCTGTGTTAAGTTTGGCCACCCCCGGCGGTGGCGGTACCCAGTTTGTCTGAACTGTTACTGGCATCTGCGGACTGAGGTCACCATACAAATTCAGCCCATACATGGGTTCTAGAGAGTGTTCGCACACGAACACGTCACCGTGTACCCTCGACGTCGGGGGTGGTGCACCGCAGCTCACGTCAAAGGAGACCCGCTGGAAGCGCGGTACGCAAGACAATCCGGCGGGCGCTTTTGTAGACCCGAAACACCACACGCCCGGGAGGGACCCCGTCAGGGCGTGCGGCGGCTATGGGCTGCCCTAGGTCGACCTGATCGCCCCTAGGGCCTCGAGGTTCGCCGCCCTGCAACAAGAAGAACAGACGAAGAACGAGGAAAAAGAGGAACAAGGGTTAAGGAGAAAAGATAAAAGATAAAAAGTGGTATATGAATTGATCGATTGTGTGTTGTTCAATCGGCCATCACCCCTCAGGTATATAAGAGGCGGCTGGACTTCCCGTGCAAGGAAAAGGCTTGGATTCACGTCCAAAACCCTAGTCAAATTCGGATTGGTTTTGTCCGAACTTTCCAAAACGGTTCGGTTTAAACTGGTTGCACTTTGCGGGTAACTTTTGAGGTGGTAAACGACCTCGGATGGAAACGAGCCCAAAAGCAATCTTGACCGTTTCGACGAGACGGACAACTTTTATGTTGAATGTTTTTTGATTAGAGTTCATCTTGAGAGTCAAATCTCTCGTGCAACACAGACTATCCCTCGCGCTACCCATCAGACAGGGTGTCTGGTGGGGCGCGCCAGTTTTTGCCTCGTGACAGGGCCGTATTCCGATGGCTCTAACTTTTGCATACGAACTCGGATTGGAACGATTTTTATATCAAAATCGATCGTTTCAACGAGACGAAGACAATCTGTGTAGATAATTTTTCCATTTGAGGTCGTCTTGGGGGCTTAATCAGCCAAACTGTATTCTGAATATAAGATCTTAGTACTTTGAGTATAGTTTCGGCCTTCGAGATGAAATCGGACTGCGATGACCCAAACTTCAAAGATGTTCATATCGACAATACGGAACTCTTTCATGAAGATCACTTCTCCATTTGAGGCCATCTTAAATAAGTTATTGACCGTGCCAAAATCTGGTGTCAACACATGCCCCCCTATTTTTCGGCAAAACTTGTGTGCCGAAAAATAACTTGCACGAAGTTTGTTCTAAGCGCAATGTCAACACTCCATCGGCCATTTTGTATGTGCTTTGGACGATAAGTATATATCGGCCATTTAGATTAGCAACAAAAGTGAAGCTAATCAAGCATATAATGATTTGGTAATACCCTTTCATGATGTAAGAAATTATATTTTATCCATGGATTAAAATAAGCCCATTGAGGGAAACCAATCATACCTGATGAAGAATTTCATGGCATAGGCATCAACGGCATTGTTGAAGAAAATGGATAATGTGTGGACTGAAGATGTTGAAACCTTCGGCTTGGTCCTTCGTAGCTTTCACTCTTTTCCTTCTTCACCTTTGTCGCACTCCTTGTATAGGAAGCTCGCACATAATTCTTATTTTGAATATTTCCTTTGGGAACCCATGCCATATTTCTCTTTTCAAGTTCTTGTGCACTAAGCTTCTTCAACTCCTTCTTTTGCCAATACGATAAGCCGAGTGGGCATCCCAGCAGCGATTTTGTTTGAAGTAATGGCAATTCTTGTTTTACCTTGTGCACTCTCAACTTCTTCTCTTCAGATTTGGCACTTGATTGACTTGCCTCATTGCCTTTTGTAGCCAATGTCAATACTTTAATTGGCTCTTTTTCATTTGAGATCATATCTGAAGTGGCACTCTTACGACCATCTCTTTTGACGCGGTAGATTTGCTCAACCACCTCCTTATTCTTCCTTGTGCACCAGACCAATTCTTTATGATTGAAACGGTCTTTGACACGTGATTGTTTAAATGTTGATCTCTTTGGAGCTGCATAGTATTGGTGAGATGGTCTAGAATAAGATGGAGAATGTGCCCTTGTATCATACTTGTCCCATGATGAATATGTATCTATATGAGCATAGGGAGGCATCCACGGCATTGGCATTGGCGGCCCAAAATAAGGATATGAATATGTTGCATTAAAATTATCACTTTGCCAATACCAATCCTCATATTTGCGCCTTGGGGGTGATCTTGGTTTCTTTGCATGATTTGGCCGATAAGCATTCTTCTCTTCACTCTTCTTTTGATATTTATCCAATAGTTCAGCGAAGGTGATTTTTGATTTCTTACACTTGCGCTTATTTCGGCCTTTGTTTCCTTTGGTTGTGCTTGCACCAATCATTGGATTTGCTTGTTGCCCCCCAGTACTTGGCGTCTCCATTGTAGCTTCGATGGAATTCTCGCCCTCAAAATTATGTTCATTATGCTCTTCAACAATTTCTTTACTTGAAAGCTTGACCCCATCACCTGCAGTTTTTACCTCCTCTTTAAATGGATCGGCTTGAAGCAGCCGATGCAAAAACTTTCTGCCATCGAGACCAATCGGAATAGACTGGTCATCTCTTGGTGTCTCGACAAATTTCAATCGTCCTTTTTCAATGGCTGATTTAACTATTTGACGAAACATATTGCAATCCTCAAAATTATGTTTGAACGAATGATGCAACCTACAATACATTCGTCCTTGAATTGATGGCTTGACATGGTGATCAAGAATTCTTATGTAATTATTTTTCAGCAATAAATCAAATATTTGGTCACACATGCTTGAATTGAAGGTAAACTTCTTGCTTTCTAGTCGATCTTGCTGTGTGAACGGCTTTGAAGATAAGCAAACGAATGGTTCAGATTTAGAATCTTCCCATTCGGTTATACATTGTGTTTTCCACTCTATCTCCGGTGTCTTTGGATAAGATATTATATTAGCATCGGATTTCTCAAAAGAAATTAACCTTGGCTTTAAACTTCCGATACGAAAATATTTAGAACACACATGTCTCAATTGAGACAAAGTGCAAGCCAAGTAAGAAATAAGCAAAGCTACCCAACTAGATATGAACTTTAGATAAAGCAACGGGGAAAGCTTTGGCCACAACAATAAGTCATTATCGGTCTTTATAAATGGTGCAATGGGTTGACCGATATAGTCTATAACAATTTTGTTGCTAACAAGTAAATTACCCTTCTTCATTGGTCTTTCAAAATTACTTATTAGAATTTTTCTTATAGAAGCATCGACAATAAAGTTGCGACCAAATCGAAAGATAGGCAAGTCACTTGCTAGACATACCTCTTCAATTACGTTGGGAGAGCATGATGGTTGTATCACTTGAATAATACTTTGTTCCACTTTTGAATGACTCTCCAATGCCTTGGCATCCTCTTTTTCTTTGATAGATTCGGTACACATACTATTTGATTCGGCTTTTTTAATAACCGAATTAACTTTGTTATCCGAATCACCACTTTTTCTTTCTTTGATTTGCAAGGTTGCTTGTTCTTGTCTAAATTCAGCAAACATTGTAGCTAGTCTATCTTTAAGCTTTTTTCGACCAATTTCAGTCCAATCTTCATCGGATTGCCCCCCAATACTTTGAGACGCTTTCGGCAATGGTGTGTTGCCGAAATTCTGTAATTGTGCAGGGGCAACATGATATGCTACGTTACTAGGTAAAGACACATGCGCTCTGGTAGAATTCTCACTTATTCGGCCATGAGCATGAAGGTGCGGAGCCGAATCACGAATATCTACAATTGCGCATGGTGCCGAAAAATTCGTAGCATGAGGTGTAGCATACGATGTTTGAGGGTAATTGGTCGAATAACTAGTAGTGGCATGGCCAATTCCCCTATCCACCGGCACGTTTGGATTAACATACTGCAAGTTATTTGCCGATGAATAAAAAGTTGAAACACTTTGTTGCATACTATTGGAAGTTCCTACATGGGGTGTCTCAACATGATTAACCGAACTCCTCATGTTGTTCATCGGCATATAGATTTGTGGGGTTACCGATGCATGGGAGTTGGGATACATATGTTGCATGTTGCCAAAATTATATGAAGTTGAAGCATGAAGATTATTCTGAATCGGCTGTTGCACATAATTAGATGCATGATTGATAAAACTAGGGCTAGCCGATACAATATGCTCATTAGACGATCTAGCAACAACACATGTATTATTTGCATCTACATAAGTGAATTGGGTATTAATGTTACCTTTGTAGATTGCAAACCCTAGATGACGATCTCTTCGTAGCAAGAACGGGCTGGAGACCGTTCAAAGCTTTGTCCCCAGCGGAGTCGCCAAAAAGTGTGTTCGCATACGAACACGTCACCGTGTACCCTCGATGTCGGGGGTGGTGCACCGCAGCTCACGTCGAAAGAGACCCGCCGGAAGCGCGGTACGCAAGACAATCCGGCGGGCGCTTTTGTAGACCCGAAACCCCACACGCCCGGGAGGGACCCCGTCAGGGCGTGCGGCGGCTATGGGCTGCCCTAGGTCGACCTAATCGCCCCTAGGGCCTCGAGGTTCGCCGCCCTGCAACAAGAAGAACAGACGAAGAACGAGGAAGAAGAGGAACAAGGGTTAAGGAGAAAAGATAAAAGATAAAAAGTGGTATATGAATTGATCAATTGTGTGTTGTTCAATCGGCCATCACCCCTCAGGTATATAAGAGGCGGCCGGACTTCCCGTGCAAGGAAAAGGCTTGGATTCACGTCCAAAACCCTAGTCAAATTCAGATTGGTTTTGTCCGAACTTTCCAAAACGATTCGGTTTAAACTGGCTGCACTTTGCGGGTAACTTTTGAGGTGGTAAACGACCTCGGATGGAAACGAGCCCAAAAGCAATCTTGACCGTTTTGACGAGACGAACAACTTTTATGTTGAACGTTTTTTGATTAGAGTTCATCTTGAGGGTCAAATCTCTCGTGCAACACAGACTATCCCTCACGCTACCCATCAGACAGGGTGTCTGGTGGGGCGCGCCAGTTTTTGCCTCGTGACAGGGCCGTATTCCGATGGCTCTAACTTTTGCATACGAACTCGGATCGGAACGAGTTTTATATCAAAATCGATCGTTTCGACGAGACAAAGACAATCCGTGTAGATAATTTTTCCATTTGAGGTCGTCTTGGGGGCTTAATCAGCCAAACTGTACTCTGAATATAAGATCTTAGTACTTTGAGTATAGTTTCGGCCTTCGAGATGAAATCGGACTGCGATGACCCAAACTTCAAAGATGTTCATATCGACAATAGGAACTCTTTCATTAAGATCACTTCTCCATTTGAGGCCATCTTAAATAAGTTATTGACCGTGCCAAAATCTGGTGTCAATAGAGAGTTATTCTTGTCTAATGCCATCTTGAGTTCCTGCTCGTACTTAGTTAGAAAGGCCACCGAACCCAGTATATGCTCTTTTCCATCACCATGCACTACGTTCTCCCGAAGGTGCCAAGCCCGCCATAAGAGCAGGAGAATCTTAATCCGGGTATCTGCATCACATTGGTTCAGCAGCGCTTGGAGCCAGTCCTTACCAGTGTGCCAGAACGCCTGTTCCTTGGGTAAATTCCATTGTTTCCTCATCTCTTGTCGCAGGGCTCTGCTTTTGGTGCATGCCACCACGGCATGGTACTCGGTTTCATCTGAATGACCGCAGGTATCACACGTATTATCAAACGCCAGCGTGCGTTTGCATTTGTTCACCTTAGTAGCTAGGGTGTTGGTGGCCACTCTCCATGCAAAGATTTTGACTTTCTCCGGCACCTTTGCTTTCTAAATCAGGTCCCAACTGCTACGATCATCAATGCCTATTGTCGAACTTGATGTTTGTTCACTGATTCTCTTCTGGGCCATTGCAAGCATGTAGGCGCTCTTTACTGTGAAGATTCCAGACTTTTCATAGTGCCAAGCAACGCAGTCGGCCACATCTCTTTGCGGTAACCTGATATTCAGGATCGCCTCAGCATCATAATGACTAAAGATTCTTCGAATGAGCTCCTCATTCCAGCTCTTTGAGGCCGTGTCGATGAGTTGGTTCACCCATCGGATGCGAGACCTACAAGTGAAAGAGCCTGCCTTCAGCCCTTCTTGTCTTGGTATCCATTGGTCTCTTTGGACTTGGATATCTCTCCCATTCCCAATGCGACATATTAATCTCTTTGTGGTAACCTGATTTTTATCCATTCCTGCGACAAGTAATTCGAGACGAAGGAGTATGTTTTATCATTCTAAACTTAATTATGTTATCAACACAAATGAATCAAATAGCCAACAATCACATATCTCACATAGTAGTACATGGACGCGGTCCAAGATGATACTTCCTCCATTCCGAAATGAGTGTTGTGGTTTTAGTTTGAGACTTTCTTCTTCTCGGCATCACAGTCGACCACCCTACTGCGCTAAAAACAGAAGTGCGACTTCCCTAAGAAAAGAAACAGAAGTGCGAAAATTCGTTTCTAATCCCGGGCTCAGATGCTCCCGAAATCCACACCGCAAACTGGCATGTGGATCTGTGCTACCGTGTGTATTTAACGACCGTATATCCCATATTAGGCCAGCGCAAGTGAGCAATGAATGCGATGGCAGGTCGTACTGTATACGCGGATCAGGTAGTCGTTTCACGGCTCGGATCGGGCTTGCCTGCTCCTTTCCCATGCTCCCATCCATGCTTCCACTTCATCCTACGGCTGTCTTTTTTTCTTTTCTATTTCTAATCTAATCATCTCCCCCTAATTTTAAAGGGATGGGGCCGGGCCTTATTTTTTCCAATCAAATCAAGCCACATACGCGGGAGCACAGATGGACACACGCGAAGGAGCAGGCAAGTCTCGTCCTCACGGCTCAGCCTCATTTCTGTGCCCGTCTGAGCCGTGCACGGCGCCTGAATCACAAACGGCCACCGGATGAGACCGTATTAAATGCCAACTCCCAGCCTCTCGCCCCTAGAACCAGGTACTACTCCAGAGATGAAAATTTACCTGCTCTGTTAGGTGTCGGGGATTGCATGCATGGACCAATCAGCGGCGTGTTAAAGAGGGCGCAGTTAGAAAGCTAATTTCAGAGATCTTGACTATCAGTCTTGATAGTCAAATGGCCAATATTTACATAATATCTGTATATAAAACTGCCAATCAATTTGAGTTAATTGGCCTTGTGTACACAATTGCGATTACGTGAAATCTATACAAGTGTACTCTTGCATCGATGGATTAAGGGGCCACAAACTTGCCGAGATAACCGGCATATGAAGTGGCTACCCTGGTGAGATTACAAATGCCAACTTCTGTGTCTTAAATAACCAGTAAACTAGAAGCAGCACTGCGGGTCTTGGCTGTGGAGCAAAAGTATGGAACTACACAAGGACTTGAGACCGTATGGGACCTAGTGTGCGCCGTTCGTGAACGGGGGTTTAGGTTGAGAAGTGCTATGCAGCCGACGTTTCTGGCCGATGCGTGCACGACAGCCGCTAATCACCGTTAGATGAAATCCCTTCATAAATAAGAAACGTGAGATCTTAGCATCGTCCACATGACGTCTATAAAACATCATGTGTGAAGCTATTCCGGTTTAGGTTTCTCCTCGCTCGAACACATGAATGTGTGCCTGCTTCTTCGACACCTCTCAAAGCTACATGACTCCAACTCTACTCCGGCAGCATCTTACCTAGTTACAAATATGGCTGGTCTCCTACTCATGACTTGGGATCTGGGGATTCTTCCGCATAGCCGGTGTGGCGCGATATTATTAAACATATAGACTTCTTCAGGTCCATCACCTCGGTAAACCTAGGGAATGGGGCTACCACCTCATTCTGGACTGACCTTTGGCTCCCAAACACCCAAACTACTCTCGCTTGTCAATTTGCTGCTCTCTACTCTCACTCCAATAGGCAGTCGACCTCGATCGTGCGGGTGCTGGATTCGCCAGAACTATGCCTACATCTTGCGCCTCGGTTATCCCTTGTAGCCACTACACCACAGCACCACATCCCCAACAAACAGGTTGGTCGGAAAAACAGCGTCTGCCGACACACAGTCGGTCGGGAAAATGTATTGCCGACCGACAGTGTCTGTTGGGGTAAGTCCAGACGGGAAAACCTTTTCCCGACCGACATGTCTTTCCCGACCGACAGTTGGACGCCTATAAACTGAATTGCCGACCGACTTTCTGATGGCCTACCCCGGAATCTTTCCCGACCGATTTTCAGCTGGTGTTGCTCTTGAAGCTTTCCTGACCGACCGTTTGACAGTACAGTCTTTGCCGACCGACTTTTTGCTGCCCCTATCCTGAACCTTTCCCGACCAACTGTGCGATGGTGTCTTTTTTGCCGACCGACTTTCCATTGGTCCTAGCAAGAGCCTTTGCCGACCAACAATAGGATGTTGTTTTGTTTTGCCAACCACCAATTTGACAGCACGTACCCTTGATTTCCCATCTGCCTTACAATACAATGTCAACCAAAATCAAGTTGCATATCTCATTACAATATGATATTAGTCAAGTTACCGAACTTGCATGTACTCCGAAAATATTAAATCATGACCAAAGAAGGATAACATATTAATTACTTCTCACAAGTAAAGGAAACATTTACGGTTCAACGACCGAATCACCCAACAGGTTTACAAAATGATAGATGCATCTCCAACATTCATTGTTTGCTCCATTACACAAAATACCCAGGTGACAAGATGACATATAGGTTTACAAAATGAGACCTAAAAGACGCATTGTTTTTGCTCCATTACAGAAAATCTCTAGCTGATGCAAACTGACATCTTCCTGGTTCCTTCCTGCTCCTGTTGTATGTCTTTTCTACAAAGGATAAAAATGTAATGGTGAGCATGCATTCAGAGACAATGGCAAAAAAAATAATTGTATAAAGCATCTATGGCAATTGGCAATAAAAAACTATGGGATTTTAGTGTTACAAAAAATAGCTCAAGTTCAGAACAATGCCACAACATGTGTTAATTAGATCTTTGCTGTGTTGGACATCATAAAGCCTCGATGCAACGTGACCATGAAGTATATTTCAGGAAATATGAGCAATATAGAGGTGTACTCGGAGCAACACCCGGTACTATTTTGCAATATAAAGCAGCACCAGGGACGAGCTGGAGCGCGAAATGGTGAACTTTTCGCGCGCCAACGGCCATCCGGCCATCTAGCGCTTGGCGCCAAGCCAGTAACCAATTATGCACAGCAAGTATGTGATCTACTTTGCTAACCTAGCTACCAGGGACGCTCTACACAAGGCAGGCATAGACTGTTCTTACTGCCAAGCCCACGCTATTGCTCCCATCCCACAGAAGGAAAACTCTAGCCCGATGGCTACACGATACGATGTGCAAAAAAATGAAACTCAAGCCGACTGAACCAGCCTAGCACAAGAAACAGAACTCTAGCTTCTACTTTGTTCCTCATCATATCTACTCTGTGACACCATGACATGACATGTATGCAAGCATCGGATAATTAGATCGCGCATAACAACTCGTAGCCTGACGCCGACGCAAGAAGCAAAAGCATCAAACTGAATCAACCTGAACCAGCCCAACACAGATAGATAATTGAACTTGGAGCAGAGAAATGAGTATCTAGATCAACAACGGCAGCAAGCACAGGACTAGAACAGAAAGCGATGGGGGATTTGGGAAGAAATTATACCTGCGGAGGTTCATCGCAGCCGGGCAATATCACGGGCAACATAATTAAGTTGTATTTCCATCATCTGGACATAAGGCAAAAAATTAGCATGTTCGGACAATTACTCTTGTAAACAATAGCATGGACATGAGAGCAACTTTTGCATCACATTATTATTTCCTTGTATTTCTACTAAACCATGTAAGCTATGAACTATACATTAAGAAGTGGCAATGAACTAGGCAGGTATTGAAAATAAGAGAAGATAGACCAGCATTGATCGTTACTGCTCAATGTACAGAGCTAGATAACAACTATCATGAGGAAGAAGAAGATACAAGGGTCTGGTTAAGTTCATTTTGATCCCTGGTTTTGTAGCTCAAAAAATAAATACTAGCTCATGATTCAAATATACCTTAGCGGCGGGACGAGGAACATGCCCCAGGTTTGTAGGGTTTCATCTAGCAAAGTGATCATGAGTTAGTATCACGCATCAAACAATTCGAGATAAGTGGACAAGCACACAATGTTGGTGATTACCTTGCTAGATGGCCATGCAATGGACCTTGTGACAGCATCAACGATAATTTGTAAACCTTCATCTTCAAAAGGCAAAGTAGCATCCCTTCTGATCGCAACATTGACAAGAACCTCATAAGTTCCTAGTCCAAGGGGCTCTCCGCCCACAATAGTGTCTGGGTCAACTGAGATAATTGTTGCCTTAGCAACAGGAGTTTCAGGACCAGTCCATGCATATAGAAGCACATCCATACCAATCTGAATCAATGATTATTTTAGAAACATCAAACAAAATAAAATTTCAACATATAGGTAAGGATGAGAAGATTACAAGGCTTTCATCTTCATAGGCTGATGAGCTTCTTGAAGGGGGCTTTGCAACAACTCTTCTATGAACAAAGGGCTCTTCATCATCCCGTTCATCATCTTCTTCACCATCGTTATTATCCTCAGCTTCAGCTCTTGAGTTCTATCAAACAGAAATAGAGTTAGTGCATGGAAGATGGATTATTGATGCAATGAAAAGATGTGGAAATAGTTCATTACTTGTCAAGAATTGGAACCGTGCTGCGAGCTAGGAATTTCCAGATTATGCCCTCCTTGTGAAGCTAACATCAATTCCATTCGGTTCATCCGTTCCTGCATTTTTAGCACATGCCCCTCCAGCATGTTAAAGCGATTTTCAGCTTCTCGACGCCCTTCCATTTCAACTAGAACTCTTGTGCTCAATTTACCCCGTGTACCCGGTGTGCCCAAATCTTGAGGTGCTGGCCCTAGACCTAACACACGGACACGACCCCTGGGCTCCTTTATTCCACATACACGTGCAAACAGATCACCTTCTTTAAATTTTTTTCCTTCCATTCGGGGTGCTGTTCACCTTTCTCTATGAGTTCTTTCTGCAAAATGATATGTACTTGCTATGTAAATTCTACTTGTACAAGTTCTGTCTAATACTGAAAAAACATGGCAAAAGGGACTCACAATTGTTGCTGCTGCCTGCATCACATAACTCCCTTTCCTTTCCCCTTTCTTGCATGTATGTGTTTTGATATAAACTTCATCTCTTCGAGGATCATGCCCAAGTTTGACAGCCTACAATCATTTATTTATTTCACTTTGCATTAGTCACTAAAACACAGTGGCATATCTTTTTAATTGGGGTAATTGCGTTTACCATTTCATTGGCAACACGGGCATGACTCTTGCTGCCAGATGTATGAGGCACTGCATTGGCACGATTCTTTTTGGCGATAGCACCACGAGACTACAAGACTAGTAAAGGAGATTTATCACATGTATTGTTTGCTGCCAGATGTATGGTGCATATTTGTTTATCTATGTCCAGTAGGACGACTACAGTTTTGATTCAGCGGGATGACTTACTTCAAATGCCGAAGATCTCCAATAGTAATAAGGGTCTTCCAATCAGCTTCACTAATTCTGCTATCACGTCTTTTCATAAGTTGTGCATCAGTCAGCGCAGCATCAAACTTGCACCTCTTTAAATCTGACTTCCAATCCTTCCATTTTATGTGTGAAGTGTTGAGAACAAAGCTCGAGGCGGTTGAGTCGAGCTCATAAAATGCCTACTAAAATGAGAGAAAGCAGAATACTCGGTTAGATAGCATTAAAAAAGAGTAAGTTATAAATTATGCTCATTTATACCTTCAAGGTCTCCCACACTAACAATTTTTTGTCAACATCAACATCTCGCCAATCTAACTCTGCAGGTGATATATGCTTCCTCACCAAAGTACCAATGAAATTGGCAAATTCAGTTGCATCTAGCCCAACAGGCTGGCCATTCTCATTAAGTGGAATATGGATTTTGGGTTGATTCAGCCTTGCATATATGTTAGCCTTTCGAGTAATTTTTCTTCCACCTTTCTGAATACCTTCATCATCAAGCTCACAAGTAATCTCTTCATGCAAGAAAATTAACATAGTCATACAACAATTCTAGCAAGTGACATTAGGCTACAATATGAGCAAGTATAACCCACTACAAATACCTTTGGAAGGCTGATGCTCAGGATCTACATGATCTTGATCTTTTGATACCCTGGACCTCAAAACACGTCCTTCATTCGCGCTTATAGGTGCGCTAGAGGGTGCCTGCATAGATATATGGTTTAGTATTGCAAGCTACATTTGCTTCCTTCAGGTAGAACATCTTCAGGGCTACATACCTTTCTTTTCTTTTGGGGGGCTTGGTTCGCTTCCATATCTTCCTACATAGAAGCTCTTGTTGCTCGTGCCGCTGCTAGCCGTTTATCATTCTCTTCAATGGTCTTGCTTCTCAGTAGTTCATACTCTACCGCTTTCAGTTGTTCCTTCGTGACCCCACCATCTTTAGCTCTTCCGTTTGCGCTTGCCATTTTCCTCCTGCAAAGACACACTATGTGAGTACATCGCTGAAAATACAAAACATTAGAGGATCATACACAACACTTACTTTTTTTCAATATCACTTGTTTTAAGAACTAGTCCATCTATATCTGTCCTAGCAGAACCAATGCATCCATCCGCAACACTCACACGTATAGCAGTACATGGATCAGGCAACGTCACACATAAAACATTACCATTGTCATCTTTAGATTCTTCTATGTCATATAATGATGGAAAAACAACAGTAGACCACTCAGCATCAATGGGATCTTCAACATAGTAAACTTGAGTTGCTTGTGTGGCTAATATGAAGGGCTCGTCTGATATTTTCTCACCGGTATTGAACAAATGCTTGAAATTCACAGAAGTTATTCCAAACTGATCAGTTTGCACCAATTCATCTTCTACACGATTATCAACCCAGTCACATTTGAACAACACTACTTTCCCTTCATGTTGATAATTCAACTCAAGAATTTCCTTTGTAATGCCATAATAGGTCTTGTTTCTTACACTAATATTGTCACCTTTTCCTTTTGCAAAGGATGTGGTTTGTGAAACAAGAGCTACTCCACTACTCTGAAATGACCAGCCCTCATCATATGATTGTGTATGAAAGTCTGTCCCATTTATAGTGTAGCTACTATACTTCATAGCAACCAAGTTTGGCTCTTTAGCTAATATTTTTATCTCATGAGGTGCTTCATCGCCCATTTCTGCCACCTGTGATTATGAAATGCTATTGTTACTCTACAATGGGATGGAATTATATGTCTTATAGGTTGACAGTCACATGCCCACTTACGTGCAATTTAAACCACTCATGAAAGGTCTCGTAATGCACACGCTTGACTTCTCGATGACTTCGAACACCAATAGAAGAAAGGTAATCCATATGTTTGCTGCATATAGGTTATATTTATTAATTGACAAGGAGGACAGAAATAACCTAACAGCAATACATAGTAGGGATATCTTACTCTAGGTATGGTTCTATGTTGTCATAATTGAACAAGACGTATCTGTGGGCTTGTAGCCAAGTTTTGTTATCTAACATCACCATGCACTTGCCAGCCAGCCCTCGACCAATGTTGTGGAAGAAAGGAGTTGTATCATCAACTTCCATATCCAAACCTCCATCATTCCTAGCTCGATTCAACCGACTCTCATCATCCAAATAGTGTGAGCAAAATGTCAAGCTCTCATCAAACAAATAGCCCTCTGCAATTGATCCTTCCACATGACTTCTGGTGTGGACATGTCCCTTGAGCTTTCCTATATACCTCTCTACAGCCCACATGCTGCGAAAATGTACTGGACCAGCTATCATTGCTTGTGCTGGAAGATGAACCATCAAATGCACCATAATATCAAAAAATGATGGGAGGAATATGGCCTCAAGAAGGCTCAAGGTCTCACTTATTTCATCCTGCAACCTTTGCATGTCACTTATGTGAATAACCTGTGAGTACATTCGCTTGAAAAATCTGCTCACACGAATCAGTACCGCACTCACTCTTTCTGGTAATGTTCTTCTCACTGCAAGTGGCAGCAAGTCTTGCAAAAGGACATGGTTGTCATGGCTCTATAGTCCAGTTATCTTTTTATCCTTAACATGCACATTACGGCGTATATCAGATGCATAACCATTAGGAAACATGGCATTTTTAAATACTTTGCAAAATGTCCTCTGCTGATCAGATTCCATTGTGTAAGGTGCCGGAGGAAAAAAAAACTTCATCATCATCAAGATCAATAGGTTGAAGATCCTTTCTAATATTGAGTGCTTGAAGGTCATATCGAGAATTAATATTATCCTTGGTTTTTCCATTGACTGCCAACAAAGTGTTAACTACATTCTCACACACATTTTTTTCTATGTGCATGATATCAAAGTTATGATGCATCTTCAAATCCTTCCAATATGGTAGTTTAAACCAAATAGACTTTCTTTTCCAAATGATCAGCGGATCCCCTTTCTTGCGTTTATTAGTTCTAGGCTTCTTCGTTATAGGGTCCTTCCCAAACTTGGTTTGCATATTTTCTGTCAGCTCTAAGATTTGCCTACCGGAAAGTGGAACGGGTGCTGTCCCACATTCTATGTCACCAAATGTGTGTGTATCATACCTCAATGGGTGATCTGCACGTAAGAACCTACCATGCCCAATATAGCAAGTCTTGCTACCATTTTTTAGCCTAAGAGAACATAATTGAGAGTGGCATTCAGGGCAAGCTCCTTCTCCAGAGGAAGCATAGGCAACCAAAGACCCAAGACCCGGTTTATCCGTAATTGTGCATATTATGGCAGAATGCAACTGAAAATACTCTCCGGTTGAAGCATCATAGGTCCTAACACCATCAAGAAACATATCTACCATATCATCAACTAGTGGCTCAAGATAGACATCAATATCACTACCAGGTGAATTTCTGCCAGGAATCAACAGTGATAGGATGAAATTTGATTGCTTCATAATCATCCAGGGTGGAAAGTTATAAGGAATCAATAATACTGGCCAAATGCTATAGCTGAGATTCATGGATCTAAATGGATTAAAACCATCGGGACATACTACAAGCTTAAGATTTCCGCTGTCTTTTGCAAAATCTTTATTTTTTCATCAAAATCTTTCCAAAGGAGGGAATCTTTAGGATGCCTGATCAAGCCATCTTGTGTGCGCTCTTCTGTATGCCATCTTGTGAGAGCCACAGTTCTGGAACACACAAACAACCTTTGAAGCCTCTTCTTTATTGGGAAGTAACGAAGAACCTTCTTAGGAACCTTGTGGACACGTTTCCCATCTGCACTCTTCCTTTCAGATTTCCATCTTGATGCCTTACATTCTGGGCATGAATTGGCATTGGCATTGTTCTTCCAAAATAGAATGCAATCATTTTCACATGCATGGATATTAACATACCCAAGTCCTAGGCATTTGACTAGTTTTTTAGCTTCATTGGAGTTTTTGGGTATTGTGGACTGAGGGTAAGCATCTTTTAGTAGAACTAATAGCAGATCAAAACTTGTATCAGACCACCCTCCAAGCAGTTTGGTGTGAAGAAGTCTCACTAGGAAACGAAGCTTTGAGAAATTCTTACAGCCTGGATATAGCTCTTGTCTAGAATCAGCTTCAAGTTTGTGGAGAGATTCTAGAAAAGAATCATCCTGATCTAAACCACAATCATCTTCAAGATCTCCCCCTTTATCCAAACCAGCAGCAAGGTCTCTTAGCAAATCAGATATATCATCGCCCTCATCCCTATCGTCACCCTCATCTAGATTTGGAGGAATGGAAGAAAAAGAGACACGTTCTCCATGAAACATCCACTGTTTGTAGCCATCTACAAATCACTCGCATACGAGGTGCTCACGGACTTCAGACTCTTCTCTCCAGTATGAGTTCACACAGTTTTTGCAAGGACATAAGATTTTATTCTCGACCGATGATTTATTAAATGCAAAGCCTAGGAATTTGGCGAGCCCTTGTAAGTACTTCTCTGTATGCCTACATGCAAGTGTACATGTGTAGTGTGTTATATATATTTTCAGCATCTAAGAAATTTAAAACATATATGCTGCATTATACCTAGGCGCATCCATCCAACTTCTATCCATGGTAGCTAGCTTCACACTTGGTCACTACAAATACACACTAAATCCTGAATAGATAATATCACAAGCAGAGAATGCAAGGAATTACTTGAAGTACTATAAATACAATGGCTCGAAAAAGAAAGTAAGAATCATAGAACCAATTCAATGGTAGTACACATAGCAAAGGTAGATACCACCATAAATAAACAGACCAAAGATATGGTTGACTCACCAACTAGTGGAGGATGTCGTGACAAGCACGGAAGGGGATTACTGCGCCGCTGCTGGAAGTTGAGTCGTTGGTAGCAAGAATCCTAATAACCAACCAGATTACACACTACAAAAATCAGTGCCAAACATAAGGAGGTATCTCTACATATTCATGGCATCCACACACATGGAGGGCCTCTAGACTTGAGTGGGGCAGAGGAACTCACTTGAGTGGATGCAGTAAGCACGTCGGTGGATGATCTCTTGAAGATGAGCTCCCACGGTGTAGCCTCCTGAAGGAAAAAATGCATAAGAGCCGAAGCCTAAGCAAAACCTTCAATTCATGTTCACACGCAACATTGGCTGGGTTATGCTAGGAACACACTAAGATAACAACTTCAATAAATCTTGGAGCCACATTTGTTACAAAATACCAACAAGATATTAAGCTCACCAATTTCATAAATAATATCTGTTTGTTAGCCACTAACTCCTAATCTATCTACCATTTTAGTTATTCACATAATTTTTGAATCAAACAGCCAGACTAAAAGCACTCCATCAACTAATCATATACTAAAAGAAAAATAAATAGTGGACACTCCACACACACCTTGTGCACTAAGGTGGTGTTTGGTTCAGGAAAATATGATGCTAGGTACAATCAAATACCACAAGCTGGTCACTAAGTACCAATGATTCTGCTACTCTTCTTCCTCTGCTCAATGGTACCAACAATGGTTCTCTGTGCAACCTGCAACAAAAACAAAAGAGAGATGAAGTCAGGTCGCATGTACAGAGAGATGAAAATCCACACTGCGTGAGGTCTCCCTAAGTTCAGATGCTAAACTTCCTTAAGAGGAAATACAAGAATCTAGCCCTGATGCTTATCTCACCAAGTCAGAGAAACCACTTCCTATGAAAGATAAAAACTTGTTCAGTATACAGAATTTTGTTTTAGCCCATGATGTTGAATATAAAATCTCTTACGAGATCATGCTGAACAACACTAAGGACAATGTAGAAACTTGCTAGACTTAATGAGTGATCCCTGCTCATTGAACCTGTAACAATTCAGGCATAAACCATGTAAAATGCATCTGTTCCTTCTTTTTTAATGTCAGGACAAACGTGTGTACTTACACAACTAACGGTAATGAAACATTGTTCTCAAATCATATGTACAGATCCAGTTCGGCCTCCACATGAAGCTGCAGAGTTAGTATCATCATTTCCTCAGAAGAACCTCAGAGTTTTCCCAGCCACATGCGTTCTACGGAAGATCCCCACTGCCGGAGCTCCAACATGCCTCTAGGAGAGAGAGAGAGAAAGAGAGAGAGAGAGGAGTTGTACCTCAGACGCACGCTGCCCGGTTACAAGTTGAAGCAGCCACTCGGACGGACGAGCGCGGGGCGCCGATGGACGGGCAGGACGGAACTGCGTGGGGCACCGATGGACGGGCAGGATGGCGCGGGGCGGAGATGGACGGGCACGGCAGAGCGGCGCATGGCGTCCAGGGAGGCACGGGATGGCACTGGGCGGCGCAGGGCAGTTAGGACGGCGCGGGGCGGCGCGGCAGAGGCATGACGGCGCGAGGCGGCGCAGCAGAGGCAGGACGGCGTAATAGAGGTCGTGGGACGGCCTGGGGAATGACCGGTGGGAGGCGTGGGGCGGCGGTGGAATGGCTGGGATCTAGGGATTTGGCGGTGTGGCTGGGGGGAAATGCTAGGGATTTGGCCCTTCGTGGGGATTGAAGTGATTTGGGAAAAAAACATTTCGCGGGCTGGGCCAGACTTCGCGCTAAATTTTGTCCGTTCGCGCGCGAGGCCCATTTACCCTCTGACTGTTGGTCGGGGTTATTTGCCGACCGATGGTCCGTGGGCCATAAGGGAATTCCCGACCGACAGTTCGATGGTATATGTTTTATCATTCCCGACCGACGGTGTGTCACCGTAAATAATTTTCCCGACCCACAATCTATTAGAAACTTTCATGGCCAATCGTGGGTCGGCAATAGTGACTTTTTCCCAACACACAACGGTAGGGAATTCTGGTGCATGGTGTAGTGAGCTGAGAACGAACTATCCACCTTGCGTAATATTATGGCTGCAGTTAACTTGGATCCGCAGGTTGACGATAACAGGGTTTGCAGGTAGGAGGGCAAAGTTCTTTTCACCAGTTTGGCCTACGCAGCGATTTGGCATGAACACCCGAAGGACCCAATGGCGGCTGCGATATGGAAAAACTACGCGCACAACAAGTGTCGAATCTTCATGTGGCTGGCTCACAAAGATTGTGTCTACACCAATGAGCGAAGGCTGCGTCACTCAATCACTACCTCGGATGCATGCCCGTTCTGTGGCACGAGCGAGAATATCACCCACCTCCTCCTCCGCTACGCCGCCCTACGGCCGCTATGGGATGGGCTAGACAACCTGTATAGGGGCTCGCCTACCAGCATTACAGATATCTGGCGGCTGGCCCCGAGGGATAAGGTTCGCTCTACAGTCCTCATCGCAATCTTCTGGAACACTTGGAAGCGCCAAAACGCCAAGGTCTTTCGTCATGAGACTCTGCACATTCATCACATTGCTAGGGTAGCGGCGGACGATCTGAAGCTATGGTCTCAAAGATGCAAGAATGCCCAGCGCAAATCGCTCCTCCAACATTGGGGCTCTATGTTGTCAAACCTTGCCGCGAGATTGTAACCTATGTAATCTTTGGCTACCCCCCCCCCTCTTCTCTTCCCTCGCAACCCCCCTGTAACCTCCTATGCACACAACTCTTTAAGGTAATATATGGTTCAGGCTGGCGTAAGCCCGCCATTGACGCATCAAATCTGAGAGCCTCTTTTCCACAGCTTGAACAGCCCTCCTTGCCAAGTCAGTGTTGGGGATCGTTGCAGAAATTAAAAAATTTATACGCATCACCAAGATCAATCTATGGAGAGACTAGCAACGAAAGAGAGGGGAGTGCATCTTCATACCCTTGAAGATCGCGATGCGGAAGCGTTACAAGAACGCGGATATGGGAGTCGTACTCACGACGATTCAAATCACGGAAGATCCGATCTAACGCCGAACGGATGGCGCCTCCGCGTTCAACACACATACAGCCCGGGGATGTCTCCTCCTTCTTGATCCAGCAAGGGGAGAGGAGAAGTTGAGAGAGAGCTCCGGCAGCACGACGGTGTGGTGGTGGAGCTTGCAGTTCTTCGGCAGGGCTTTGCCAAGCACTACTGAGGAGGAGGTGGAGTTGGAGAGGGGGAGGGCTGCGCCAGGGGCAGGGTAAAGCTCCCATGCGCCTCCCCACTATATATAGGGGTGGAGGGGACTGGTTTCTTGCCCTCCAAGTCCATTGGGGCGTTGGCAAAGGTGGGAGGAAAGAAATCCCATCATTTCCTTCCCCACTGATTGTTATCCCCCCTTTTTAGGGATCTTGATCTTATCCCTTCGGGATATGATCTTATTCCTTCTAAGGGAGGATCTTGGTGCGCCTTGACCAGGGGTGTGGGGCCTTGCCCCCACTACCCACGTTCATGTGGGTCCCCCCCATGCAGGTGGGCCCCACTCCGGAACCTTCTAGAACCTTCCCGGTACAATACCGAAAAACCCCGAACATTTTCCGGTGGCCAAAATAGGATTTCCCATATATAAATCTTTACCTCTGGACCATTCCGGAACTCCTCGTGACGCCCAGGATCTCATCCGGGACTCCGAACAATATTCGGTAACTGCACACTAATTCCCATAACAACTCTAGCGTCACCGAACCTTAATTGTGTAGACCCTACGGGTTCGGGAATCATGCAGACATGACCGAGACACAGCTCTCTGGCCAATAACCAACAGCGGGATCTGGATACCCATGTTGGCTCCCACATGTTCCACGATGATCTCATCGGATGAACCACGATGTCAAGGATTCAAGCAATCCCGTATACAATTCCCTTTGTCAATCGGTATGTTACTTGCCCGAGATTTGATCGTCGGTATCCCAATACCTCGTTCAATCTCATTACCGGCAAGTCACTTTACTCGTTCCGTAATGCATGATCTCGTGACTAACTACTTAGTCACATTGAGCTCATTATGATGATGCATTACCGAGTGGGCCCAGAGATACCTCTCCGTCACACAGAGTGAGAAATCCCATTCTCGATTCGTGCCAACCCAACAGACACTTTCGAATATACCCGTAGTGCACCTTTATAGCCACCTAGTTACGGTGTGACGTCTGGCACACCCAAAGCATTCCTACGGTATCCGGGAGTTGCACAATCTCATGGTCTAAGGAAATGATACTTGACATTGGAAAAGTTTTTAGCAAACGAACTACACGATCATGTGCTATGCTTAGGATTGGGTCTTGTCCATCACATCATTCTCCTAATGATGTGATCCCGTTATCAATGGCATCCAATGTCCATGGTCAGGAAACCATAACCATCTATTGATCAACGAGCTAGTCAACTAGAGGCTCACTAGGGATATGTTGTGGTCTATGTATTCACACATGTATTACGGTTTCCAGTTAATACAATTATAGCATGAACAATATACAGTTATCATGAACAAGGAAATATAATAATAACCATTTTATTATTGCCTCTAGGGCATATTTCCAACAGTCAGGCCTACCAAGCTAAAGAGGAGAAAATCGCCCAGAGATTTCCAAGAGAAAAAAAACCTGAAGTCCATGTGAGCTGGTTGTAGGTTTCCTCTAAGGTAACCACCTTTCTCAAGAATCCAGTCTGCAAGCCAGGCTGGGATTTTACTCTGGGTAGATGTTGAACTAATTGATAACATCATGTGAATACTCCTCAGTCTTGTCACGATAAATCTCATTTATCTTCTTCATATCAACCCAATAGTACTCTCTTATGTGAAAGGATAGAGCATTGAGCCTGTTCTTGATAACACAGATTAAGTTCTTGGATCCATCATCTGTACCCTAAACCCTATTCTTGATAACACAGATTAAGTTCTTGGATCCATCATCTGTACCCTAAACCCTAAACTATCGCCCCCGCGTCGCCCCCGGGCGACACGCGGAACCCTAGCGCCGCCGCCGCCAAGTCCCCCTCGCCCCCTCCCTCGCTTCTCCGCCGCTGGAGGGGCCACCGGCGAAGTCCGCGCGCGCCCCAGGGAAGGTGGCGGTGGGGCATTTCCCCTTTCCGTGGCATTGTGCGCGCACGCGCTGCCTGCCTCGCCTCGAGCGCGGCGAGAGGCAGGGCCGTAGGAGTGGCTATAGCGCGGGGAGAGGCCGGATCATGGCCGGGCTTGGCCGGATCTAGCTTCTCCGCCCCCGTTGGCCACCCTAGATGGGGCTCGGTGGCTTCGTTCCGGCGGGGCAGCGAGGGCTGGATCCCGGGGCGGCGGCTCCGGGCGGCGGAGGATGTGTCGGCAGAGATACGGGCGACACGGTGGCCGCGGTGGTGGACGATCCATGCGCAAGACGCTTGATGGAGGCCATTGGAACAGATCTGGGTGAAGACCTGCTCGCGGCTGCTGCCGAGGCCGGCGATGGCAGTACTATTTGGTGTCGTTCCCTTGTTGAAGGCATCGCTGTTGAGAGGTTCCAAGCCACTATCTGCTACCTCCAGGGGAAACCCTAGATCAGTAGATCGGATGACGGCGGCATTATTATGTCGTTTCCCTCTTGTGGCGTCATTCTTGGAGGTGTACACGTGCTCGAGGGACCAGTGGACAAAATAATTGGTGGAGCGGCGTTTCATCCTGCACATTAATGGTGGCGTTTCTCGGCGGCGTGGCGCAGTGGAGACTCGGCGCCCGATGTGTGGCGAGGGACTCGCGCAGGAGGATGACGTCATCGGGCGTCGTGGTGGCGTCGATGGCAGAGAGGCCGGGCAAGATGGTGCAGCAGTACAGCACTGAAGATGGATTGGTGGCAGGTGGCTGCGGCGGCCTCATACCCGGCAGGCGTCCTGGTTGAGGAGTGCGCCGGACTGGTAGGTGCCCCATGCCCGGCAGGCGTCCTGGTTGGGACCTCAGGCCTTAGATGTTTAGGTTTGGCTGCGATGTTTGTTTGGTATTAGGCCCAAACTATCAGCGCCCCTTCATTAATTGGATAGGAGTAGCGACAGTTGTTGCTTAGACGGTGGCTTTAGTCTTATTATTGTATGACTTTGTAAGCTCTTGTGAGAATAATTAATAAAGTGCCGTATGCATCGCCCGGATGCAGAGGCCGGGGGTCCTCATCCTTTTCTGAAAAAGAAACAGAGCCTGTGAAAAAAGTTCCTGGTAGTTTCCCTACGAGAACACTCTTTAAACAGTTTATTCCTATGTACTGCTGAGCCTCACATCTACAGCGTGAATTGTCAAACTACGATGGTCATTCCATTTGAGTTGCCAGTTCAGATTTTTTATTAGAACAGAACAAGTATCCTTTTACCCCATAAGGCCATAAATACCATGCGATACTTGGTTATATTAAGATCAAATGTCCAAGATTAGCCTGCCTGGATCTCAAGAGGATGTCCATGGATTCCCATCCTCCAACCAATCATGCATGATCCATCGGTGACCAACAACGTAGGAAACTGTCAAATCCATCAGACAAGCATAAATTCAGGATTAGTCTGATGCCTGTCTGCACATCAACCCTTTCTTCTAGTGCATAATCTCCGGTGATGTTACCATATGCCCTCAGGAGAATATCCACCAAATTCCTGAGAAAATATAATTTGGAATGAAAATCAGTGAAAACAAAACTTGCCATCAAAGGTATAACACAAGCACACCCACTGACCCACCCAACATACTCACCAAAGTTGACAGGTGCTACCCGCTCAATGGCTGATTCTCCAAAATCAGGGTCAGTAATCTCCTCAAATGCTTCATACTTCATATCTAAAGGCACCGATCTGACTTTAAAACTAGCAGGCATCAACCCCTGATCAGGACTGCAGCAATCCACTGTCTTCTCCCAACTCTAAAAAGGTACAAAAGGAGAGATAAATAGATACTTCCAGAAACATTGCTCGCAACTTAGATATTCAAGGAATGCTATCCAGGACAAAGAGAAAATCAACCGAGCAACCGCAGACTATCTCCTGCATGCACTTTGTCCTCTCGGCATTGAGTCTGCTCTTACCATATCTCTAATTCCGAAGCCGATCTTCCAGGAATACAAATTGTAGAAGTCATACACCTCACCAAGTGAATCAAAACTGAAACCAAGTGCCAGACGTATAACACTCTCTGTAGGCTCCTCTGCGTACTTGTGAATTGACTGCTCCTGAGCACTCATCCGCGACGGGCACCGTGTCCGGTCTGGAGGTGCACTTCCCAGCCATAATCTGAATTTTTCCCAATCATACATATTCAGTATATTGTTTCAACCTCAACAAATTTAACAGTGACTGGGCGTTCTGACAGTGAAACCAAGTAACCATTAAGGATCAGATGCAAGAATGTCTAAGCCAACTAGCTCATATGGACATCTAGTACAACAATTTCCTAACAAAATAATTTATACAGCTGAACGGAAAACAGTATAGTTATTTAGCGGGTAGGATTTGGGTTCAGACCTTTTTGTTCACCCGGGGGCTTCTGGGTGGACTCTGTCTGTAGACTGCACCGACCGGAGATGCATCCGCACGCCGTCGAACTCCACCTCATCCTTTGTCAAGGTCATCGCCGCCGACTCGCTGACCGCGACCAGACCCAGCATTTGAGTATGCAGGTTCGGTACAGTTGGCTTCGCTTGTCGGCAACAACACCCAGAGGAACCAGATCTGGGAGGTCGAGGCTGTCGGCGAACTCCTCTGGCAGCAGGAACCTGAAAAAAGAAAAAAGAAGGTAATGGTGGACGCCAGGCCCGTCCCGTTGCCGCCGGTTCACAGCGAGCGCCGTCGCCTGGACCCGCTCACTTCAACACGCAAGGCGATGATGGTGTTCTTAGGGGAAGAGAGTGCTACACCCACGAACGACAAACGGCTCAGCTTTTCTCGCGTCTGCCTCCTGATCTGATCCCTGGCTCGGTAATTCTGGCAACGCTCTGGTCCACGGACCAGGACCAGGACGGCCGCGCGCGTCCGCCATCTCTGCCCATACGATTCAGGCCCACAGACAAAGCACTGTTTGCTACCGTATACCGTGCGGCCCTTTTCTACGACCTCGAGTCAGACGCGCCAGTGCAATTTATTCGCATCCAGAGACAGGAATGTACTACGACGATTTCGGGAGCATCTCAGCTCGGGCACCGGATCGCCTCTTCAAGCGCCAACACGTACTGCTGCAGCATGTTACCAGCTAGCTAGCCTACAATTGATCCTGCACAGTGTGCTGCAGTAGTAGGTGGATCGGTTGCTGCGTCAACGAATTATTGCTGAGCCCCGCAAAACCAAAAATGAATTATTGTTGGAGGATGTTAATATGGGCCATCACTGAGGGTCCACAGGTCGCTTGCCGGGAGAATGAGACGTCAGACCACAGTGCACGGTAGAATACGGACGGGTCGGGGTTGCACTGCAGCCCAGAGAGAGAGAGAGGGAGAGAGAGCATTCCAAAATAAACATTCAAACAACATGAGAACCTTCTTCTAAAAAAAGGTGGGTCAAGGAAAAGTACACAGTTAGGCTGGTCGTAATGCTTAGATATAATTCTTGGTGAACAACATCGCATGAAAAAAGCCCGGCCAGTTTGGGTGGCAGCGGGGCCTCCTCCTTCCCCCGCCTGGTGTTCGATGGCACGGGCCGTCTGGGTCGCGCGGCAGCGGCGGGGGCGCGGGCTGCACAGCGGCGGCGGCGGCCCTAGGTGCGGCCCAAATCTGGCACGGCGGGGTTCGGGTGTCCGGGCTTCTGTGGTGGCGGGGCTCCGGCTCGCCGCAGGGGGTGGCTGACTCCGATGGCCGCCCCCTGTTGCGGCGCTCCCTGGTGGTGGCGGGCCTGCCGGCCCTCGACCAAATGCGGCCTTAGTGGGCGTCTGGCGATGGCAGGAGCCGCAGGCTCATCTTGGAATGGGCTGTTGACCACTCTGGTGCCTCTCGGGGGTGGTTGGCGGGGCTCTGGCTCGTTGCAGTGGACGACGCTTGGCGCGGAGTTACGAGGGGTCGACTTGGTCCGCGTTGGTCTCCTTCGTGTTGTGCTCTTAGTGTCTGCTTGCTCATGGCGTCGGTCCGAGTTCGGCTCTTCGGGTGCGGCCGTGTCGTCAAACGAATTGGCCCCCGTGGCCATGAGTTTGGCGTCGTTCGAGTTGCTCGACAGCGGTCGTCGACAGTTACTAGGTTGCATCCCTGCGACCCACCGGGACCGGCAGGGGAGGCAAGTGTCGGTGCCTCCTACTGTGGAGGCGCTAACCCAGACCTAGTGGCTGATGCCGGGCTAGGAATGAAAGGCGGTCCCTTTCACTCCTACTACCGTGGCGGGAGGGGTCGTGATGTGGATGGCCGGTGGTGTCCGGGGCCATGGATGTCGGGGCGGCGGTCTCGGATGGTGGGCCTCACAGTTGGCTTTCCGGTAGGCTCCATGGTGGTGGTGGTGACTCTACTTCTTGGTCTTGTGGGCGGCAAGGGGTGGAGTGGTGGGAGGCTCTGGTCTGCTCTGGCAGTGCCCAGATCTGGTGTGGATGGGCTGGTCCTCGTAGAGATGGCGGTCAGGACCCCTCCTGGTGGTGTTTGCGAGTGTCAAAGCAAAAGATTCGCGTTATATGGCGCCGGCGTCGGCGGCGCCCGTGGTTGTCGCGTGCTTCATGGAGCCGTCGTCGTGGGTCTCATTATGCCAGGGCTCCGGGTGAAAACCTTTGTCTATTAGCTTGGACTCGGCAACGGCGACACCTTGCATTGTCACCTTATTGGGGCGTTGTCGTGGAGTTCAGGAGTCTTCGGTCGGGTCTTGACGAGATGTTAGCTTGTTCTAGGTTATTCTTGTATCTTTTGATCTACTTTGTAAGAGGGCTTCCACACCACAATGTATCGTTCGACCGTGTACTCTGTTCTATAAAGCAGGGCGAATGCCTGTTTCGAGAAAATATTGCTGGAAAGTATGACACGGCGAGTTGAAGAGGAAGAAACTACTCAACCACGATACTTATTTTGGAATGGAGGAAGACTAGAGAAATGGTTGTTGTTCTATATGCTATCTAGATAGATAGTCCCACAAATTTCCAGTTGTCTTGAGAAATACTCCCTCGGTATGGAAATACTTGTCATCAAAATGGATAAAAGAGGATGTATCTAGACGTATTTCAGTTCTAGATACATCTCGTCTAGATACATCCTCTTTTATCCATTTTGATGACAAGTTGGACGGAGGGAGTACCATTATGACTGAATACTAACTTGCACCGCATCAGAGAAAGGGAGGGAGGGAAGGAGAGAGAGAGAGAAAGAGAGAGAGAGAGAGAGAGAGAGAGAGAGAGAGAGAGAGAGAGAGAGAGAGATTACATAATCCTAAAAACCCGCTCCTCCCTGCTCGCGGGACATGCCCCGTGCGCGCATCAGGGGAGAACCCTAGACGCCACCGTCAAAAGCTTCCCTTCCTCTCCTCGCTCCTCCCTCGTTGCGTGCCAGGGGAGTGGCCAAGTGAAGCCTGGTCGGCGCCAACGACGGCGAGGCTTTCTCGACTCCTCGTGGGTGCCATGGTGCGGGGCGTGGCGGCCTTGCTAGGATGCGGCGCTAGCGACAGGCACCGCAACACAGCGGCATGCCAATGCTCCTCGGCAGTGATGTCATGGTGGCGGCATGGCTGGTGACGTAGAGTTCATGGGGGTGTACGTGGCAGGAATGCGGCGGTGGCATGGGATCCTCCCGGATCTGTCATCCTGCTGCCTATGGGTGGTGTGACCGAGTGACCTATGCCATGGCGGGGAAGTGTGCTGGAGGCGGCGGTGTGGTGGGGCTCGTCCATGGCGGCGAGGTCTCGACTGATTCTTCCGTTCGGCTGTGGGCAGCCGAGGCGGTGGTGCAGTTCTGTTGAACACTCGATGTAGTAGATCTAGTGGTAGGGCTATGGTAGGTGGCGCAGGGTTCTGGAGGCTCTCTCCCTTCTCTTGGGACCGAGCTGCCAATGTACGGGGTTGGACAGTCGTCGACCGCGGGGCCGAGCTTGTCGCACGCGCGACGGCGGTGTCTTTGTCTTAGGCTCGCGCTTGTTTGGGCCAAATTTGGACACGAGGCAAGTCGGTGTGGTTGCACCGGGGGGGAGGGGGTGAGATTGGGCTCGATCCAGGTGGTGCTCGCAAGATGAGGTCCCTCTCCTAGCGGGTGCAGTGATAGTTGGTGGTGGTCGGGACCCCGTTACTCTGTCAGGAAAAACGGTGTTGAAGACCTTGGACATGGCATCGTGCGAGCCTGCTCGATGATGGCTGTTGTTGGCCATTGGGTTGTGTCTCCCCCAGTCAGACGGACTGGCTGGAGTCGCAGGCTTCGGTGCCTTCTACCGTGGAGACGTTGAACTAGACTCTGTGGCTGATGTTAGGCTAGGAGTGATAGGAGACACCTCTTACTCCTCCTACCCTGGTGGGTGCACTGGGATGTGGGCGGGTGGTGGTGTTTCAGACATGGATATCGGGGCGGTAGCCCCGCATGGTGGTCTGCATGGTTGACTCTTCGGCGGGCACCAAAATGAAGTTGGTGGCTTTCCGGCTTGTTGTATGGGCTGCAAGAGATGGGGCGACAGGTGGTTCGGGCACACTTTCTGTCTTTGGCATGACAGTGCCCTGATCCGGCTCTGGAGTTCTGATCTCGTCGCATTTGTCCGGAGGTTTGAGGGTCTTCTTTGGAGATTCTCTAACACTAAGGTATGATGAAAAACCATGCGTGGGTTATCATTTATAAAATTCTGAATCCACTCAATGACAAGGATGACACAGAAGCTCTTCGCAAAAAAAAAAGGATGACACAGAAGCATGACATGTACCAACGAGATGAATCCTAGTTATTGAAACGCCGAGGACGAGGACGAGGACGAGGACGACGTGCTCCCGAGTCCCGACAGCAGCCAGCCAGCTCGCGTGCTGGAGCTCGTTGCGGTGACCGACACGCATGCCCTCGTCCGGGCGCGGATGCGGGTGCGTTGAGTGTATGGGGTGCTGCTGCCGGAGATGGGAGCAGCACGGCGTCACCACGGTCTCAGGGAGGGGAAGCGAGCACTCGGACGACGTGGACCACCAGAGTCGGGCAAGCGGACCGAGCCGGCGCCCTTGTCGGGGCAGAAGACATGGGGCGCGGCGACAAGACACGACGCTCCGGCCTCCCGTGGGATGCTGCCAGGATGAGCTCGCCGCCGCCGACGGACAAGCTGCGCCGCGCCGTGTTCCGGCCAGCAGCAGCCAGGATTGTGGTGGCACGCACGCGAGATGTTCGTGAAAATGTCTAACGGATATTTGGCCTGAGCCATCGTCACCCCCTTGCTTCAGAAAGAGCTTCATAGCCCGTTTAGCGAGCCATCGGTGCTTCTTGCAAAGAGATTATGAAGTCGCGGTGGTTATTGCTAAATTCTCTTATGGCTGTTTCAAACTTCTGTATGTTGGTCGTATCTTCGCAATGTTTCAGCAGCTTACTGAACTAATGATCTTCTCTTGAGCTTTAACAAGCTTGTGAATTGATTTCCAGGCGTTGATGATCGCTGCTATTCCTAACATCCTCGGTTGGTTCGCCATCTCCTTGGCAAAGGTATGCCAATACCTTTTTCCGGAGCTTAGTTTCACCATTTGCTGCTTCTGAACTCGACACTTGCCCACATTTGTTTTACAGGACACTACGTTTCTGTATATGGGGCGATTGCTTGAAGGATTTGGTGTTGGTATCATATCCTACACGGTTAGCTCAAGAACACAACGTGCCTGCTTATTTTTGCCATAGAAGATCTATACATACGTCTATCTGGTTAAGTTGTTCAGAAATGAAGATTTTTTGTTGTCATAAGAATCTTGCACTAGTTAAAATACTTGGTCGTGATCTGTGAGTTATGTGATAACAGGTGCCTGTTTACATAGCAGAGATTTCTCCTCAGAACAAGAGGGGCGCTCTAGGCTCTGTGAACCCGGTAGGCCTATCCCCCCAAGCATCTTGTCTTCTTGTCAAGCAACGACCTATTAGCTTTGTTTATATGATGGACTCATTATGCAATTATTCATTCTGCAGTTGTCTATAACAATTGGGACGGTGTTGGCCTATGTGCTCGGCATGCTTGTTCCTTGGAGGATGCTTGCGATGATAGGTAACATGACTAAGTGTTGATGTGTTATTCAACTTTGTTGTTTTTACTGTCAGTTTTCACTTAACCTCTGATATTTGAGTTCACAAGATCAGTAACAGTAAATGCCATGTCAAAAAATATGACTAGAATGGCAAATATTTCCATTTAAGCTTTTGAAGGAAAATTTACCGTGTCAGTAATCTATGCTGATCTCGCTAGTACGTTATGGGCTTAAGCGAATGTGGACGCGTCTAGTGTCTGAACCTCTGACTATTTCTGATTCAAATCTCTGGGTTGTGATTCTTCTAGGAACCTTGCCATGCACAATATTGATACCTGGCCTATTCTTCATTCCAGAATCTCCAAGATGGCTGGTTTGTATATGCAAATGCATACAAAGTGCTGCGTCATTCTGAAATTTTATTAACCACTCTTGTGCATCAATCTCTAGGCAAAGATGAATAAGATGGATGATTTTGAAGCCTCTCTACAAGTTTTGAGAGGATCCGAGACCGATATAACCTCAGAAGTGAATGTTATAAAGGCAAGCACCTTCCCTTTTTCTCTTCAAGACTGACTAAGTACAAATATATCTATATGACGTACTTTCAGCTTAGCCACCAATGTTTGCTTTAACATACTGCACATGATGCAGACAGCTGTAGCATCAGCAAACAAAAGAACGGCAACCCGTTTCCAAGAGTTAAACCAAAAGAAATTCCGCATGCCCCTGATAGTAACTCCCTTGACTTGCTGGTTAATTTAATACCAAAATTCATAATTACATTTTGTAATCGTGATTGTGGTACAACTTGCCAGCTAGGAATTGGCCTGCTTGTACTACAACAACTAAGTGGGATCAATGCTATACTGTTTTATGCAGGTAGCATCTTCAAAGCTGCAGGCAAGTTGTACAATTTGGCTTATTAGATTTCCTTCAGTGCATTACTATAGTGTTACTATATTATAGTCGACTTCAGCTTCTATATTCAAAATGAAAAGCTCTTCAGGTCTTACAAACAGCAATTTGGCCGCATGTGGAGTTGGAGCTATTGCGGTGTGTGACTTGACAGATCTTTCTTGTCTCTTACTAGTTCATGTTAAGGTGCTAACATAATTTATCACCAGCTTCTTGCCACTGGAGTTATAACCTGGTTATTAGACAGAGCTGGCCGACGGATCCTACTTATTGTAACTTCCTCCTCTCTGTGAAAAACCAGTTTGTTACTGTAGTTGTCTATAACTATAATTTAGCTCTCACTTCAACTTCCAGATCTCTTCTGCTGGGATGACCCTAAGCCTTCTTGCAATTGCCGTCATATTTTTTCTCAAGGTATGTTCAGGTTTATTTAGTATAGGGTACTGGTATAAATAAAATATAGAATACGACCACCCTCTTATAATAGTCTATTACGTGGATCAGGGATTTTTATTTTTGATTGGTGATATTATCCTGGGCCTGTTCTGCCGAATATTTTTCTTACATTATTATGATTTATTTGTTCCAGGACAACGTTCCACAAGATTCTGACATGTATTACATATTAAGCATGGTCTCCTTGTTTGCTATTGTGGTATGTCCATCCACCAACTAGATTGTTTGGTCTGAATATTTACATCGCAAATCCACGAGTTGTGCCCGAAATACGAAACTGACACTTGTTCAGGCTTGTGTAATCACCTACTCCTTCGGTATGGGCGCCATTCCATGGGTCATAATGTCTGAGGTAATATAGTGAATCCACATACTGTATATAGCACCATAGCTCATAATTAATGTTATCACTGGAGCATTCATATAACCACACTTCCGGACTTGCTATGTGTTTGTAGATCCTGCCGGTTAGCATCAAGAGCCTGTCGGGAAGCTTCGCGACGCTCGCCAACTGGCTGACCTCCTTTGGGATAACAATGACAGCAAACTTGCTGCTAAGCTGGAGTGCTGGAGGTTCACACTGATCTTCCACTCTTCCCTCGAGTAGGATTATGGACCCACGGACCTGACGGAGATCATTTCTGCTTGTTTACGATCTCAAACAGGTACCTTTGTGTGCTACATGCTCGTGAGCGCTTTCACGCTTGTGTTCATCATGCTCTGGGTTCCGGAGACCAAGGGAAGAACTCTTGAGGAGATACAATGGTCGTTCCGCTGAGCTCGGTAGATTTTCATCGTAAGTTGGAATATTTCTTCGAGTTGGCTATCATCTACATTTTAGAAGTCCGATTGCTCATATACAACGTTATTGTTTGTGTATTCCTGTACATCATTGTTTCAGTTGACTTTGTATAGAGGGCATGTGATTGCCGTGCTATGTTATGTTTATCTGGGTTCCATGCCTGTGCAGCTGGTGATCAGTGCTTCCTCTTTAGTTAGGAAGGTGTTGGTTGTTGGAATTTGCTAGTAGGCCTTTGGCCCAAAGCCCCACTAAAATTCTGAAATTCTCTTGGCGTATTCATGCACACATGTGAGTGGAGTGAGTGAGACTAAAGTTTAGTCCCACCCCAGAAGTTGAGAGAAAGTTGCATCTCTTTATAGTGAGCTCTTCTACCCCTTGTATGAGCATGAAAAGAGGAGACCTATACGCGCACTCCTCGTCCCGCCACGCCGCGCCGCGGGTTGCGGACAGAGCTATGCACGTTGTCTATATTTTTTGCTGATCGGGAAAAATTAATGAGTCATTAATTAATAATTAACAGACGCGTTAATTATTGAACCGTTTTCGATTCCTTGGATCGTGATGACTCGGACGTGGGGTTTACTCCCGCGACCTACCCGACCCGCACTATATAGTCAGGCAGACGTATCCTAGCCGCCGCCGCTTCGTATGGTTTCTCACCACCGTTCCAGATCATTGCGCCGCCAAGCAAGTCTTCTCCATCCCTCTTTTCGGCGTGCACCGGGAGTAGGCACAACAGGCCTCCGGAACCCCGCCTCTCGTGATCCTGTACGGGAGAGGGGCGATCAGCCTTTTCGGAAGCGCACTCGCGCGACTGCTGGCAGCGACGACTTCGCGAACGACGACTTCTTCCCCGACCTCGGCAACCTCATCCTCGACGACATGGGCGACAACGCCAAGGCCAGCGGTGCTGATCCCGCTGCACCATATGTGATTCTATCCTTCCTGTTCGAGATCGTGGTAGAATTCATGTTTCTAGTATGTGCCCTAGATGTGATCTGTTCATCTATTATGCTAGTTCGTATGATTAGTTTAATCTCTGCTAGTGTTGTTATGATTTATCTTCTGTTTATTCGGATTAAAACTCGTAGTAATTTGCTCATATTTCTAACAATCCAAAAACCTGATTATAGGCAATTTACTCCGACTGGTTTTGTTGCGCATCTGAAGCCGCCTGCCTTTAAAGGGGCGCAATATAAGAGGTGGCGCACGAGAGCAGTCTACTGGTTTCAGACCATGGGCTGCTATGACGCCACCAAGGGCAAGCCTGAGGGCGATCTTAATCCAGCAGAACTGGAAGCTTTTGAGAATATCGATACTCTCTTTAAAGGCGCTCTTCTGAGTGTTCTTGGTGATTCCATTGCGGATTCGTATATGTCGTTTGACAACGGAAGGACATGTGGGCTGCGCTCGAGGCCAAGTTTGATGCCTCGGACGCCGGCAGCGAGTTGTACGTCATGGAGCAATTCTATGACTACAAGATGACTGATGAGCGCTCTGTTGTACAACAGGCTCATGAGATACAGTAGCTTGCAAAAGAACTTGAGTACTTCAAGTGTGTGTTGCCGGACAAATTTGTTGCCGGAGGCATCATTGCCAAGCTTCCACCTTCATGGAACAATTTTGCTACTTCCCTGAAACTCAAGAGATAGTAGTTTTCCGTTGCGGATCTCATTGGTACTCTTGATGTTGAAGAGAAGGCGAGAGCAAAGGACAGACGTGCTCGAGTTGCCGAGGGAACTTCTAGTGCCCACATGGTACACAAGAAGAACTTCTAGCCCAATAAGTTCAAAAACAACAAGAACAAAACTCAGGGCAAAGGCAAGTTTGATATGAAGAACAAGCCGTCACATTCTACCAACCTCAAGAAGAATTATCATAAGAAGGGGAAGGGACTTTGCCATGTCTGCGGTGATCCTAATCACCGGGCTCCGAAGTGTCCTAACCGCTTTGAGGAGCGCGAACATGAGAAGAGCGGCAAGTCCGCTAATGTTGTCATCGATGATATTGATATGAAGGAATCTGGCTACGGTATTCTTCCTACCATCCTTTCAGTATTTCAATCTCCTGATTGGTTAATTGACATCGGTGCCAATGCACATGTTTGTGCTGATGCCTCTATGTTTTCTTCTTACCAGGTCACGGGGATTTCTCTCGTGCTGATGGGGAATGGGTCACATGCTATCATTCGAGGTGTCGGTACGGTCGATCTGAAGTTTACTTCGGGAAAGACCGTGCGTCTGAAGAACGTTCATCATGTGCCATCCATCAATAAAAATCTCGTTAGTGGTTTCCGTTTATGTTGAGATGGTTTTAAGTTGGTTTTCGAGTCCAATAAAGTTGTAATTTCGAAGTATGGACAATTTCTTGGAAAAGGCTATGAGAGCGGAGGCTTGTTCCGCCTGTCTTTGTCAGATATTTGCACTGAAGTTATTAATAAAGTTTGCCACAATAATGAGTCCGATATTTGGCATTCATGACTTTGTCATATTAACTTTGGTTGCATGATGCGGCTAGCCAGTATAAATTTAATTATGAAAATCTCCACTGTCAAAGGCTCCAAGTGCCCAAGTATGTGTGCAAGCGAAGCAACCTCGCAAGTCCCATAAGACTACAGAGGCAAGAGACTTGGTGCCACTAGAGCTAATACATTCTGATCTTTGTGAGATGAATGGCGTGTTGACAAAAGGTGTTGACAAAAGGTGGAAAGAGATACTTCATGACGTTGATTGATGACTCCACTAGATATTGTTATGTGTATCTTCTGAAATCAAAAGATGAGGCTTTAACTTTCTTCAAAAACTATAAAGCTGAAACAGAGAACCAACTTGATCGAAAAATTAAACGGCTTAGGTTTGATCATGGTGGAGAGTACTTTTCCAATGAATTTGATTTGTTTTGTGCAGAACATGGTATAATCCATGAGAGGATGCCTCCCTACTCACCTCAGTCAAATGGGGTAGCCAAAAGAAAGAACCGAACTCTAACTGATTTGGTTAACGCCATGTTAGACACATCGGGTCTTTCCAAGGAATGGTGGGGGGAGGCGCTGATGACTGCATGTCATGTCCTAAACCGAGTTCCCACAAAGCATAAGACCATGACTCCATTTGAGGAATGGGAAAGGAAAAGGTTGAAACTCTCTTACCTACGTTCTTGGGTTTGTTTGGCGAAAGTCAATATACCAATTCCCAAGAAGCGCAAGCTTGGACCAAAAACCGTGGACTGTGTTCTTCTGGGCTATGCTTTTCGTAGCATTGGCTATATATTTTTGATAATAAAATCTGAGGTATCTGACATGCATGTTGGTACGATTATGGAGTCTAATGATGCAAATTTCTTTGAGGATATATTTCCTATGAAGGATATGTCGAGTTCATCAAATCAGGAGATACCTACTCCATCTAGTGAGGAATTCGCTGTAATTCCTGAACCCACCATTGTGAGGGAACACGTTGAGAATCCTGTTGACGGCAACAATGAAACTCGTGTAAGGAGTAAGAGACAGAGGACTGCAAAGTCCTTTGGTGATGATTTTATTGTGTACCTTGTGGATGACACACCCAGTACTATTTTAGAAGCCTATGAATCTCCTGGTGCTGACTACTCGAAGGAAGCTGTTCGTAGCGAGATGGATTCCATCTTAGCTAACGGAACCTGGGAAATCACTAACTGTCCTTATGGGTGCAAACCTATAGGATGTAAGTGGGTATTCAAGAAAAAGCTTAGACCCGATGGTACGATTGAAAAGTACAAGGCACGGCTTGTGGCTAAGGGTTATTCCCAGAAAGAAGGTGAAGACTTCTTTGATACTTACACACCTGTGGCTAGACTGGCCAATATTCGGGTGGTACTATCATTGGCTGCCTCCCATGGTCTTCTCGTTCATCAAATGGATGTTAAGACGACTTTCCTCAATGGAGAGTTCAAGGAGGAAATTTACATGGATCAGCCAGATGGTTTTGTAGTACCTGGTCAGGAAGGAAAGGTGTGCAAGTTATTAAAGTCTTTATATGGTCTTAAACAAGCTCCTAAGGAGTGGCATGAGAAGTTCGAAGGAACATTAACTTCTGTCGGCTTTGTAGTAAACGATGGTGACAAATGTGTGTACTATCGCCATGGTGGGGGCGAAGGAGTTATTCTTTGTATGTATGTCGATGACATACTGATCTTTGGAACCAAACTTGATCTAATCAAGGAGCTTAAGGATTTCTTATCTCGCTGTTTTGAGATGAAGAATCTAGGAGTAGCTGATGTTATCTTGAACATCAAGCTGTTGAGAGATGAGAATGGTGGGATCACACTGCTTCAGTCTCATTATGTAGAAAAGATATTGAGTCGTTTTGGGTATAGCGACTGCATGCCTTCTCCAACTCCATATGATGCTAGTGTGTTGCTTCGAAAGAATCGACGGATTGCTAGAGATCAACTAAGGTATTCTCAGATTATTGGCTCGCTTATGTATCCGGCGAGTGCCACGAGGCCTGACATCTCTTTTGCCGTGAGCAAGATGAGTCGGTTTGTGTCAAAAACGGGAGATGATCATTGGCGTGCGCTTGAGAGAGTTATGCGCTACTTGAAAGGCACTGCGAGCTATGGGATTCACGACACCGGGTATCCAAGGGTACTGGAGGGTTATAGTGACTCGAACTGGATATCTGATGCTGATGAGATTATGGCCACAAGTGGTTATGTTTTTACACTTGGTGGTGGCGCTGTTTCCTGGAAGTCTTGCAAGCAAACCATCTTAACGAGGTCAATTATGGAAGCAGAACTCACATCATTGGACAATGCCACTGTTGAAGTAGAGTGGCTTCGTGAGCTATTGTTGAACTTACCTATGGTTGAAAAACCAATACCCCCTATCCCGATGAACTGTGATAATCAAATTGTGATAATCAAGATAAACAGTTCTAAGGACAATATGAAGTCCTCAAGGCATGTGAAGAGGAGACTAAAATCTGTCAGAAAACTGAGGAACTCCGGAGTTCTTCGCCTTCACCAAGCGTGGGTTTTCACTGGTCCTAACTAACGGTTGGCAAGCGATCCCCTATTCTGCATCCCGAAGATCAGACGGCCCAGAGCCGGAGCGATCATTCAAGCAAGTTACTCAGCTTGAGTTTTTCAGTCAATCAATAGATTGTGCAGTTTCTTAGTCTTTTGGTCCACGTCTTCATGACTTATAGAAAGGGTTTCTTTCTTTTACAAGATCATGGAAGCTTCAGAAACCATCCGAGATCTTCTGGAAACAAGAAATGTTGCATCAAAGGGTTCAGTGGTCATATCATAGTGAAATCGAGTTTCTTGATTTAGTCGATATCAAATTCCCAACTTAGAAATTTGAAAGGACTAAGATTCTACTTCTTCCTCAAATACTGGGAATGTGGATTCAAGTATGATATCACTATTTCACAGATCTCAAGAAAATGAATTGAACAAGTTTGATGGCTGGAAGAAGATAGGAAATATTCAAACATGTATTGCATTTCATCGATCTCACCCTTTGTTCAGTGCCGCATAAGTACTGACTTCTTGAACAGATACCGGTACCGGTTTACGTTGGATTATATCCAAACGTCGAAAAACTTGGCAGATCCCTTCACAAAGGGTCTATCACGTAATGTGATAGATAATGCATCGATGGAGATGGGTTTGAGATCCACCGCATGAGTTGTCCATAGTGGTAACCCACTCTATGTGATCGGAGATCCCGTGAAGTAGAAGTGGGAGACAAGCTGTTGGTCAGCTGAGAGGAGAGTATCCCTATTTTAATTATCCCTTTCCGTGAAGATGCAATACTCTCCTGATCTGCATGGCAGGTTGATATTTATCTTAATGTGTTCCAAGTGGCTTATTTGAGTAAGCAGAGATGTTGTCCTGCAGAGCATCTTCTGAGGAACACACCTATATGAATTTGACCGTTAACATCGCAGTCTGTGAGAATTGGGTGTTCTCTTATAAATTCACGAAAGGCCCTGGAGTATGACGTATACGCTCCACCCGCAGGGAAGCCTTGCCGCAGCCAAGTATCGGTCAAGAATTTGTGTGAAACTAGTCTCGGAGAAAACTTGTAGTTCAAGGCATAGTCCACTATTCAAGTTGTGATCTAGTGTAGCATAAACTCTAAGTGGAAGTTCAACTTCACGGTCTCCACTAAGCACCGGTATATAAACAATGTTTTGGAACTAAATGATGAGATGTGCCAATGAGACTTTGTGGGGCATTGTTGGAATTTGCTAGTAGGCCTTTGGCCCAGAGCCCAACTAAAATTCTGAAATTCTCTTGGCCCATTCATGCACACTTGTGAGTGGAGTGAGTGAGACTAAAGTTTAGTCCCACCCCGGAAGTTTAGAGAGAGTTGGACCTCTTTATAAGGTGAGCTCTTCTACCACTTGTATGAGCATGAGAAGAGGAGACCTACACGCGCGCTCCTCCTCCACGCTCGCCTCGCCTCGTCATGATGAGCCGCGGGTTGCGGGATTGAGCCGAGCCGAGAACAGAGCTATGCACGTTGTCTATATTTTTGCTGCTCAGGAAAAATTATTGAGTCATTAATTAATAATTAACGGATGCATTAATTACTGAACCATTTCCGATTCTTTTGGATCGCGACGACTCGGACGTGGGTTTACTCCCACGACCTACCCGACCCGCACTATATAGTCAGGCAGACGTCTACCCTATCCGCCGCCGCTTCATATGGTTCTCACTACCGTTCCAGATCATTGCGCCGCCAAGCAAGTCTTCTCCATCCCTCTTTTCAGAGTGCACCGGGAGTAGGCACAGCAGGCCTCCGGAACCCCATTTCTCGTGATCCTGTACGGGAGAGGGGTGATCTGGTTTTTGGGGAGCGCACTCGCGCGACTGCTGGCAGCGACGACTTCGCGAACGACGACTTCTTCCCCGACCTCGGCAACCTCATCCTCGACGACATGGGCGACAACACCAACGCCAGCGGTGCTGATCCCGCTGCACCGTATGTGATTCTATCCTTCCTGTTCGAGATCATGGTAGAATTCATGTTTCTAGTATGTGCCCTAGATGTGATCTGTTCATCTACTATGCTAGTTCGTATGATTAGTTTAATCTCTGCTAGTGTTGTTATGATTTATCTTCTGTTTATTCGGATTAAAACTCGTAGTAATTTGCTCATATTTCTAACAATCCAAAAACCTGATTATAGGCAATTTACTCCGACTGGTTTTGTTGCGCATCTGAAGCCGCCTGCCTTTAAAGGGGCGCAATATAAGAGGTGGCGCACGAGAGCAGTCTACTAGTTTCAGACCATGGGCTGCTATGACGCCACCAAGGGCAAGCCTGAGGGCGATCTTAATCCATCACAGCTGGAAGCTTTTGAGAAGATCGATCGATACTCTCTTTAAAGGCGCTCTTCTGAGTGTTCTTGGTGATTCTGTTGCGGATTCGTATATGTCGTTTGACAACGGAAGGACATGTGGGCTGTGCTCGGACGCCGGCAGTGAGTTGTACATCATGGAGCAATTCTAGGACTACAAGATGACTGATGAGCGCTCTGTTGTACAGCAGGCTCATGAGATACAGTCGCTCGCAAAAGAACTTGAGTACTTCAAGTGTGTGTTGCCGGACAAATTTGTTGCCGGAGGCATCATTGCCAAGCTTCCACCTTCGTGGAACAATTTTTCTACTTCCCTGAAACACAAGAGATAGGAGTTTTCCGTTGCGGATCTCATTGGTACTGTTGATGTTGAAGAGAAGGCGAGAGCAAAGGACACACGTGCTCGAGTTGCCGAGGGAACTTCTAGTGCCCACATGGTGCAAAATAAGAACTTCCAGCCCAATAAGTTCAAAAACAATAAGAACAAAACTCAGGGCAAAGGCAAGTTTGATATGAAGAACAAGCCGTCACATTCTATCAACTTCAAGAAGAATTCTCGTAAGAAGGGGAAGGGACTTTGCCATGTCCGCGGTGATCCTAATCACTGGGCTCCAAAGTGTCCTAACCACTTTGAGGAGCGTGAACATGAGAAGAGCGGCAAGTCCGCTAATGTTGTCATCGGTGATACTGATATGAAGGAATCTGGGTACGGTATTCTTCCTACCATCCTTTCAGTATTTCAATCTCTTGATTGGTTAATTGACACCGGTGCCAATGTACATGTTTGTGCTGATGCCTCTATGTTTTTTTTCTTACCAGGGCACAGGGACTTCTCCCGTGCTGATGGGGAATGGGTCACATGCTATTGTTCGAGGTGTGGGTACGGTGGATCTGAAGTTTACTTCGGGAAAGGCAGTGCGTCTGAAGAACGTTCACCATGTGCTGTCCATCAATAAAAATCTCGTTAGCAGTTCCCGTTTATGTCGAGATGGTTTTAAGTTGGTTTTCGAGTCCAACAAAGTTTTAATTTCAAAGTATGGACAATTTGTTGGAAAAGGCTATGAGAGCGGATGCTTGTTCCGCTTGTCTTTGTCATATATTTCCACTAAATTTATTAATAATGTTTGCCACAATAATGAGTCCGATATTTGGCATTCACGACTTTGTCATATTAACTTTGGTTGCATGGCGCGGCTAGCCAGTATGAATTTAATTCCGAAAATCGCCACTGTCAAAGGCTCCAAGTTTCCAGTATGTGTGCAAGTGAAGCAACCTCGCAAGTCCCATAAGACTGCAGAGGCAAGAGACTTGGTTCCACTAGAGCTAATACATTCTGATCTTTGTGAGATGAATGGCGTGTTGACAAAAGGTGGAAAGAGATACTTCATGATGTTGATTGATGACTCCACTAGATATCGTTATGTGTATATTCTGAAATCAAAAGATGAGACTTTAACTTTCTTCAAAAACTATAAAGCTGAAGCAGAGAACCTACTTGATTGAAAAATTAAATGATTTAGGTCTGATCGTGCTGGAGAGTACTTTTCCAATGAATTTGTTTTGTTTTGTTTTGTGCGGAACATGGTATAATCCATGAGAGGACGCCTTCCAACTCACCTCTGTCAAATGGGGTAGCCGAAAGAAAGAACCGAACCCTAACTGATTTGGTTAACACCATGTTAGACACATCGGGTCTTTCCAAGGAATGGTGGGGGGAGGCGCTGATGACTGCATGTCATGTCCTAAACCGAGTTCCCACAAAGCATAAGACCATGAATCCATTTGAGGAATTGTAAAGGAAAACATTGAAACTCTCTTACCTATGCTCTTGGGGTTGTTTGGCGAAAGTCAATACACCAATTCCCAAGAAGCACAAGCATGGACCAAAACCGTGGATTGTGTTCTTCTAGGCTATGATTTTCATAGCATTGGGTATAGATTTTTGATAATAAAATCTGAGGTATCCGACATGCATGTTGGTATGATTATGGAGTCTAATGATGCAACTTTCTTTGAGGACATATTTCCTATGAAGGATATGTCGAGTTCATCAAATCAGGAGACACCTACTCCATCTAGTGAGGAATTCTCTGTAATTCCTGAACCCACCATTGTTATGGAACACATTGAGAATCCTGTTAACGGCGACAATGAAACTCCTGTAAGGAGTAAGAGAGAGAGGACTGCAAAGTCCTTTGGTGATGATTTCATTGTGTACCTTGTGGATGACACACCCAGGACTATTTTAGAAGCCTATGCATCTCCTGATGCTGACTACTCGAAGGAAGTTGTTCGTAGCAAGATGGATTCCATCTTAGCTAATGGAATTTGGGAGATCACTGACCGTCCTTATGGGTGCGAACCTATAGGATGTAAGTTGGTGTTCAAGAAAAAGCTTAGACCTGATGGTACGATTGAAAAGTACAAGGCACGGCTTGTGGCTAAGGGTTATTCCCAGAAAGAAGGTGAAGACTTCTTTGATACTTACGCACCTGCGGCTAGACTGGCCAATATTCGGGTGGTACTATCACTGGCTGCCTCCCATGGTCTTCTCGTTCATCAAATGGATGTTAAGACGACTTTCCTCAATGGAGAGTTCAAGGAGGAAATTTACATGGATCAACCAGATGGTTTTGTAGTACTTGGTCAGGAAGGAAAGGTGTTCAAGTTATTGAAGTCTTTATATGGTCTTAAACAAGCTCCTAAGGAGTGGCATGCGAAGTTTGAAAGAACATTAACTGCTGCCGGCTTTGTAGTAAACGATGGTGACAAATGTGTGTACTATCGCCATGGTGGGGGCGAAGGAGTTATTCTTTCTCTGTATGTCGATAACATACTGATATTTGGAACCAAACTTGATCTAATCAAGGAGGTTAAGGATTTCTTATCTCGCTGTTTTGAGATGAATGATCTAGGAGTAGCTGATGTTATCTTGAACATCAAGCTGTTGAGAGATGAGAATGGTGGGATCACACTACTTCAGTCTCATTATGTGGAAAAGATCTTGAGTCGTTTTGGGTATAGCGAGTGCACGCCTTCTCCAACTCCATATGATGCTAGTGTGTTGCTTCAAAGGAATCAACGGATTGCTAGAGATCAACTGAGGTATTCTCAGATTATTGGCTCGCTTATGTATCTGGTGAGTGCCACGAGGCCTGGCATCTCTTTTGCCATGAGCAAGCTGAGTTGGTTTGTGTCAAAACCGGGAGATTATCATTGGCGTGGGCTTGAGAGAGTTATGCGCTACTTGAAAGGCACTGCGAGCTATGGGATTCACTACACCGAGTATCCTAGGGTACTGGAGGGTTATAGTGACTCGAATTGGATATCTGATGCTGATGAGATTAAGGCCACAAGTGGTTATGTTTTTACACTTGGTGGTGGCACTGTTTCCTGGAAGTCTTGCAAGCAAACAATCTTAACGAGGTCAACTATGGAAGCAGAACTCACAGCACTAGACACTGCCACTGTTGAAGCAGAGTGGCTTCGTGAGCTATTGATGGACTTACCTATGGTTGAAAAACCAATACCCCCTATCCTTATGAACTGTTATAATCAAACTGTGATCGTCAAGATAAACAGTTCTAAGGACAATATGAAGTCCTCAAGGCATGTGAAGAGGAGAATAAAATCTGTCAGAAAACTGAGGAACTCCGGAGTTATTACATTGGATTATATCCAAACATCGAAAAACTTGGCAGGTCCCTTCACAAAGGGTCTATCACATAATGTGATAGATAATGCATCGATGGAGATGGGTTTGAGACCCATCGCATGAGTTGTCCATAGTGGTAACCCACTCTATGTGATCGGAGATCCCGTGAAGTAGAAGTGGGAGACAAGCTGTTGGTCAGCTGAGAGGAGAGTATCCCTATTTTAGTTATCCCACTCTGTGAAGATGCAATACTCTCCTGATCTACATGCCAGGTTGATATTTATCTTAATGTGTTCCAAGTGGCTTATTTGAGTAAGCAGAGATGTTGTCCTGCAGAGCATCTCCTGAGGAACACACCTATATGAATTTGACTATTAACGTCGCATTCTGTGAGAATTTGGTGTTCTCTAATAAATTCACGAAAGGCCCTGGAGTATGACGTATACGCTCCACCTGCGGGGAAGCCTTGCGGCAGCCAAGTATCGGTCAAGAATTTGTGTGAAACTAGTCTCGCAGAAAACTTGTAGTTCAAGGCATAGTCCACTATTCAAGTTGTGATCTAGTGTAGCATAAACTCTAAGTGGAAGTTCAAATTCACAGTCTCCACTAAGCACCGGTATATAAACAATGTTTTGGAACTAAATGATGAGATGTGCCAATGAGACTTTATTGGGGATTGTTGGAATTTGCTAGTAGGCCTTTGGCCCAAAGCCCAACTAGAATTCCGAAATTCTCTTGACCCATTCATGCACACATGTGATTGGAGTGAGTGAGACTAAAGTTTTGTCCCACCCCGAAAGTTGAGAAAGAGTTGCACCTCTTTATAGGGTGAGCTCTTCTACCACTTGTATGGGCATGAGAAGAGGAGACCTACACGCGCGTTCCTCCTCCTCGCTTGCCTCGCCACTCCACGCCTCATCATGACGCGCCGCGCCGCGGGTTGTGGGATTGAGCCAAGCCGAGGACAGAGCTATGCACGTTGTCTATATTTTTGCTACTCAGGAAAAATTAGTGAGTCATTAATTAATAATTAACAGACGCATTAAGTATTGAACCATCTCCGATTCTTTTGGATCATGATGACGCGGACATGGGGTTTACTCCCACGACCTACCCGACCCGCACTATTTAGTCAGGAAGACGTCCCTAGCCGCCGCCACTTCGTATAGTTTCTCACCACCGCTCCAGATCATTGCGCCGCCAAGCAAGTCTTCTCCATCCCTCTTTTCAGCATGCACCGGGAGTAGGGACAGCAGGCCTCAGGAACCCCGCCTCTCCTGATCCTGTATGGGAGAGGGGCGATCAGGTTTTTTGGGAGCGCACTCGCGCGACTGCTGGGAGCGACGATTTCACGAACGACGACTTCTTCCCCGACTTCAGCAACCTCATCCTCGACGACATGGGCGACAACGTCAACGCCGGCGGTGCTGTTCCCACTGCACCGTATGTGATTCTATCCTTCCTGTTCGAGATCGTGGTAGAATTCATGTTTCTAGTATGTGCCCTAGATGTGATCTGTTCATCTACTATGCTAGTTTGCATGATTAGTTTAATCTCTGCTAGTGCTGTTATGATTTATCTTCTGTTTATTCGGATTAAAACTCGTAGTAATTTGCTCATATTTCCAACATTGGTCCCCTAAGTGTAAGGGTTTGTAGCAAGCAACAATTTTTCTTCAAATTGGATGACCTTAAGCTTTGTCAAACCAGTAGAAGCTTTGGACTACAGTACCTACATGCACGGCATCTTGCATTGAGGGCATGAGGAGAATTGGGTGAGTCACTAGAATGCTTGGGGAGCATTTTATCTCCACACCGCTCCAGCGGAGACATACCTCCAGCAAAGAACTTCGAAAACACATCCTTGTCTCCATCGATGCCACTTGCGATTATTTCGGTCCTTTACTTGTGCTAGTTTATATCTTTTGTTTTACTCTTGCTTGCACTTGTTACTTGCTTAGCTTGTCATATAGGTTGTCCACCTATTTGCATATCTAGACAACCTAGTTTATTGTTGAGCCTAAAATTTGCAAAAGAGGATAACATTTGCTAGTCGCCTAATCACCCTTCCACTCCAGTCGACCATACTAATCCGCTCAGGTGCTAGTGCTCGGCCCGAGCACCCACCGCTGTGAGAGCCCCATCTAACTGCTCCTTCGCGCAAATGGCTAAAATCTGATCAAGCAAGGACCGCCTTAGAAGACAATACCACAATCCGAGGCCACGCCAGCCAAGTGCCCTAGCGGAACCGAACCAAGCACCGCAAATCTAGAATCAGAACAAGATGAAACTAATCAAATGGGAAAATACCTGGCACAAGGTCGCGAGCGGGATCTATTCTGGCTTATCTTTGCGGCGATGTCGTGGACTTTATGAACGACACATAATTTAATGGTGATTGAGTGGGTCTTCCCGTGGCAGGCGTCTGATGCGTCCAAATTCCTTGCTTTCTGCAGCACAAGCACCTGCTCTCTAGGCAGCGGGATCACGATCGACTCGGGCTCATGCTAGATGCGCTTCTGACTACAACGCGCCGTCTCTTCGTAGGCCGCGTGTCGGCAGCCACTAGGTGGCTTTTCTCCTATTTCTCTTGTGTTTTTTTGGCGTGATTGTGATGTTGCCCCAACCGTCGTTCATGGTTTGGATTTTTTGAGGAATTTGGATGTTGTTGTATGAATCGTTGCTTTATTTATAACGCGGGGCGAACGCCTATTTCGAGAAAAATGTCTTACCGTGTTTACATTTTTTGACAAGCCATACAGTTTACCTACAGAGAATATATATGTTTAACAAATGGCGTCAGATTAGTACTAGACACTCCTCATGTTACCTTCATTTCCATTTACTTTTTTATCGATGATTTTTGCTGCAATAACAAAGAAAGAATGAGCCTTAAACACTCTTGATGTCATCTTTATTTTTATTCTACTTTCTGTTAAAAAATCATACTCGACATCGGCAGTCGGCAGGTTGTGCCTGGTAAAGCATCTCTAGCAGACCCCTTAAAGTGGTCAAACCCTTATAATTTTAATGTTTTAAGGTTTGGGTCGAAAAAAGTGTCCAGAAGAGAAATCATAAAAGTGGTCCAACCCATTAATTTTTTAAAGGGCACCAAAAATCCACACATGGGACCCTTATATTCGAAAGTACCAAGGCCGAACCAAAGGGCCCCTATATACGAGTCAAACCTCGTCGGAGCAAACATGCCATTGTGGAATTTGCCGGAATCAGCCAGAGACTCGTCGGAATTCGTCACCCCGCGCCCGAAAAGGCCGCTGGAAGTCGGAATCGATCGCCGCCATTTTGAATTGAACGAGCTCAACCTCGCCATGGCCTCCCGTGACCGCCGCTGGGATCCTCTCGGCGCGGCCAGCAAAGGGGCATGGCTCGACCGACAATGGGGCAGGGCACAGCCGGCAGACAGCGGGGCTGGTGGTGGCCGACGATTGATGGGGCTAGGCACGACCGACATGGCCGGCTTGGCTAGAGTAAAAAGGCCGTTTGTGCGGCGGTGTTCGTGCGCCGGGAAACTCCATCATGTCCTCCTCCTTCCTCCTTCTTCTTCCTCTGATCGTTCAAGCGAGAGAGTATAGAGAGAGAGAGAGACCAAGAGCGGAGCAAGGGCCACTACTAGAAAAAGGGCTATAGATGGGATTGACACTAATGGCGCACCAGACAAGCGGTGCGCTATTAGTATATACTAATGGCGCACCACCTTCTGATACGCCATTAGAGTTGAAACTACTAATGGCGCACCTGGCCCAAGGTGCGCCATTAGTATCAATTTTTTTTGAACTAGTGCGCCTGTCCAAACATACTAATGGCGCATCCAGACTCAGTGCGCCATTACTAGTTGTAACTAGTAATGGCGCACCTGTCGGAAAGTGCGCCACTAATGTTGTTTTTTTTATTATATTTTTTATTCCTTTTTTTGCAAAACTACTAATGGCGCACTGTTCCACCGTGCGCCATTACTAGTTTAAACTAGTAATGACGCACTGTGGAACAGTGCGCCATTAGTATGTTTTTTTTGCAAAACTACTAATGGCGCACCACCAGAAGGTGCGCCATTAGTAACCTGGATTACTAATGGTGCATTTAGAGTTGGTGCGCCATTAGTAAGTGGGCAGCAACAAGATATTTTGGACAGCCTCTCCTACCCACACTCACTTTCTCCCCACTTCATTCTCTCCACCTCCTCCTTGTCTCGGGTGCCTCCTCTTTTTCACCTCATTTCCACCATAGATTCATTCAAATTAAGTGGTTAAATTACCTTGTTTTGATAGGTAAGTAAGGGGGGAAGCTATATTTATGTTGTTCTCCCTACAACAATGTGCACATGCATTTTTTATGGTCTAGCTAGATCTATGTATGTTCGTGGTGTTGCATATGTTTGTGTTGTTGCATATGTGTTTGTGTTTGGAGGTGTACCGGTATTTGAAATGCGATAGTTGCCAATATTTTGCCGGAATGTTGATTCATTCCCGTTTCGGCGAGAATTTTGGCATTAAGCATTCTTTTTGGTCCTTTTTTTAGGGAAAGTCATGCCAAATTTTTTCTTGGTTCTAAAATATCGTTTTGCTCTACCCCGCAGGCGACCATGGTTCGCACGATGACCGAAGGCATCGTGAGTAGGTTTTTGAGGTCCGCGAAGGCCGAGATGCTTCAAAAGAATTAGACGGAGATAAGATGTCCGTGTCGAAGATGCAAGCTGAAGAGCCTTATTTCGGACCCGGATTCCGGGCAGGTGCGGGACCACCTGCTCTTGCATGGTTTCATGGATGGCTATCGGTGGCAAGGTGATGAAGATGACTACGAAGTCGTCCATGGGGGCCGGGCAAGAAATGAGGAAGGGCAGCAAGACAACCACCGTGGCTCGGGCGGGCGAGAAGACGAAGAATCCCCAAGAGATGATCATGACGGTGATGCTGTACACAGTCATCATGTAGAAGATGCAGGACATGATGATGAGGAAGATGCCGGAGCAGACGACGGGCATGATCATGAAGATGATGATGCCGGCAGAGCAGACGATGCTGGACCATCGATGGGCTGGGTGCAGGACCCTCATATTCAAGAGCTGCTTCTCAAGCAGACGGATAACGCAAGAGCTGTCGCCCGAGAGAAAGCCAAGATGGATCAACTTGAGTTAGACGCGGTTACTCCATTGTATGAAGGATGCAGGCCCGAGGATACCCGCCTGAAAGTAACGCTCTTGGCTCTGGAGATGAAGGTAAAACACAAAATGACCGACGCATGCTTCAACGAGAACATGTCATTCTGGCACGAACGTCTTCCCAAGGGGAACAAGTGCCCGACCAGTTTGGAGGAGGCGAAGAAAATTGTGTGTCCTCTGGATTTACCGCACGTGAAATACCATGTGTGCATGAACAATTGCATCATTTATCGGGACGAGCACGCGGAGTCTACCATATGTCCGGCGTGCGGCGTCACTTGATACAAGAAGAGGAAGAAAGCTCCTCAAAAAGCGGTGTGGTACTTTCCGATCACTCCTCGTCTGCAGCGGTATTTCGCGGACCCTAAGGTAGCAAAGCTCCTGCGTTGGCACGCGGATAGGGAGGAGAAGAAGCAAGAAGATGACGCAAATGATCCGGAGATAGATAAAAAGACAAGATGCTGAGTCACCCTAAGGATGCGAGCCAGTGGCAAGCGTTGAACTTCGAAGACCCAGAATTTGGGAAGGATCCAAGGAACATCGTGCTGGGCGCGAGCACCGATGGAGTCAATCCGTTGGCAGCCAGAGAAGCACACATAGCACCTGGCCTGTGTTTGTGTGGATGTACAACCTTCCCCCCTGGTTGTGCATGAAGAGGAAGTACATTCACATGAGTATGCAAATTGAAGGACCGGAACAACCAAGGAATGACATCAATCTGTATCTGGGGCTGCTGAAAGAGGAGCTTGACACACTGTGGAAAACGCCAGCCAATACGTGGGACGCCACAGAGAAAGAATATTTCCCTATGAGAGCCGCACTGCTCAAGACGGTGCACGACTATCTCGGTTACGGATATCTCGCGGGGCAGGTAGTCCACGGATTTTCTGGATGCGTAAGGTGCATGGATGACACAACATATCGCCAGCTAGATAGAGATCCCGGGTCTTCGAAAACCGTGTTCATGGGACATCGAAGGTGGCTTCGCGACGATGACCCGTGGAGGAAACGCAAGGATCTGTTCGATGGTGAAACCGAACCCCGAAAATGCCCGTGTACGAGGAGCAGTGAGGAAATAGACAAGCTGTTGAAAAATTGGAAAGACTGCCCGCTACCGGGAAAGAAGCAAAAGGTGCCAGAGCCGGGAAAGAAGCGAAAGGCGCCAGAGCCGCTGCTAAAGGTATGGAAAACGAGGTCTGTTTTCTGGGACTTGCCGTACTGGAAGATCCACCGTGTGCCTCACAGCCTTGATGTCATGCATATCACGAAGAACGTGTGCGAGAGTCTGCTTGGTACCCTGCTCAACATGCCAGAGAGGACCAAAGATGGGCCGAAAACAAGGGCAGACTTGAAATCAATGGGCATCAGGCAGGAGCTTCACGCTAATGATGATGATGATGATGAGGCGAAGCAGGACACAGTAAGTCGTCGCAAAGGCAAAAAGGCTAAGAAGACCGGAAATGACTACCCTCCCGCGTGCTTCACTCTAAGTCAGGAGGAGATCGAGCAGTTTTTCACCTGCCTCCTAGGAGTAAAACTTCCTTACGGTTACGCGGGGAAGATAAGCAGATACCTAGACCCAGCGAAGCAGAAGTTCAGTGGGATGAAGTCTCACGACTGTCACGTGCTGATGACGCAGATACTTCCAGTTGCAATCCGTGGGATCATGGACGCGCACGTCCGTGAAACGCTATTTGGCCTATGCAACTTTTTTGACGTCATCTCTCGGAAGTCGATTGGCGTGAGGCAACTCAGAAGGCTACAGGAAGAGATCGTGGTGATACTATGCGAGCTTGAGATGTACTTCCCGCCCGCATTCTTCGACATTATGGTGCATCTACTAGTCCATATAGTGGAGGATATCATCCAAATCGGGCCGACGTTCCTGCACAGCATGATGCCGTTCGAAAGGATGAATGGTGTCATCAAAGGATACGTTCGCAACATGTCACGTCCAGAGGGAAGTATAGCCAGGGGCTTTCTGACCGAAGAGTGCATCTCCTACTGCACGAATTATCTAGGCATTGAGAACCCCGTTGGTCTGCCCGTCAACAGGCACCTCGGCAGGCTCGCTGGATGGGGTCACCGTGAGGGTCGCCGCGAAATGCATGTTGACTTAGAGGGTCGACTCGCCGACTTTGAAAGAGCAAACCTAGTCGCGCTACAACACATAGACGTGGTCGATCCTTGGGTGGTAGAGCACAAAACCTTTATTAAGAAGACGTACAATGACCGAGGCCAATAGAGGACGGATGGAGATATAATCAAAGAGCACAACTCATGTTTCACGCGTTGGTTCAAGCAGAAGCTTCTGTTGTACCCTTTACATGAGGATTCTTCCACGGAAGAACAACTCATATTCGCCTTGTCATAGGGCGCCGAGCACAACCTGATGACCTATGAGGCGTACGATATCAACGGCTACACATTGTACACCGAGGGCAAGGACATGAAGAGCGATGGTTATCAGAACTCCGGGGTAATGATGGAATCCTACACCGGTAATGACAAGGACAGATACTACGGAAGGATCGAGGAGATCTGGGAGCTGAGCTACGCTGGAGAGAAGGTCCCGATGTTCCGTGTCAGATGGGCGAAGAGCGTACTAAAAGAAGACCGGTATTTCACCACCATGGTTATACCCGAAGCCAAATCCAAGACCGCGGGCGCAAACGTCACCGCGAAAAATGAGCCATGGGTACTGGCTTCCCAAGTTGACCAATGCTTCTTCATTACCGACCCGTCAAAGCCCAGTCGTGTTGTCGTGAGGAGAGGCAAAAGGAAGATCATCGGAATGGATGGAGTAACCAATGAGCAAGACTTCGACAAGTATGGCGACCCGAGGATCGAACATGACGACGATGATGAAGTAGCAGCATACACCACAAGAAGAAGCAGGACCACCCTACCTAAAGGACGTCCATTCCACAGAAGAACTCCATTTGCGAAAAAGAAGGGCAAGAAGATTGTGAATAGATAGCTAGCTAAGATCGATTGTATTTAAATCGTAGCCTTCATTTATTGATTGTATTTCATGAGCACTTTTTGAACTATCATGAATATTTTTAAATTTCATGGACACTCGATCTCGACCCCCCTCCATCTCGATCGCTATCCCACGTCGCCAGATCTGGTCCCCCTCGCCACCGAGCACCCCCCCGGTCCACCGGCCGCCGCCGCCGACCCCCCGCACCCTCGATTCCCCTACTCAACCGCCGCCGCCGACCCCCCGCACCCCTCCCCTACTCAACTG
>NC_041387.1:643768534-643793434 GCF_002162155.2 Triticum dicoccoides
CACCCTCCCCCGCTCCACCGGCATTACTGTTTGATGATATTTAAAAAAATTTATTATTGTCTTATAAAAAAAATATTACTGTTATGATTTAAACAAGTTTGAACATATTTAAACACAAATAAGTATCAAACAACATTTTAAATGCATAAAAAAAATTGTGGATCCTAGGAATCGAACCCAGGACCTCCTGGTGTGAGAACTGGCTGCTGACCAGTCGAGCTAGTAGAGGGAACTTGATGTGGATCAGGTCAGGTGGAAGATAACCTGTTGGCTCGAGTAGAAATCAAAAAAATATACTAATGGCGCACCAGGGCGAGGTGCGCCATTAGTATGGATGTACTTATGGCGCACCGAGGTGTGGTGCGCCATTAGTATTGTGCCGCCCCCATCCATATTTCCTCCCTGGCCCAAACCTATCCCCTCTCTCTCCCTCGCCCTCGCCCTCGATCCCTTCCCCTCTCCTCTCCTGATGCCGCTGCCCCGCCGCCTCGACGTCGCCCCGACGCCGCCTCGACGCCTCGACGCCGCCTCGACGCCCCGACGCCGCCTCGATGCCCCGCCGCCTCGACGCCGCCCCGACGCCGCCTCGACGCCTCGACGCCTCACCCTGGTGAGTTCCCTTTCATCCAAGGAGGAGAAGGTGCTGCTGCTATGGATCCTAAATGATGAGACCATGATCTTGTTCCTTGACAATAACCAACTTTTTGACCAAACTTTGTTCCTATTTAGAGAGATTCATGGCCAACAATGATGAGGCCGGGGGTTCGGGCGGCAAGGCATTCTGGGAGCTGTCCCAGGAGATGGAGGAACAACCTCACTTGTATGAGGACGCCGCCTTCCCCACCGATCCTGAGACCACTGATGGTACCGCCGAGGATGACCCCACTGATGCCACCACTGATGGTGCCGCCGAGGATGCCACCACTGATGATGGCGGCGCACGCACAGATGGCAGCCAACCGAAGAGGCAACGGAAGGACCGGCGCCCGGCCGTGCTCCGCACCCTCAAGGAGCAAGTTACTGAAGTGGACTCCGACGGGAATCCAACGGCGCCCGAACGAATAGTCAAGGGGTACTCGCTTCAGCTCGGGTGCATTCTCCGGAGCACCGTCTCGATCAACACCGAGAACCTGAGGCATCCTGACCGAGGGAATTTGTGCAACCTCCTCTTCACAAAGCTGCACGAACGATAGAAGTTCCCCGCTGAATTTGAAAACACAAGCCTCAAAGGGAATAAAGTGAACAATGCTGCCCTCACGAAGATGAGCAAGGCCCTGTCTACTTGGAAAAGCAATGTGAAGAGAATGATTGAGAAAGGTGAGAGTTATGAGAAGATCAAGGAGAAAAATCCTTCGATCACCGAAGATGACTACAATGACTTCAAGATCAATTGCTCGAGCACCGCAAACTCCCAATCAAGTCAGTGGGGGAAAGAAATGCGGGAGCTGAACTTAGGGGAACACACACTCGGTCCCGGTGGTTACAGAGTGGCGGAGCCTATATGGGACAAGGAGGAGGCGGACCGTGCCGAGCAAGGCCTACCGCCCCTCTTCAATAAATACGGTGACAAGCAGACCAGGAACTTTGTCAGGGCCCGGTACAAATTCGCTCCATATGGTTGCATTCTAATTAATGAAGCCAAATTTCTAAATGGTTCACATTCCTTCCGCAGGCGACTGAAAGCAGTAGCGCGGGGTGGACTAAGAGCAACCCTTGGGACACCACTCTAAATAGGGCGTTGAATGTAATGAAGAACAAGGATAAGCTCAGTAAGCCGACGTCAGCTGGTCGTGTGGCCGGCAAAGGCTTGTCGACAAAATGGTCGTCATACTATAACAATGGTGGGCGAAAGGAGAAAAAGACCAGCTCGGAAAGCCAGGCGCGCGAGGTTCAAGAACTCAAGGCACAGGTGGCCCGGATTCCGGAGATTGTCCAAGAGCAAGTGCAACAATAACTCGGAGCGACGATCACCGCCATTGTGCCTACCTTGATCGAGGGGTTGAGTGCGTGGATTGTGGGCGGCCAACAGGGGCCGCCCCCGATTCCTAGCTTCACGGCCAGCAACTCGCAGAATGCGATGGCGGGGCCATTGGTGTCTCCGGCGGAGGCGACATTGGTGTCTTCGACACCGGCACGGGAGCTTAATGCACCCGGGTGTATGCCGGCCGGCACCTCTGCATCAAGCGGCCCCTCCGTCAATTGCACGCCCGCCGTTGGCGGTGCCTCGACATTAGCCGAGCTCGACGCCATCATCATGGTAACTAATTAAGCCTCTCTCGGCCGAGGACTTCATCTCCTTGCCTTTGACTGGGCATCCCTGACGCCCTACATGTTTTCGCAGGGCACCGCCGACGTTCCGTGCACTCTCCTGCACTTCGTGAACAACGAGTTGGTCGATGTCGCCAAGGGCAAAATCGTTCAACCGGGCAACCCCTTGTTCCACCATACCCAGATGCCACCCAACTTGTTTAGGGTTCAACTGGTTCGGGTGCTGCCAGGGAGCGACGAGTTGTTACCTCCGATTCGACCCGTCGGGGCCGACGATGATGACGTGATGACCCTCAGCACCTGCCTGAGCTGGCCCCTGCTTTGGCCGAAGAGCCAGATTCATTTGGGGACGGGGGACACCACCCCAAAGACAACACCGCCAGTCGTGCCGGCGCCAAGTCGGCCCCATGGCAAGACCACCGCAACGGTGCCAGACATCCCTATGCCACTGGATCCAAACATGCATATGGCACAGGATCAGAACGACGACGGCGACGATACATTTGGCAACGTCAATCAGTACTTTGCCGAACATGGGTATGATGGTGACTTCATGGGGCCTCCTTCTCAAGAACCCAACCCAACAAAAGACGTGCGCGATCTAGCTGGTACCGCGGAGAAGCCAAGTTGCAGTAGGCGTTGTTTGTCGTTCAGCTCTCAAGAGACGCCTCCAGCCGCCGACTTCACCGAGCCTCAGATAGGCGAGGTGCGAAATATTATCAGCCCAAACACACTCAAGAAGGCGGTCTGTGAGCAGAACTCGGTCCCATTACAGGAGAAGAAGAAGGCACGCAAAAGAAAGACTAACAAGGGTGCGAGCCAGCCGGCACCGAGTACGATCCGTGCTCAGGACGGGCCACCTTCACCTGAGAATAGCTCGAGGAGGGTGCATGTGGCGGGTAGGGCGATGCTACCGACAAATATGCTCAATGCTGCAACCGGTGCTATGCGGAGTCTGCATGACAGTGTTCTTTCTTTGGAGAAGCGGCGTCTCAGAGAGAAGGATGTGGCATACCCAGTTTTCGCGGCCAAGGTGCCAGAGGGCAAGGGCTTTGTGGATAACTCCATAGGGCGTACGATCATCCTGTGGTTTGATGACATCCATGCTATGTTGAACCTTCATCCGATGCACTACACCTTCGTTCGGCTATTTTCGCTGAGTATGGAGATGCGGATCATTCGCGACAAGACCCCGGACATCGTGATAGTCGACCCCTTCTACATGCGTGCCAAGATCTTGGGCAGCGCTGGGGACCGGCAAGTCGCAAGTTCTTACCTCGAAGGCGTCATTCTGGCAAACCAAGATAAGGATAACTTCCTCGTGTCTTACTTTCCCGAGTAAGTCCTCCCCTCAACCGGCCCTAACATATGAATTCTTAGATTTCGATCGTTTTTCTTTTAACATTCCGTGTTTTCTGCAGTGACACACATTGCACGCTCATCCTACTAAGCCCCAAATATTCCATGGCCACGTATTTCGACCCGGACCGTCAGTCGAACGTAGACTACACAAATGTCAGGAAGGTTCTTGATGATGTTCTCCCCGGCTACGCCAAATCTGGAGGCACCTTCACCAGGCCTATTCGTAAGTACGGCAAGCACGTGTTCTCCCACAATACGATGTTCTGCTGCGTCAAGCAGCCGCCTGGCGGTCAGAAGGGTGCCTACTACGCCATCCATCACATGCGGGCGATCGTACGGGACCATGATCAACTTCTACTACCGAGTAAACTCAAAGATTGGGCCGCGAGCGTGTCGGCAATCCAGGACGCGGACACAAGACAAGAATTCTTTCGCATCCAGTCGAAGTTTGCGGAAATCATCCACCAAGATGTCCTTCGTACCTCGGGGCAGTTCTACCTCAGAAATCAACTGTCCAACAGTGGCATCGACACAATGCTAGAAATGTAGGCTGACAACGCCCGTTATTTCATGACTCCCACGATAGACGGCGGCTTCATCCACGCTTCGGTCCCTTGAGTCGAGTCGAAAGCAGTGATGCTGTGTCTAGTTCTGAAACATCGATTGACTCATGTTGTAATTAAACTTTAATGAACTTGTAGTATGTCTCTTTGGTTTCGAGAGTCGTTCAACTTAGATGTAATCGATGCTATTAATGTCTTGCTTTTCTCTTCCGATCGTTCTGTTGCATACTTATATATTGCTTATGTATTGTCTGTGAATTGGTACTAACGTTTCGTTTGGCTAGTGCATAGCGATGCCGTCGTATGTCGTGTACAAGGGTAATGTTCCCGGAGTCTACGACGACTGGGAGGAGTGTCAGAGACAGGTTCACCGATTCAGCGGTAACAGTTACAAAGGGTACACCACTAGGGCCGAGGCCAAATCTAGATACGCCCGCTATCTAGCGGGAGAGGGGAGGGAGCGTTGGAGGAACCGGATGAAGACGAGTTTCATCGTGATGATGCTCATCGTGATGACCGCAACTCTCTTCTATGTGATGGTAGTTTAGATGATCGATATCGACTTGTAATGTGAAGACAAACTCGCTACTCGCGGTCTCGAGACTTGTAATATAATGTTCTATCTTTGTTCGGTCTTTTCAATTCGGAGACTAATATGATGAATTGTATTCGGAGACTAATATGATGAATTGTATTCAGAGACTAATCTTCTATTGTATTCAATGAATCTATTGTTGATGTGTGCTGTCTATATTTTGTCCAATTATACATTTTGTAACCTGTGCAAAAAACAAAAAATAAAAAAATAAAAAAACCTAATATTCATACTAATGGCGCATCACATCACAGTGCGCCATTAGTATGCCAAAGGATACTAATGGCGCATCATTAAGCAGTGCGCCATTAGTATGCCAAAGTTACTAATGGCGCATCTTGTTGTTGTGCGCCATTAGTATGCCAAAGCACCTGGGTATACATGGCCCCCTAGGAGGCATACTAATGGCGCACTGTTGTATATACTAATGGCGCATCTGAGGTCCACCATTAGTATACCAGATACTAATGGCGCACCAGTGGTGCGCCATTAGTAAAATATACTAATGGCGTGGCACTAATGGCGCACCACTAATGCGCCATTAATGGCCAAATTAGGTGCGCCATTAGTAGGCCTTTTCCTAGTAGTGGGCTAGCTAGGGTTAGGGCTAGGGTTCCAACAATTGGCATCATAACCACGTTGCAGGAGGTGATCACCGGCGATGTCAATCGTGTCATACGCCGACAGGTTGGGGAGCTCGCTGCCAACGCCGGTCCCGATGCTCATTGGTGATAACTACACCACGTGGGCAATCAAGGTCGAGGCCAACCTCGACACGACCGGGCTGTGGGAGGCAGTGGTGCTGCCGGAGGACGTGGCAGCGGCGGTTATCGCCAAGAAGGACAAGTCGGCACGAGCTTACCTGCTCGGGGAGCTCGTGAAGGATCTCCTACTGCAGGTGGCATCCATAGCGGAGGTTTGGGCCAGTCTGAAGGCGCGATTCATCGCCGCGGACCGAGTCCGGGTGGCGCGGCTGGGCACTCTCTGGGGAGAGTTCGAGCTACTGCACATGGCGGAGGACGACACGCTAGACTCGTTCGCTGGCAAGCTCAGTGGCATGGCGGCGCGCTTCGTGGGGCTCGGATCGACGCTGGAAGACGCCGCGTTGGTGAAGAAACTACTCGACTCCGTGCCGGACCGTCTGTACGCGGCGGTGGCCGGAATCGAGGAGTTCTGTGATGTGTCCACCATGGCATTCGAGGAGGCGCTGGGTCGCCTGAAGGACTTTGACGAGAGGCTACGGCGACGCGGACAAGCGGGCGGCGAACCGGCGGACGGCCAGCTCATGTACATGGCGGCGCAGTGGCGGGTGCGGGAGCGGCAGCAGGGCAGCACTCGGGACAACGACGACAGGCGGAGCATGGCGTCGGGGTTCATTACTTTGACAATTTAATATGTGGGTGGACCGGTGCTTGGGTGCTGTCCTTCCTTGGACAAGCCTCCCACTTATGATTAACCCCTCTTGCAAGCATCCACAATTACGAAAGAAGAATTAAGATAAATCTAACCATATCATGAAACATATGGATCCAAATCAGCTCCTTACGAAGCAACACATAAACTAGGATTTAAAGCTTCTGTCACTCTAGCAACCCATCATCTACTTGTTACTTCCCAATGCCTTCCCATAGGCCCAAATCATGGTGAAGTGTCATGTAGTCGACGTTCACATAACACCACTAGAGGAAAGAGAACAAACATCTCATCAAAATATCGAACGAATACCAAATTCACATCATTACTTATAACAAGACTTCTCACATGTCCTCAGGAACAAACGTAACTACTCACAAAGCATATTCATGTTCATAATCAGAGGAGTATTAATTATCATTAAGGGTCTAAACATATGATCTTCCACTGAATAAACCAACTAGCATCAACTACAAGGAGTAATCAACAGTACTAGCAGCCCACAGGTGCCAATCTGAGGTTTTGATACAAAGATTGGATACAAGAGATGAACTAGGGTTTGAGAGGAGATGGTGCCGGTGAAGATGTCAACGGAGATTGACCCCCTCTCGATGAGAGGATCATTGGTGATGACGATGGCTTCAATTTCCCCCTCCTAGAGGGAAGTTTCCCCGGCAGAACAGCTCCGCCGGAGCCCTAGATTGGTTCTGCCTAGGTTCCGCCTTGAGACCGTGGCGCTTCGTCCCGAAAGCTTCCTTCTGATTTTTTCCAGGTGAAAACACACCATATAGCAGAAGATGGGCACCGCAGGCTTGGCAGGGGCCCCATAAGGCAGGGGCGCGCCCAAGGGGTAGGGCGCGCCCTCCACCCTTGTGGATGGCTGGTGGCCCCCCTCTGGTGCTTTCTTCCTCCAATATTTTTTATTAATTCCAAAATGACTCTCCATGAAGTTTCAGGACTTTTGGAGTTGTGCAGAATATGTCTCTAATATTTTCTCCTTTTCCAGCCCAGAATTCAACTATCGGTATTCTCCCTCTTCATGTAAACCTTGTAAAATAATAGAGAAAAGGCATAAATATTGTGCTATAATGTGTAATAACAACCCATAATGCAATAAATATCGATATAAAAGCATGATGCAAAATGGACGTATCAACTCCCCCAAGCTTAGACCTCGCTTGTCCTCAAGCGAAAGCTGAAATTGGAAAATATGTCCACATATTTAGAGATAGGGGTGTCGATAAAATAAAATATGGACATGAGGGCATCATGATCATCTTTATAACATCAACATATTATTTCATATAATTTCTTATGCCAAAGTAACAATTCATTCACAAGGTAAAGTATGAGTCAAAAACTTCATTGAAAACTAACAAACTATGATCTCGGTTTTTGGAGAAATTGCAATTTATCATATCATCGGAAAGAGTCAATTTAAGAGCTTTTCAGCAAGTCCACATACTCAACTATCATTTAGTCTTTCAAAATTACTAACACTCACGCGATACTTATGGGTTCAAAGCCGCAATCGGACATGGAGAAAGCTAGGGGCTTATAGTTTCGCCTCCCAACCTTTTACCTCAAGGGTAATATCAGCAATAATACTTTATGTTAACCTACATCCGAGTGGATATATATATATTTGGATCTTTCTTCAACACATAATTCTTGCCAAAAGGAAAAAAAGTGTAAAAAGGAAAGGTGAAGATCACCATGACTCTTGTATAAGGGTAGAAGATAGAAGTAAAAGATAGGCCCTTCGCAGAGGGAAGGAGAGGTTGTCATGCGCTTTTATGGTTAAATTCACAAAATCTTAATGCAAAAGAACGTCACCTTATATTGCCGCTTGTGATAAAAAACTTTATTATGCAGTCCGTCGCTTTATATCTTCCATATCACAAGTTCGTACGAAGCTTATTTTCTTCACACTAATAGATCATACATATTTAGAGATCAATTTTTATTGCTTGCACCGATGACAACTTACTTGAAGGATCCTACTCAATCCATAGGTAGGTATGGTGGACTCTCATGGCAAAATTGGGTTTAAGGTATATTTGGAAGCACAAGTAGTATATCTACTTGGTGAAAAGAATTTGGCTAGCATAAGATGGAAAAGCAAGCTCAACATGTTGGAGGATCCATGACAATATAACTTCTATTCGGATATAATGAAACATAACCCATTATGTTGTCTTTCTTGTCCACCATCAACTTTTTAGCATGTCATATTTTAATGAGTGCTCACAATCACAAAAGATGTCCAAGATAGTATATTTATATGTGAAACCTCTCTTTCTTTATTACTTCCTAATAATTGCAATAATGACCAAAACTATGTTTGTCAACTCTCAACAAATTTTATTCATCATACTCTTTATATGTTAAGTCATTACTCTCCATAAGATCATTACATGATCTTTTTATTTCTTTTTATTCTTTTTCGTATTTTATTCCCTCAAGATCATAGCAAGAAAGCAAAGCCCTCAACTCAAACTACTCTTTATTATATATAACTCATAGACTCGATTACATAGATAGATCTTAAAACAAAACTCAAAGCTAGATCATACTAAAAACTTTATTCTACTAGATCAAGATATAACCAAAAGGACCAAACTAAGAAAAATGATAAAAGTAAGGGTGTGATGGTGATACGATACCGGGGCACCTCCCCCAAGCTTGGCAGTTGCCAAGGGGAGTGCCCATACCCATGTATTTATGTCTCTTTCTTCGGCGGTGGTGATGTGATATTCTTGGCGATGCTGCCCCTTAGGATGCGATTCTCCTGCTCAAGCTTATCATTTTGCTACTTAAGATCCATTATTTCCTTGTGAACTTTACCCATGACGGCTAGAGCTCCAATCACCCATGGATGTTTCATAGCTGCGGGGGAAAAAGAAACACTCTTTTTCATATTTTCATAAGAGAGAAATCTAGCATTGTGAGGGATGACCGAATTTGGTATTGCTGAGCACTCAAGTTCCTCCAGCATGAATCCAGTTTGAAGACGAGAGGTAACTTCTTGATCCTCCTCCATGGCATCCACCCTTTTCAAGCCAGCCTCCATCTCTTCCTCCGTTGATTGCCCGAAGTAGTCAGCTTCGGTTTTTGCTCTTGGGCCCGGTGTCATATGAGAGACACGACTCTCCCCGCCCGACTCTTGCGAAGACATCTTGCTCTAATTCAACTATAGAAAGAACTCAAAACGAAAACATGATATTTTGCCGTGGTACGGTGGTCAGAACCTTCGGGAGATTATATAATGAATTTTTTACCGAATGAAAGAAGTATTGTGCAAGAAAACAGAGTCCGAAGGACACACGAGGTGGCCACAAGACAGGGGGCGCGCCCTCCCCCCTGGTGGTCTCCTCGTGCATCTTTCAGAATACAATTAATTTTCCTAATTTTTTAAGTATCCCAAAATGGAGAAAAAATGCTATTAGAACAGTTTTGGAGTCGGTTTACTTACCTACCACATATCTATTCCTTTTCGGAGTCTAAAACATTCTGGAAAGTATCCCTTATGTACTCCTCCAGTGTTATGGCATTAATAATATTTTTCTCAACATTAATGGGAGTACTTGAGATATAATGTTTGATTCTTTGACCATTTACCACCTTCGGATTTGTGCCTTCGGCGTTGTTGATTTCGATGGCACCGGAACGATAGACCTCCTCGATAATGTAAGGACCTTCCCATTTAGAGAGAAGCTTTCCTGCAAACAATCTTAAACGAGAGTTGTATAGCAAAACATGATCACCTACATTAAGCTCACACTTTTGTATCGTTTTGTCATGCCATCTTTTAACTTTTTCTTTAAACAACTTGGCATTCTCATAGGCTTAGGTTCTCTATTCATCAAGCGAGCTTATGTCAAATAACCTCTTCTCACCGACAAGTTTGAAATCATAGTTGAGCTCTTTGATTGCCCAATAAGCATTATGTTCCAGTTCAAGAGGTAAGTGACAAGCTTTTCCATAAACCATTTTATATGGAGACATACCCATAGGGTTTTTATAAGCAGCTCTATAAGCCCATAATGCATCATCAACTTTCTTAGACCAATTCTTTCTAGATCTATTAACAGTCTTTTGCAAAATCAATTTAATCTCTCCATTGCTCAATTCTGCTTGACCACTAGACTAAGGATGATATGGAGATGCAATTCTATGGTTGACATCATATTTAGCAAGCATTTTACGGAAAGAACCATGAATAAAGTGTGAACCACCATCAGCTCATTTAATATCTAGGGACTTCAAACCTTGGAAAAACAACTTCTTTAAGCTTCTTAATAGAAGTGTTATGATCATCACTACTAGTTGGAATAGCTTCTACCCACTTAGTAACATCATCAACAACAACTAAAATACGTGTATACTCATATGGTTTGGGTTCATTACTTTGATAATTTGATATGTGGGTGGACCGGTGCTTGGCTGCTGTACTTCCATCGACAAGCCACGCACTTATGATTAACCCCTATCGTAAGCATCCGCAACTACGAAAGAAGAATTAAGATAAATCTAACCATAGCATGAAACATATGGATCCAAATCACCCCCTTACAAAGCAACACATAAACTAGGGTTTAAGCTTCTGTCACTCTAGCAACCCATCATCTACTTATAACTTCCCAATGCCTTACCCTAGGCCCAAATCATGATGAAGTGTCATGTAGTCGATGTTCACATAACACCACTATAGGAAAGAGAACATACATCTCATCAAAATATCGAACGAATACCAAATTCACATGATTACTTATAACAAGACTTATCCCATGTCCTCAGGAACAAACGTAACTACTCACAAAGCATATTCATGTTCATAATCAGAGGAGTATTAATTATCATTAAGGATCTGAACATATGATCTTCCACCGAATAAACCAACTAGCATCAACCACAAGGAGTAATCAACACTACTGGCAACCCACATGTACCAATCTGAGGTTTTGAGACAAAGATCGGATACAAGAGCTGAACTAGGGTTTGAGAGGAGATGGTGCTGGTCAAGATGTTGATGGAGATTGACCCCCTCTTGATGAGAGGATCATTGGTGATGATGATGGCTTAGATTTCCCCCTCCCGAAGGGAAGTTTCCCTGGCAGAACAGCTGTGCCGGAGCCCTAGATTGGTTCTGCCCAGGTTCCAGCTCGAGACGGCAGCGCTTCGTCCCGAAGCTTCCTTCTATTTTTTCCAGGTCAAAACACACCATACAACAGAAGATGGGCACCGGAGGCCTGATAGGGGGCGCACAAGGCAGGGGGCGCGCCCAGGGGGTAGGGAGCGCCCTTCACTCTTGTGGGTGGCTGGTGGCCCCCTCTGGGGCTTTCCTCACCCAATATTTTTTACTAATTCCAAAATGACTCTCTGTGAAGTTTCAGGATTTTTGGAATTGTGAAGAATAGGTCTCTAATATTTGCTCCTTTTCCAACCCAGAATTCCAGCTACTGGCATTCTCCCTCTTCATGTAAACCTTGTAAAATAAGAGAGAAAAAGCATAAGTATTGTGCTATAATGTGCAAAAACAGCCCATAATGCAATAAATATTGATATAAAAGCATGATGCAAAATGAATTATCAGTTCATCACTTTAATCTTAATCCGCCATACTTTAAATTTTCAAACTCCTGCTCTTTAACCCGCCCAAAATGACCAAGACTCCCACTTCTTGCAACTGGGTTGCCTCCCAAGTTCCGAACTTTCCTTACAGTTGCGACCGGGTTGCCTCCCAAGTTCTGAACTTTCCTTACATGAGTATGTAAACATGGGAGTTTTACCATCCAAAGAGGTCATACACTGGCAGGTCCCTGGTTCTGAAACAAGTCTAGAGCCTCAAGATGGCAAAATTGTGATCTTTGTAGAGCACCTCCTTCGTAGTTTTTCCCTGCCCGGGTCAACGTTTTTTCGTGGTGCTCTAAATTTTTACTAGCTTCATCCTCAAGATATTGGTCCCAATTCTGTCTCCAAATTATGCAATTTTCAAATATTCTGTGAAGTGTACCTTGAAGAGGAGCCTAGGGTTGACCTCTTTAGAGAGTACTTTTATCTCAATCGTCAAACTGAGATGACTGATGGACCCAACTTGGAACTTGGGGGGATTTCCATTCAACGGCGTAGAGACATATTTTTTCCTGAAGCCAGGCTGCCTAGCTGATACGTCTCCAACATATCTACTTTTCCTAACACTTTTCCTCTTATTTTCAACTTGAATTATTTATGATTTGAATGAAACTAATCCGGACTGACGCTATTTTCAGCAGAACCACCATGGTGTTTTTTTTTGTGCAGAAATAAAGTTCTCGGATTGGCACGAAAATTCGGGAGGATTTTTTATTCAATAAATAAGAATTTATGGAGCCAAGAACCACCAGAGGGGGGAACCTGGGTGGGCACAACCCACCAGGGCGCCCCCTCTAGATGCGCCCATGTGGGTTGTCCCCACCTGGTGGCCCCGCAGACTTCAACCCTGATACTATAAAATCACATATTTGGAGGAAAAAAATTAGGGAGAAAGAATTATAGCGTTTCACGAGACGGAGCCGCCGCCACCTCATGTTCTTCATTGGGAGGCCAGATTTTGAGGCCATTTGGGGCTCCGGAGAGGGGGATCTTCGATCTTCGTGATCACCAAGACATCTCCATCGCCAATTCCATGATGCTCCCAACCGGGAGTGAGTAATTCCTTCGTAGGCTTGCTGGTCGGTGAGGAGGTTGATGAGATTCATCATGTAATTGAGTTAGTTTTGGTAGGGCCTGATTCCTAGTATCCACTATGTTCTGAGATTGATTTTGCTATGACTTTGCCATGCTTAATGCTTGTCACTTTGGGCCCATTTCAGATCTGAACCGTTTATGTTATCACCATTATATCTATGTTCTAGATCCAATCTTGCAAGTTATAGTAACCTACTACGAGTTATGGTCCGGCAAACCGGGAGTGACAAAAGTCGGGACACTTCCCGATGATGACCGTAGTTTGAGGAGTTCATGTATTCGCCGTGTGTTACTGCTTTGTTCTGGTTCTCTATTAAAAGGAGGCCTTAATATCCCTTAGTTTCTGATAGGACCCCACTGCCACATGATGGTAGGACAAAAGATGTCATGCAAGTTCTTTCCATAGGCACGTATGACTATTTACGGAATACATGCCTACATTATATTTATGAACTAGAGCTAGTGCAATATCGCCCTAGGTTATGACTGTCATATGATGAATATCATCCAACTAATTCACCGATCCAATGCCTATGAATTTCTCTCATATTGTTCTTGCTAAGTTGCTACTACTATTGTTATTATTATGCTTGCTACAAAATCATTGCTATCACTATTACTGTTACTATTGCTTTGCTACTACTATCAAAACTATCATACTGCATTGCTACTGATCACTTTGCTGTAGATAATTAATCTCCAAGTGTGGTTGAATTGACCACTCAGCTGCTAATACTTGCAAATATTCTTTGGCTCCCCTTGTGTCGAATCAATAAATTTGGGTTGAATACTCTACCCTCGAAAACTGTTGCAATCCCCTATACTTGTGGGTTATCAAGACCTTTTTCTGGTGCTGTTGCCAGGGAGCATAGCTATATTTGTGGAGTCACTTGGGGTTATTATCAAATTATCACTATGAAGAACCTGAAGGATGCTAAGACTAAGATTTTTCCCTCTAAGACGAGGGAAGGTAAGGAATTGCCATCCAGCTCCGGTTTCGATTCACATTCTGTTATAAGTAGACTTGCAACACCACCACATGTTATCAATTTTGATATGTCGCAAGTAATTGATGATGCTACTTCTGCTATGAATGCTACTCTTGATGATGCTAGTACCTTGCTTGATGATAATGTGCCACTAGGTGAGTTTCTTGATGAACAAATTGCTAGAGTAAGACAGAATGAGATTGTTGAAACTGATGAAGAGCTTGAAACTGAAAATCTTGAAACACCTATTACACCTAGTTCTCCTAGATATGAATTGCCAAAGGTACCGAAAAGTTTATGTTATGGATGAGGAGACAACTAGAGGCATTCTTGCTTGTAAGGATAAAGATGATTTGGATAAATTATTATGCAAGTATAAATAGAATACTTTGAATGCTAAAATGAAATGTGATCCTCAGTTTGCAACTTCACCTATCTTTGTTGATGATAAGGATTATGAATTCTCTGTCAACCCAGAGTTAATTACTTTGGCTAAATCTGATTTCCATGGTTATGAAACTGAAACTGTTGTGGCACATCTTACTAAGTTGAATGATATAGCCACCCTTTTTGCTCATGATGAGAAGATTCACTATTATTATATTCTTAAATTATTTCCATTCTCATTAAAGGGTGATGCTAAGGTTTGGTATAATACTCTTGCTCCTGGTTGTGTGCGTAGTCCCCAGGATATGGTTTATTACTTCTCTGAAAAATATTTTCCTACTCATAAGAAATAAGATGCCTTATAGGAAATATTTAACTTTATGAAAAATCAAGGAAGAGAGTCTCCCACAAGCTTTGGGGAGGCTTCTCCAATTGCTTAATGCTTTGCCTAATCATCCTCTTAAGAAAAATGAAATACTTGATATCTTCTAAAATGGACTAACCGATGCTTCTAGGGATTTCCTAGATAGTTGTGCTGGTTGTGTTTTCAGGGACAAACTGTTGAATAAGATGAAGAATTACTGAATAACATATTGTAAAATTATGATGATTGGATCGTTCCTGAAACTCCACTTAAACTTACTACAAAGAAGAGGGGTATCTTATATCTCAGTCCTGAAGATGGAAGAGGCAAATAAATCTATGAAGGAAAAAAGTATTAAAGTAGAGGATGTTAAAAATTTACCACCTATCAAATAAATACATGGGCTTGAAACACCACCACCACCTAAGGTTGTAGAGGTAAATTCTTTACTAAAGTTTGATGAAGGTGATATTCCTTATAATAAACATCCTAGTCAATGCCTATATGAGTTTGATAATTACATTAGAAAGCAAGATCACTTCAATGCAAATGTTAAGAAACAATTGAATTACAATTCCGATATGAGTTCTCGCTTGAGTGACTTGTTATTTAGAATCTCAAATGATGTTAGAGGTGTAGGGAAGCAGGCCTCTATGGTTCAAACACAATTAGAACAAGTTGCTAAATCTCAAGGGGAGTTGTTAGATGAAATGAATAATAATATCAATGATCATGTTGTTAGAGTAATGACTAGAGGAGGTAGAATGACTCAGGAACCACTTTATCCCGAGGGACACCCAAAAAGAATTGAACAGGACTCTCAAAGAGTTAACACTGATGCACTTAGTCCTTCTAAAAAGAAAAAGAAGAAGAAAAATGATAGGACTTTGCATTCTTCTAGTGAACCTGAAGTAGAAAAACCTCTTGATAATGATAATGAAGTCTCTATCTCTAATGCTGAAACTCAATATCGTAATGAACACTCATCTTCAATGAAAAAGACAATGACGAGGTTCATGAAGATACTCAACCAAATAATAAAGAACCGAATAATGATGTTGAAATAGAACCAAGTATTGATCTTGATAACCCACAACCCAAGAATAAAAGATATGATAAAAGAGACTTTGTTGCTAGAAAACATGGTAAGGAAAGAGAACCGTGGGTTCAAAACCTATGCCCTTTCCACCTAATTCAACCAAAAAGAAAGATGATGAAGATTTTGAATGCTTTGCTGAAATGTTGATGCCAGTCTTTTTGCATACTCGCTTGACTCATATCTTAAAAATGCCTCCTGATGCAAAGTACATGAAAGACATCATCACTAATAAGAGAAAAAATACCGGAAATTGAAATATCCAGCATTCTTGCTAATTATACTTTTAAGGGTGGAGTACCTAAAAAACTTGGAGATCCGGGAATACCAACTATACCTTGCTCCATCAAAAGAAATTATGTGAAAACTGCTTTATGTGATTTAGGAGCTGATGTTAGTGTTATGACTATCTCTTTATACAAAAGACTTGATTTGAATAAACTCACACCTACTGAAATATCTTTGCGAATGGCTGATAAATCAACAGCCATACCTATCGGTATTTGTGAGGATGTCCTGTTGTTGTTGCTAATGTTACTATCTTAATAGACTTTATTATACTTGAGATGCCTGGGACGACTCATTATCCTTGGTAGACCCTTCTTGAATACTGCAGGGGTTGTTATTTATTGCAATAAAAGCAAGGTCACTTTTCATATCAATGGTAATGAACATACGGTGCACTTTCCGAAGAAACAATTCCAAGTGAATGGTATTAATGTTATTGAAAAATCTCCGACAATCACTATTGGAAGTTTTCAACTACCTCTACATGCCAAAAAGAAATATGAAATGCTTATTGTTGGGGACATTCATATCACCGTTGAGGTAACTTAGTGTTTCACAAACGTTCTTCGGTTTCATGTCAATCGGAAGTGGTTGTTAATAAGACTTGATCAACCTTATTAATGAATCATTTTTGAGAGGTATGAAGTTGATGAATTTAGTTAGCACTACTTTCTATCCTTACCCTTTGTTTTTTGTTTTTATTAGTAAAATAAAATGACATGCCATGCCTTGCCTGTTTTCTGATTTTTCCATGCAATAAAAACATGACCCAAAAATAAAAGTTCCCGGAATGCTCTAAAAATTTAATACAATTTTTTCTTGAATATTTAAGAATTTTTAGTGGAAATAACATCAGAGGGAGGTGCTCCAGGTGGGCACAACCCACCTGGGCGCGCGAGCACCCCCATGCGTGCCCTGGTGGGTTGTGGTCCCCATGTGGCCCCCCTCACTTATATGCTGAACCCCATCAGATACCGCTTACTGAATTTTGTGACATATGCTTACTACCTTATGATGGTAGTTTAGTAGAGCCTAGGCCCACAAAGTTTGATGGTTTTTCCCGCACTCTAAGAGTGCAGGATGAGAGAGGGGTATTGGGTGTCACTTCCACTAGCTTACACTTTCCGGCTGTACATTATTTTGCTGTATTCATTACGAAGTGTTTGCTTGCTAGAGACAAGGTAGGTGCACTCATATTATATGTGGATGGAATACTATTGATGGGAAATGATATAGAACTTTTGGAAAGCATAAAGGCCTACTTGAATAAGTGTTTTTCAATGAAGGACCTTGGAGAAGCTGCTTACATATTAGGCATCAAGATCTATAGAGATAGATCGAGACGCCTCATCGCTCTTTCACAAAGCACATACCTTGATAAGATATTGAAGAAGTTCAATATGGATCAGTCCAAGAAGGGGTTCTTGCCTGTATTGCAAGGTGTGAGATTGAGCACGACTCAATGCCCGACCACAACAGAAGATAGAGAAAAGATGAGTGTCATCCCCTATGCCTCAGCCATAGGCTCTATTATGTATGCCATGCCGTGTACCAGACCTGATGTGAACCTTGCCATAAGTTTGGTGGGAAGGTACCGAAGTAACCCCAACATGGAGCACTGGACATCGGTCAAGAATATCCTGAAGTACTTGAAAAGGACTAAGGATATGTTTCTCGTTTATGGAGGTGATGAAGAGCTCGTCCTAAAGGGTTACATCGATGCTAGCTTTGACACAGATCTGGATGACTCCAAGTCACAAACCGGATACGTGTATATTTTGAATGGTGGGGCAGTCATCTAGTGTAGTTGCAAGAAAATCATCATGGCGGGATCTAAATGTGAAGCGGAGTACATGGCAGCCTCGGAGGCAGCACATGAAGCAATATGGATGAAGGAGTTCATTACCGACCTAGGACTTATTCCCAATGTGTCGGGCCCGATGACTCTCTTCTATGACAACACTGGTGCTATTGCCCTTGCCAAGGAGCCCAGGTTTCACAAGAAGACCAGGCATATCAAGCGTCGCTTCAACTCCATTCATGAAAATGTTCATGATAGAGACATAGATATTTGTAAAGTGCATACAGATCTGAATGTCGCAGATCTGTTGACTAAACCTCGTCCACGAGAAAAACATGATCAACACCAGAACTCTATGGGTGTTCGATTCATCACAATGTAACTAGATTATTGACTCTAGTGCAAGTGGGAGACTATTGGAAATATTCCCTAGATGCAATAATAAATTGGTTATTATTATATTTCCTTGTTCATGATAATTGTCTATTGTTCATGCTATAATTGTATTGACCGGAAACCGTAATACATGTGTGAATACATAGACCAAAATATGTCCCTAGTGAGACTCTAGTTGACTAGCTCGTTGATCAATAGATGGTTATGGTTTCCTGACCATGGACATTAGATGTCATTGATAACAGGATCACATCATTAGGAGAATGATGTGATCGACAAGACCCAATCCTAAGCATAGCACAAGATCGTGTAGTTCGTTTGCTAAAAGATTTTCTAGTGTCAAGTATCATTTCCTTAGACCATGAGATTGTGCAACTCCCGGATACCGCAGGAATGCTTTGGGTGTACCAAACGTCACAATGTAACTGGGTGGCTATAAAGGTACACTACAGGTATCTCCGAAAGTGTCTGTTGGGTTGGCACGAATCGAGACTGGGATTTGTCACTCTGTATGACGGAGAGGTATCTCTGGGCCCACTCGGTAATGCATCATCATAATGAGCTCAATGTGACTAAGAAGTTAGTCACTGGATCATGCATTACGGAACGAGTAAAGTGACTTGCCGGTAATGAGATTGAACGAGGAATTGGGATACCGACAATCGAATCTCAGGCAAGTAACATACCGATTGACAAAGGGAATTGTATACGGGATTGATTGAATCCCTGACATCATGGTTCATCCGATGAGATCATCGTGGAACATGTGGGATCCAACATGGGTATCCAGATCCCGCTGCGGGTTATTGGCCGGAGAGATGTTTCGGTCATGTCTGCATGATTCCCGAACCCGTAGGGTCTACACACTTAAGGTTCGGTGATGCTAGAGTTGTTATGGGAATTAGTATGCGGTTACCGAATGTCGTTCAGAGTCCCGGATGAGATCCCGGATGTCACAAGGAGTTCTGGAATGGTCTGAAGATAAATATTTATATATGGTAAGTCCTTATTCGGTCACCGGAAATGTTCGGGGGGTATATTGGTATTGTACCGGGACCACCGAAAGGGTTCCGGGGGTCCACTAGGAGGGTGCACCTGCCCCTAAGGGCCGTATGGGCTGAATATAGAGGGAAACCATCCCCTAAGTGGGCTGGGCGCCACCCCTACGGCCCATGCGCCTAGGGTTGTGGGGGGGGGGGCTAAAGGGGGCGTCCCCTTGGCTTGGGGGGCAAGCCTCCCCCCTTGGCCGCCCCCCCTCTAGATCCATCTGGAGGGGGCCGCCCCCTCTCCCTTGCCCCTATAAATAGAGGGGAGGTGGGTGGGCTGCCGCACCCTTCCCCTGGCGCAGCCCTCTCCCTCCCCAACACCTCCTCCTCCATAGTAGTGCTTGGCGAAGCCCTGCCGGAGAACTGCAAGCTCCTGCACCATGCCGTCGTGCTGCCGGATCTCTCCCTCAACTTCTCCTCTCCCCTTGCTGGATCAAGAAGGAGGAGACGTCCCCGGGCTGTACGTGTGTTTAACGCGGAGGCGTCGTCCGTTCGGTGTTACATCAGATCTTCAGCGATTTGAATCGCCGCGAGTACGACTCCCTCATCTGCGTTCTAGTGACGCTTCCGCTTAGCAATATTCAAAGGTATGAAGATGCCCATCCCCTCTGTCTCTTGTTGCTAGAATCTCCTAGATTGATCCTCGAGATGCGTAGAAAATTTTGAATTATTGCTACGTTCCGCAACACATTGGTCCCGGTTCGTGAGGCCAGGGGCCTGCTGGGCCTCGTGGGGGCATTGGTCCCGGTTCATCTGACCCCTATGGTCCCAGTTGGTGGGATGAACCGGGACCAATGGGCCTCGCTCCTGACCCACCACCATTGGTCCCGGCTGGTGACTTGAACCGGGACCAAAGGCTGCCCTTTAGTCCCGATTCAAGCCACGAACCGGGACCAATGACATGCCTATATATACCCCTCGCCCCCGAGCAGAGCAGCTGACTGCTCTGTTTTTTCTAGCCGGCAAGGGGAGGGCTTTGTGGTGCTCTAGATCACCTCCTATGCACACAAGGTGTTCGACGGAATGCCCGAGGCACACTACTTAAGCTTTCTCCTCTCCAAGCTCGACCTTCAAGCTCCATTTTCCTCAATACTGGTCTAGGTTTAGCGGTCCGTCACATCCCGTCCCCGTCTTCACCGCTGTCGACCGCCCGCGCCGATCTCATCACCGGCACCACCATGGTGAGCCTCTTGTTCTTATCTTCTTTTTGAAAGAAAAAAAATTCTTACTTGTATGTTTAGATAGATACTTGTATTATTTTCTTACTTTTATTATTTCTTCTTATTATTTAGTGCGATAGTTTTGGTATCCTCCCCCGTAGGCCATCACCCTGTCTATTCAGATGTGGTATATATTATCTTTATAACTATTTGGTTCATTTATTGTTTATGAAAATTATGCCGACCAACGTGACAAAGATTTTATTTATCTAGGAGGTATGTGAACCGGAAATTCCAACCGACCCTATTGTCAAGAGGTTAAATTTAGTTGAAGAAGAAAAAAAATTCTTGAAGGAAAAAATAAAAAAAATTGAGGATGAGAAGATGATATTGGAGTTGCATGTTGCAGATGTCATCGATGATCACAAGATCAAGATGGATGCAATGCGCTTGAAGATTACAAAGATTAGAAAATATGTCATTCATACCGAGGCTTGGTATCATTATGCCGTTGGATCAATTGTTACCTTGGTTGCGATTATGATCGCGTTTGTTTATTCATTGAAATGTTTTACATAGTTTCAATGTATGGTTTAATTAATTAGATGCTCTGGAGAGCTATATGTTGTTCAACGAGAACTATGTATGTACTTTGGTTTTAATGTGATGATGAACTTATATTAATTTGGTCACTTAAATATCTATCATGATGTTCTGTAATGGTTTTTGACACACTTAATTATATATAATGCACACAAATGAACCGGCAATTGATGTACGGTGACAGACACACCTCCGAGTACATTAAGGGCGTGCATGATTTTCTCAAAGTGGCTGAGGCAAACAAGCAGAATGGTTTTATGTGTTGTCCATGCCCTATTTGTGAGAATACGAAGTCTTACTCTAACCAGAAAACCCTCCACATCCACCTGCTTGAGAAGGGTTTCATGCCACACTATAATGTTTGGACCAAGCATGGAGAAATAGGGGTTATGATGGAAGACAGTGAAGAAGAAGAGGACGATCTTAACTATGTGCCCCTGAATACGGTGATGCTGCAACGGGGGAAGCTGTTGAAGATCAAGAGGAACCAGACGATGTGCTCGATGATGATCTCCGTCGGATCATTGGTGATGCAAGGAGTCAGTGCAAAAGTGAAAGGGAGAAGGTGAAGTTCGACCGCATGCTAGAGGATTACAAAAAAGGTTTGTACCCCAATTGCGAAGATGGCAACACAAAGCTTCGTACCATACTGGAATTGTTGCAGTGGAAGGCAGAGAATGGTGTGCCTGACAATGGTATCGTACTGGAATTGCTGCAGTGAAGGACCTACCCTACTAGAAAGACCTAGAGGTCTGCTCTTCAATCGACGTGATGCACGTGACGAAGAACCTTTGCGTGAACCTGCTAGGCTTCTTGGGCGTGTATGGAAAGACAAAAGATACAGCGGAGGCACGGGAGGAGCTGCAACGCTTGCATGAAAAAGACGACATGCCTCCAAAGCAGGATGAAGGTCCTGCCATCTACGCTCTTACCAAAGAAGAGAAGGAAATCTTCTTTGAATGCCTGCTCAGTATGAAGGTCCCGTCTGGCTACTCATCGAATATAAAGGGAATAATAAATATGGCAGAGAAAAAGTTCCAGAACCTAAAGTCTCATGACTGCCACGTGAGTATGACGCAATTGCTTCCGGTTGTATTGAGGGGGCTTCTACCGAAAAATGTTTGATTAGCCATTGTGAAGCAATACCTCAATGCAATATCTTAGAAGGTGATCAATCCAGAAATCCTACCAAGGTTAAGGAGTGATGTGGCGTAATGTTTGTCAGTTTCGAGCTGGTGTTCCCACCATCCTCCTTCAATATCATGGCGCACGTCCTAGTTCATCTAGTTGACGAGATTGTCGTTCTGGGCCATGTATTTCTACACAATATGTTCCCCTTTAAGAGGTTCATGGGAGTCCTAAAGAAGTATGTCCGTAACCGCGCTAGGCCAGAAGGAAGAATATCCATGGGCCATCAAACAGAGGATGTCATTGGATTTTGTGTTGACTTCATTCCTCAACTTTAGATGATAGGTCTCCCTCAATCGCATTATGAGGGGAGACTGGGTGGAAAAGGCACGCTAGGAGGGGACTCAATAGTATGTAGGGATGGACATTCTTGGTCTCAAGCACGCTACACGGTTCTATAGAATTTTACCTTGGTGACCCCGTATGTCGATGAACACAAGAACATTTTGCGCTCCAAACAACCGGACCAGTGTGACGACTCGATTACATGTGAAGACATCGGGAGTTTCGGTAGTTGGTTTCAAACACGTCTCAGGTGTGACAACACTATTTCTGATGACCTGTACTCATTGGCGAGGGAACAATCTTTGACTGTAATGACTTACAAAGGGTACGAAATAAATGAGAATACATTTTACACGATCGCCCAAGATCAAAAGGGCACCAACCAAAACAGTGGTGTCCGCTTTGATGCAGCAACCAAGAGGGGAAAGGACACATATTATGGTTACATAGTGGACATATGGGAACTTGACTATGGACATGATATTAAGGTCCCTTTGTTTAAGTGCAAATGGGTCAATCTGTCAGGAGGCGGGGTACAGGTAGACCCACAGTACGGAATGACATTAGTGGATCTGAACAATCTGGGGTACACAGACGAGCCATTCGTTCTAGCCAATGATGTGGCGCAGTTTTTTATGTGAAGGACATGTCTACCAAACTAAGAAAAAGAAAAGATAAGGAAGCGGATACATCATACGATGAGCTAAATCGCAACATAGTTCTTTCAGGAAAAAGAAACATCGTGAAATTGAAGGGCAAGACAGACGTGTCTGAGGATTACGAAAAGTTTCATGAAATTCCCCCCTTCAAAGTCAAGGCTGACCCAAGCACCCTGTTAAACGATGAAGATTATCCATGGTTACGGCGCAATAAGAAAAGAACACAAGCGAAGAAAAAGTGAAGACTCTCTATCAACAACTATTATGATGATGCCTTTAATATAGAATATCACTGTAGTTACATTTGAACAAATGAAATCCCTTCGTAACAGATGAGTTTTCGTCCGAAACCCTGATACTTCCAAAGAGATTATCTGTTTTGTACACGAAGTGCATCCAGTTTTTTCGTAACCCTCTCAACTTTTTAGCACATGCTATGTGGGTGAAATGATGATACCATGCCAACTTTCAACCTTTTCAGAGTTCATTTGAAATGCTTTTCAATTTCAGGGATCAACCAAAAAGCTTTTTTAAACCTCTAGTATTATTGAAACTAAAATTATATAAATTTATGCAACTAAAATTATCAAAGTATTTTGTGTTCAAAACACTAAAAGCAAAAAGAATTTTCGTAAAATCAATAAAAAAGCAAAAAATAAAATAAAATAAATAATTAGAAACAAAATAAAATAAATAAGTAGAAACAAAATAAACTTTAATAAATAAGTAGAAAATAAAATTTAATAAAGTAAAATAAATAAACTTTAATAAAATATATAAAAATAGCAAAAGTAAGTAGAAACAAAATAAAATAAATAAAGCAAAATAAAAATAAAAAGCAAAAAAAAGAAAATAAATAAATAGAAACAAAATAAAATAAATAAGTAGAAACAGAATAAACTTTAAGAAAATAAAGTAAATAAACTTTAATAAAATAAATAAAAATAGCAACAGTAAGTAGAAACAAAATAAAATAAATAAAGCAACAAAAAAAGTGCCACCTACTGGGCCACCACGGCCTGAATACGACTAGAATCCCAATCATGGGCCAGGATTCAGGCCCGCAGAAGGCCCGGTAGGCCCACAAGCACATAGTGACAGGTTAGGCCTGAAAGCATATAGTTGAGAGGAGCTTGAGAGGGTTGGCGCAGCAGCGCATATAAACCACTCTCGAGCGCTCTCAACTAGCAAGGTGGGACTAAACTTTGGCCGCAAAGCAGGCAGCACGGGGCCTTTGGTCCCGGTTGGTGACACCAACCTGGACTAAAGGGGTGCATTGGTACCGGTTCGTGGCACCAACTGGGACCAATGCCCCCCTTTAGTCCCGGTTGGTTCCACCAATCGGGACCAAAGGCCTCTGTTTCCCGCCCTTTAGGCTGCTGAAAAGAGACCTTTGGTGTCGGTCGGTGGCATCAACCAGGACTAAAGGGGATCATTGGTCTCGGTTGGTGCCATGAACTAGGACCAATGGTTGTGCTATATAAGAAACCACTTAGCGTTTTTTCGTTTTAATCTCTGCAGTTGCCCCGACGATGCCGCCAGGCTGCCTGATCGCCCCATTCACGCCGTCGCCGCGCTTGTCGCTGCCCGCGCCGCCCCAACACCGTCGCCGCACGCCACCCCGACGCCGTCGCCGCCCCGCGCCGTCCCAAAGCCGTCGCCGCGCACCACCTCGACCGCCGCCCCACGCCGCCCCAACGTCGTCGCC
>NC_041387.1:643793444-643815324 GCF_002162155.2 Triticum dicoccoides
CGCGGCACCGCCCAACGGTCCGGCCGCTTTTTTTCATATATGTGATGATATGTTTTTTTTCATATATGTGTTGATATATTGTTTTTTCATATATGTGATGATATGTTTTTTTCATATGATGATTTTTTGTGCATATGATGTTTTTTTCATATAATGTTTTTTTTGTTTATGTATTAGTTTTCTTACTTAGGTTGTTAATTAGTAGATATCCATTTTAGGTTAGTGCATTTTAGGTTAGTGTAGAGGAAAATAAGGAAAATGAAGAAAAGAGGAAGAAGGAAGAAGGAAGAAGAAGAAAAAGAAGGAGTGGAAAAAGGAAAATAAGAAGAGGAAGAAGGAGAAGAAAAAGGAGAAGAAGAGGAGAGGAAGAAGAGGAGGATAAATAAATAAGAGAAAAAAGAGGAGAAGAAGAAAGGAATAGAAGAGAAGAAGAAAAAAATAGAGTAATTTCGATTTCTTTTCTTCACCTCTATTCCTTTCTTCTTCTCCTCTTTCTTCTTCTTTTTTTCTTCGATCTTCTCCTCTCTTTATTCCTTTCTTCTTCTCCTCTTTTTTTCTTCTTCTTCCTCTTCTTATTTTTTATCGGGTATGTCGTCGTCGATATACCGCCTCCCCGATAACTTCGACATGAGGGGGGGGGGTCGATATACCCCCTCCATGATAACTTCAACATGAGGAGGGGGGAGGGGGTCGAGGGTTCGAGGGTTCTAGGATCGAGGGTTCGAGGGTCAAGGGTCGAGGGTTGTCGAGGGGCCGAGGGTTCAAGGGTCGAGGGTCGTCGAGGGGTCGAGGATCGCCGAGGGGTCGATATACCCCCTCTTCGATAACTTCGACATTAGGGGGGGTCGATATACCCCCTCCTCGATAACTTCGACATGAGGAGGGGGGAGGGGGTCGAGGGTCGAAGGTTCTATGGTTGAGGGTTCAAGGGTCGAGGGTCGAGGCTTCAAGGGTCGTTGAGGGGCCGAGGGTTCGAGGGTCGAGGTTCGTCGAGGGCCGAGGGTTCGAGGGTCGAGGGTCGAGGGGTCGAGAGGTTGCCTAGTGTCAAAGTATTGAAGAAATCCATGGTTTCATCATTAGCCGAAAGTAACTGGGGCATGATGGTACGAAGTTCTCCAAAGTTATTCTGGAATGGACTCCCGGAGAGGATAATCCACCTTTTGGTACAATTTTCAGCAAAGGCCTTCCAAATAGCGATATTCAGAAGGCTCTTGCTGTACTGTGTACCAAAAAGCGAATTATCCTATCTGCGATTCCGTTCCAGAATAACTTTGGAGAACTTCGTACCATCATGCGCCTATTACTTTCGCCTAATGATGAAGAGATGGTTTTGTTGAATCCTTTGACACTAGACCCTAGAAGCACTGCCGAGGCCACCCAAATTTACCAAGTTAAAAGAGCATTGTTGTCGAGGCCACCCCATACCCTTGAAGCATTGCCGAGGCCACCCCAAACCCTAGAGAAGCGTAGAGGCCACTAATTAATATAATTCCTTGTTGTGATTAGCTATAGCTAGGTCTACGTTTGCCACTAACATATCCTTCTGTCATGTTTGTATAATAATTGCCATTTTGTAATATTTGCAGAAACTATGGAGCACGGCCGAGACGAGGAAGCAGAACAGGTGTTGAGGGACATAATCGCAAACGGAGGTGATGTCATGTCGTATCTCAATGAAACCAATGGTCTGGAAGGAGAGGGTGAAGCAGGCTATGATTATCGAACAACGGAGGAGGAAGGACATGATTATGATGGCTCCGATGACCGAATGCCTATGCAAGAAGGATACCGTGATGAAGACTCCGATGACCGAATAGATTCCGCCCAGGTATATATATATATTAATTAAGCATGTGCTGACAAGCTAATTGATGCATTAATTGTTTTGGTATGTACATATATTAACTCTTCTTTCTTCTTTTATATAGCCCTCCGGATCAAGCAATACTTCAGTAAAGAAATGAGGCCCGAAGAAAAAGTTGCGCCCGGATGAAAGGTTCATGATCACGGAAATCACGCGTGATGGCCAACCGATTAAACCCCTCCAGACCAAGGAAGCATTTTCTGCTCAGTGCGGGGTTCTTGTTAGGGACATGATCCCGATCAGCATCGAGCTATGGAATGAGCCTAAGAAGGAAGAGCTTCAAGTTTCTTTTATCGAAGATAGACAGAAAGAAGATCTTTGGAAAGTGCCGAAGGTAAATTTCACCCTACCGGAAGAGGAGGATCCGGAGAATCCAGTTATAGAGCCATTGATCAAGTCCTATGCTCTCAACAAGATGGAAGATCTATTCAGGAGGTGGAAGAATGAGTTCAAAACAACGTATGTTGACCAAGACAAGACTCTAGAATTCACCGGCCGATTTGACAAGATAAGAGATCACTGGCCCGCATTTGTGGCCAACAAGACATCAGAGAGGAGTAAGAAGATGTCAGCAACTAACAAGATAAATGCTGCAAAGAAGGAGCATCACCATCGCACGGGGTGAGGTGGCTACCTAAAAGCCCAGCCGTTGTGGGACAAGGCTAAGCAGGACCTGATTGCTAAACGGGTCGAACCAGAGACATTGTACTGGCCAGACCGTTGTAGGACTTGGTTCTTCGGGGCTGGTGGAACATTGGACCCTGAAACAGGGAACTGCTGCTGGGCGAACGAGCAACTTGCAACACCCGTCATGAAGCTTCGGAAAGAAATCAATGAAGTGCGGGAAGGGAAGTTCGTTCCCGACAGAGAGAACGACGAGCTCACAAGGGCCCTCGGGAATCTTGAGCACCCTGGACAAACGCGAAGCACGCCAGGCTCCATTCCATGGAAGGTTGGGTTTCCCGACGCAGGAGGTTACAAAACCCAAGAGAGGAGGAGGAAAGTGGAGCAGAGCAAACTGCAGGAGCTTAAGGCAAGGGTAAGAAAGCTAGAGGAACGAGATGTTGAGAACCAGTAGCTGCGAGATCCTGCCCCAGAAGTTACCCCGCCATCTCAGCGGAGAAGCAGCATGGCTTCCACCGAGCTCGTTCATCAGCCTGACTTGACGGGTCCTAGCTACCCCGCGGATTTTATCACGGATTCACACCAGTGCCACCTTATGACGCAATTGCTTCAGCTCAAAGTCAAGGCGGCTGTCGGCTCTGTGTTCCCTCCTTCACCCGGAGCAACTTTTCACTGCAGTCCGATTCCACAAGGCTATGTTGTAATAACGGAGGGATTTGAGGAGCTCCATCTTGACCACCCTACAGGTGATGGGGAAACTCAGCTGGGTATTGCTATGCATACTTCGTGTCTATGGCGGAAGGAGCACATCAAGATTCTGAACTTCAGGGCTCCTGCTAGTCAGCTAGGCACTCTGCCTCGCCCGCCTCCTCCTCCTCCTCCAGCGAGTGATCAGGGCACTCTACCTCCTGCATCGGCACATGAGGGCGATAGTACATCGCCTCCTTCTCCGCCTGCTCTGGCGCGTCCGAGCAGCCCGCCTCCTGCTCCGGTGCGTGAGGGCGGCAGTACTCCACCTCCTTCTCTGCCTGCTCCGGCGCATCCGAGCAGCCCGCCTCCTCCTTCGCCGCCTCATAAGAGACGAAGGAACACATAATCCACTGCTCTGGCTGCTCCAGTGTGCCATAGCAGTCTGCCTCCGGCTGCTCTGCCTCTTCAGCAACGAAAGAAGACAACTGCAGCCGCTCCGGCTGCTCCGGCGTCTAGCAGTACAGCTCCGCAAAGGCTAGCTGAATGAAGAAAAGGGAAAAAAATTCCCCAGCTCGGCGAACCAGCGGAGCAATCGTGCCCCCCACTCAATGTGTCTAGCGATATCATCGCTAATCTTCCTGGGATGTGGCCCGGTACCAATCCTGGAGATTACATGACCAACGATGATGTAATTTTTTTTGTAAAAATGGAGGTGGACACATTAAGATTTGATCACGGGAAGCCTCTCATCAGACCTGGTACTTCCCTAACAACGATGATGCGAAGATTCCATGATTGGTACATGGACATCTGCAGGAAGTCTAGGAAAAATACTTTGTCGCTGAGAGTTAAAGAGGAGCACGACCTCGTTGGAATTGATGTGTTGTTAGTTCCATATGAGGAGTTCTTCCATTTTTTAAATCGAAAGGCCCTCGATAAAACAATCATCACTTGCTACAGTCTGTAAGTACTACTTCTCTGTAATTAATTAAGTCTCTCTGTATATAGCTCAGCTCTTTCATTGCATGTATATATAATTATCCTCACTATATTATGTACATTGAAGATCACCGAATTGCAGAAAAGACAAGTAGGTGATATTGGGTTCATTAACATAAATCTCATGGATGAATGGAGTGTTAAACATTCTACCAGAGAAACCGAGTCCAACTTGCTTGCATCGTTACTTCGAAATCAAAACAAAGCTACAATACTCTTTCCTTACAAATACAAGTGAGTGTTCCTATCTTGTGCATATTCGGTTTGCCTTATTACTCGAGGTTATAGTAATGTAATTGATGAGTTATGCATGCGTGCGCAACTTCCACTTTATTCTGCTAGAGATTAAGCTTGAGCAGGGACTGGTAACTGTCATAGACTCCAAAGGAAAAAATCAGGAGGAGTATACGACCGTGACTAAAATGCTCGAGAAGTAAGTTCAATCGATCATTATCGCACCATATCGGCAACTTTGTTCATTTACTGATATCAAGTAATTGTTTTCTTTGTCTGGCAGGGTTTGGAAAAAGTTCACCGCACAAGCTCCGGGACTGCCGGCGCAGCTGCTATTTAACCACCCGAAAGTAAGTACTAGCTACTAGCTAGTTTCGCACATCTCTCATTTATTCTAGCTAGTTTCATCAATACCATTTTAGCATGCTTGCTTATCAATTTGATTGACCTCTATTTCTTGTAAAGTGGTTGTGGCAGGAACCCAGGAATGATTTCTGTGGATACTACATTTGCGATTTCATCCACCACACCACCTGTGAGGGGGGATACTCTAAACAACATTATGAAGTGCGTAAGCAATAATATTCACAATTTTATTTTATTACCATCATTAGTGTTCAGTTTCATTCATATATATGTATTGACCCCCTTCTTCAAATTAGATGTGGCAGATGCAGGATGAACTCCTACCACAAGATCGCATATGAGCAATTCAAGAGGAATTTGCGGGATTCTTTCTTGACCATGTCATCGACAAACACAGAGAATACCATGTGGAAGTTGAGTTCAGATATTAGGGGACGTAAGAGATCTTATATTGTATATATATATATGTAGCCAGTAGCGTTGGATAGATATACGAAAACTTGTTGTTTGATCAATCTATCAGAGAAGGAGAGGTCGATCACTTCACTCTGTGTATATGTTCATGACGATCTTCTATACTTAATGGTTTCCTTCATTTTCTTACTAGCTAGCTAGCATGTCGATTCCTCTCTATACGTAGCGTCGACCAAGCACGGAGATAAGAGAGGACACTTCTCTCTATTAGCTAGCGAACACAATATACGAAACCCCTAAATTAACCCTACAAAACCCCCAAAACCCCCCAAACCAGCCCCCCCTTTTAGAAAAAAAAACAAAAAACCCAGCCCCTGAACTGCTGATGGGTGGAAGCCTTTTGGTCCCGGTTGGTGGCACCAACCGGGACAAAAGGTCCCCCTGCCTGGGCAAGCGGCAGCGGCCACGTGTAGCCCCATCTGTCCCGGTTCCTGGGTGAACCAGGACTAAAGGTACAGGGCTTTAGAAACGACCCTTTAGTCCCAGTTCGGGAACCGGGATAAATGGCCCTCACGAACCGGGACGAATGGGGGTTTTTCTACTAGTGTTGAAAAACTTTGACAAAATACAAAAATATTTCCTTATTCTTTTGACTGTTCTTTCTAGTGTAGTATCTAAAAAGAAAACCCAAAAAGATTTCGTTGTTCTTCTTTTGCTTGTTGGGAGCTCTCCCATGTAAATAGTTTTTCTCATTTTTGTCTTTCTTTCTTTAATTTATTTCCTTCCAAATAAAAACCAAAAACTCCAAAAATATTTCAGTGTGTTTCTCTGAATTTCTTTTCCTTTTTATTGAGTCGTACCGAGGAGAAGACCACGATGAAAATGTTGAGTGGCTCTCATATGCATTATTGTTGATCTAACAAAGAGCCCATATTACCTTGTTTTCCTATTTTTTGAATAAAATGCTTGCATATTCCAGCTTAGTCCACGACACTCTTCCACTATTATTAGTTTCATATCATCCAGTCGTGCAAGTGAAAGGAAATAATGACAATATTTGATGAATTGGCTGTGGCAGAGAGAAACGGGTATTGATGTTTGCTTGAACTACGTCAGTATTTCCCCAAAGAGGAAGGGATGATGCAACACAATAACGGTAGGTATTTCCCTCAGTGATGAGATCAAGATTATCAAACTAGTAGGAGAATGACACAACACCACGTAAACAGCTCCTGCGCACAAAGAACAAATACTTGCAACCCGACGTAAGAGAGGGGTTGTCAATCCCTCATGGGTAAAACGATAGATAAAATTGTAGTAGATTGGATAAATAGTTCTCGTGGGAACGCAAGATAAAATAAATACATAAAAATTGCAGCAAGGTATTTTTGTATTTTTGGATTAATAGATCTGAAAATGAAAGCAAATAAAAATAGATCTCGAAGGCAAATATGATTAAGAAGAGACCCGGGGGCCGTAGATTTTACTAGTGGCTTCTCTCAAGAAAAATAGCATACGGTGGGTAAACAAATTACTGTTGGGCAATTATAGGTCTTCCAATAATCATGACGATATCCAGGCAATGATCATTATATAGGCATCACGTCCAAGATTAGTAGACCAACTACTGCCTGCATCAACTACTATTACTCCACACATCGGCCACTATCCAGCATGCATCTAGTGTATTAAGTTCATGGAGAAACAGAGTAATGCAATAAGAATGATGACATGATGTAGACAAGATCTATTTAGGTAGAAATAGACCCCATCTTGTTATCCTTAATAGCAACAATACATACGTGTTGGTTCCCCTTCTGTTACTGGGATCAAGCATCATAAGATCGAATCCATAACAAAGCACCTCTTCCCATGGCAAGAAAAATCGATCTAGTTGGCCTAACTAAACCAAAGATTCGAAGAAGTAATACGAGGCTATAAGTAATAATGCATATAAGAGATCAAGAGACTCAAATAACTTTCATGGATAAAAACATAGATCTGATCATAAACTCAAAGTTCATCGGATCCCAATAAACAAACCACAAAAAGAGTTACATCAAATAGATCTCCAAGAGACCATTGTATTGAGAATCAAGAGAGAGAAAGAGAGGAAGCCATCTAGCTACTAACTACGGACCCGTAGGTCAACGATGAACTACTCACACATCATCGGAGAGGCACCAATGAGGATGATGAACCCATCCGTGATGGTGTTTAGATTGGATCTGGTGGTTCTGGAACTTGCGCCGGCTGGAATTGATTTTCGTGGACTCTCCTAGGGTTTTTGGAATAGTGGGGTATTTATAGAGCAAAGAGGCTGTGAGGGAGGTCTCCGAGGTGGGCACAACCCACAAGGGTGCGCCTGGGCCTCCAGGCGTGCTTGGGTGTCTTGTGCTCACCTTGGGCGCCCTCTTCGGTACTTCTTTGGCCCACTAGATGTCTTCTAGTCCAATAAAAATCCACAAAAAGTTTCGCTATATTTGGACTCTGTTTGGTATTGATTTCCTACGATGTAAAAAACAAGCAGAAAACATCAACTTGCCCTTGGCACTATGTCAATAGGTTAGTCCCAAAAAATGATATAAAGTTGCTATAAAATGACTATAAAACATCCAAGAATGATAATATAACAACATGGAACAATCAAAAATTATAGATACATTGGAGACGTATCAGGTATGAACTCAACTTGTTCTGTGTTTGTAAATATGTTTAACCTAGTATCGATGATTCAGTCTATTATGATCAAACATGTTTGCAATGAAAATTAGATATTATAGTTTCTCCTGCCATGCTTAAGTAGCTAGGAGTGGATAATGATTTATCTTGGATGTCAACATTGAGTTAAAATGATTGTGATGTAGTATGATGATATGGTATCCTCCTCTGAATGTTCGAGTGGCTTGAATTGGCACATGTTCATGCATGTAGTTGAATCAAAACCAACATAGCCTTTATGCTATTTATGTTCATGGTGTTCATATCCTACTCATGCTAGTATACAATGTTACTTAAGCATAATACATGTTCATGACCGTTTTCGCGCTCTAGCTGGCCGCTTCTCAACCTAATTGCTAGCCTTCACCTGTACTAAGTGGGAATTATGCTTGTGCATCAAAACCATAAAACCCAAGCTATTCCAGATGAGTCCACCATACCTACCTATATGCGGTATTACCCTGCCGTCCTAAGTAAATTTGCATGTGCCACCTCTAAAAACTTCAAATAAATATCATTTTTTTGTGTGCCTGGATTGTTCATAGAGCGACAGGAGGTAGTCAGTATCTTCCATGCTAAGTGGGTTATTCTCATGATGAGTGTTTATTCACTCGTCCTTGCACGAGAGGGGCAGTAATAGGGATTCTCAACCCCGAACTCAAATTGCAAATAATTAAACAAAACTTCCCCTGGACTGTTGTTGGTATGGACGACACCCGTTGTTTCGGACAAGCAGTGGAGTGTGATTGTTGGTGGAGGGGGATTAAACCTTTACTTTTATTGCTTGGGAACCTCCACTAATGTGTTTAGCATGGAAGATACTGATAACTAATGGTCGCGAAGTAAACAAGAAGGGTGCATTTCTCAAAATTTTATTTACCTCTGCTTTAAAAACGTGTGCTCTGGCACCTCTGCAAATCACTGCTTCCATCTGCGAAGGGTCTATCTATTTACTTTTATGTTGTGTCATCACCTTCTCAAATAAGCGCCAGAACCTGAGAGCACTATTGTCATCCTCATGCATTGTGTATAGCTAATGTTGGGTGCATCATGACTGGATATTTTTCTACCATGAATTACAATGTTTAGTCGCTGCTTGAAGTTTGGAGGTGCGCTACATTTATGTTTTAAGGTCTCAGAAAGGCCTATCGAGATACCAGTATTGTCATATTATATCATGGTTGTTTTGAAAAAGTGTTGTTATTTGAGATATCTTATTATGGCTCGCTAGTTGATTATGTCATTCAATGAGTTAATATAGTTTCTAAGAGTTATTGTTGACATGGTTAGTTATAATCTTGGCTGAAAACCTGGGTGCTGCTTATGCTTATTAATGTAAACAAGAGCAAAAGAGTTCGCAAATTTTTTTCTTTTTCACTTTTAGTTTATCAACTGAATTGCTTGAGGACAAGCAAAGGTTTAAGCTTGGGGGAGTTGATACATCTCCAACGTATCTACCTTTCCTAACGCTTTTCCTCTTGTTTTGGACTCAAATTTGGATAATTTGAATGAAACTAACCCGGACTGACGTTGTTTTCAGCAGAACTACTATGGTGTTGTTTTTTGTGTAGAAATAAAACTTCTCGGATTGGCACGAAACTTTGCGAGGATTTTTTATTCAGTAAATAAGAATTTCTGGAGCCAAGAACCACCGGAGTGGGCACCTGGGTGGGCACAACCCACCAGGGTGCCCCCTCCAAGCGCGCCCAGGTGGGTTGTCCCCACTTGGCCCGCAGACTCCAGCCCTGATACTATAAAATCATATATTTGGAGAAAAATCGGGGAGAAAGAATTATCGTGTTTCACGAGATGGAGCCACCGTCACCTCCTGTTCTTCATCGGGAGGCCAGATCTGGAGTCCGTTTGGCACTGCGGAGAGGGGGATCTTCGATCTTCGTCATCACCAACCCTTCTCCATTGCTAATTCCATGATGCTCCCCACTGGGAGTGAGTAATCCTTTGTAGGCTCACTGGTCGGTGAGGAGTTGGATGAGATTCATCATGTAATTGAGTTAGTTTTGTTAGGTCTTGATCCCTAATATCCATTATGTTCTGAGATTGATGTTGCTATGACTCTGCCATGCTTAATGCTTGTCACTTTGGGCCCGGGTGCCATGATTTCAGATCTGAACCATTTATGTTATCACCATTATATGTATGTTCTAGATCTGATCTTGCAAGTTATAGTCACCTACTACGTGTTATGATCCAGCAAACCCGGAGTGACAGAAGTCGGGACACTTCCCGGTGATGACAGTAGTTTGAGGAGTTCATGTATTCACCGTGTGTTGATGCTTTGTTCCTGTTCTCTATTAAAAGGAGGCCTCAATATCCCTTAGTTTCCGATAGAACCCCGCTGCCATGGGAGGATAGGACAAAAAATGTCATGCAAGTTCTTTCCATAAGCACGTATGACTATTTACGGAATACATGACTACATTATATTTTTGAACTGGATCTAGTGCCGTATCGCCCTAGATTATGACTACTATATGATGCATATCCTCCAACAAATTCACCGATCCAATGCCTACAAATTTCTCTCATATTGTTCTTGCTAAGTTGCTACTACTATTGTTACTGTTGCGCTTGCTACAAAATCATTGCTATCACTATTACTGTTACAATTGATGTTTCTACTACTATCAAAACTATCATACTACCTTATTATTGATCACTTTGCTGCAGATAATTAATCTCGAGGTGTGGTTGAATTGACAACTCAGCTGCTAATACTTGGAAATATTCTTTGGCTCCCCTTGTGTGGAATCAATAAATTTGGGATGAATACTATACTCTCGAAAACTGTTGTGATGCCCTATACTTGTGGGTTATCACTAGCCACGCCAAGGATTGGAATTTCACTTGGTTTTATTGCAAAGACACTTTGTTGGTTGAAGAAAATCGTTTGCGGGGTTACCGCCCCTTCTGGCTCAACACCCACAACAAACTTCCAGACCGGTTAACTGTTGCAGAGCGCGTTAAATATGCCCCCACCTTTTCAAAAATAAGGGCATTGGTAGCCAATGGCTTAACTGCAGTAGATCTGAGCCGCTGCTGGGTTGCTTGGAGGATATTACCTTTGAGCGGGCGCAATGGCTTAATGTGTGAATACACTGGAGATACCAAAGATCCGTAGCATTTTAATCAGACATCTTTGAGCGACCAGGAGGTCTATAGTCAATCACTACTCGGGGAGCCCATGGACGTTTGCCGCAAAGTGGGATTGAACCCTTTCTTTAAACTCAACCCATCTCCGGATGTAAGCATTTTACACCATCCTTCATTTTGCTTGTTTACCTTTTGTATAGCATATTCCTTACCTTTTCTGTCTATACTTAAACATGCCAACTCCCCTTTTTGGAAGAAAAAACTTCCTGCCGCCGTCTTAACCAAGAAGCCCAAGACAAAGATTCGAGGTCCAGGACGTCCCAAGAAGACAACCACTGAAGAGCTGCCCAAACTTGATAACGAGTCAGAGGTAGAACTTGACTCCCTTGGTCTTTTCTTTATCAACTTATTGATGCTGACTCCTCTCAGGGAGAGGCCGAGACTAGCCATGCAGATGCAGCAGAGGTAATTACAATCTCCTCCGGCTTAGAAACTTTATCAAGAAAGAAAAGTCGATGGGTCATCCGGAAGGTGAAATTTTCTCATCCTCTTGCTCACTTGGATCCTAACTTTCTTTTGAAGAAACAAGAAAATGAGTTAAGACGCCCAACACGGAGCGGCGGCTCTCAAGACCTCATTTTCGGCTTGCCCAATGCACCTGCTCCTTGCAAGCGTCGTCATGAGTTCCCTCATAACCTAGACTCTCTTTATCCTTTAGCTGGCCACATACGTCGACCTCTTACTTCTTCCAATTCAAATTATCAGAAGACATCTCCGTCACCTGGCAACTTTTCCAGAACCCAGATGCCTATCTTCAAAGTCGCTCAAGGGTAAGTGCTTTCATTTATTTATCAATAACTTATGATGATATACTCATATACTTTGTATCTTTGTTGCAGGGGTGTCGCTAAGGCAGGCAAGAAACAAAAGTTGGGCGGGTCTTCAAAAAATCCAAAAACTTCTGAATCGGAGCACACACAGCAAAAATCTCAGAGACCCACAGTCGAGACCTTGAAGAACCTATTAACGACCCGCCACCATCAATTAACGCCACCATCCCTGAACAGATGTACCCAGAGCTTAACCCGACGGTGAGCCATGACCCGCCGAGCCCTAAGTTACCGACTCCTCCAAAGTTGGCTAGAGAAATTCCTCTTGAAAAGGACTCTGATGACGTGACCATCACTGGGAGGGATCATACAGCGCCATGGACTTCCACTGTGTTAACCAAGCATAATACTAAGGAAGAATCTCCATCATTGGACAAAGGCAAAACAAAGATGGATCTGGAAAGCTATGCTGCCCTCAGTACCAGTGACATGCACGCAAGTTATCTGAACCGCCATCATACTAGTCATGATCTGGAAGCCGGCTTAGTGAACCTTATGAAGGATCCCTATGAGGTAACCCACTAACCCCTTTCCATATGCAGCTATCTAGCCGCCAAGTATAGAGAAAGGTTGTCAGAATCGCGATTCTGAATCGGATCGGAGCTCCAATGGCAGAATCGCAAATCGTAGAATCTTCACTATCAGGATCGTGAAAACATAGATTCTATGAACCAAAATCATAGAATCAGAGGGATTAGTTTGGATCGTACAGTCGTAGAATCGTACAACAGAATGCGATTCTGACAACCTTGGTATAGAGTATAGGAAAGTAATTAGTATGTTTTAGATTTAATAAAATGTCCAAACCGCAGCTTCTCAGGGCCGACTTATCTTATCAAGATGAGTCAGGTCTTCAAATATCAATTTTGAATGAACCTTGTACAACTTTTGAACCATTAACTCATAGTAACAAAAATGAGCCATATCAATAATCAACTCTAAGATCCAAATACATAGCCCCCAAGGGTCGGCTTAACTTGACAAGATGAGTCGGGCCTTATAGTCACTTTGAAAAATCCAAACATGTAGCCCCAATGGCCGACTTATCTTAACAAAGTGAGTCTGGTCATAATTAAATTAAAATGACCTACATTAGCCCCCAAGAGTCAAGTGTATTGCTTGCAATGTGCTTGGAACTTGATTAACTGTATCTTAATCAAACCTACTCCTTGCACTTATAACCATTGACTTATTTATTCTAGGTGGAATTTAACATAAAGAAATCGCAAGTTGGCGATTTAAAAAGAAGCTTATAGTTGCAGCAGACCGAAACCTCCACAACCAAGTCAGATCTGAAAGCCTCATTAGAGGAAATTGAGAAGCTTAAAACAGGTTTTGACATTGAGAGAGTCACTTGGGAATCTGACAAAGTTGCATTAGTGAAGAGAGCCGAAGAGGCTGAAGCTCAACTTAAGCCGGTGACCAATGAACTTGCCGACATAAAGCAACATATTACCCACATGACAGCCGCCATCTTCGGTTAGTTGCATATACCATTGAAATTCTATAACCCATTTGGCTTCTCAAACAGATGCAATGTTAACCCACCTGATGACTCTTGTAAAACTTCTTAACAAGCCCCACAAGTGCAAATCTTGGCCAAGACATGTTGCTGAAGCTGAAGGCGGTCTATTCTCTAATAGAACAATTATACAGTGGCACTCTCCGTAGCCTTGTGGCTTTAGGAGGAAACAGAGAACTGCCAAGTCAAATCAAGACTGTTCTAGATCATCTATCAACATTCCCGGGCCATATTGATGATATGAAACTATCAGCCGCCCGGGTTGGATCCATTGTTACTCTTGGCTGGGCCAAAGCCTGGCAATCTGAGCTTGGCCCGGAGGAAATAGCCATCGGGTTCCCGGAATTCAAGGATGACCGGCCAGCCTTTGAAGAGAAAGACTTCAATTAATGTGTTAGAGAGATGCGTCATGTGGCCTGCAAGCTCGTCGAAGAGCCTGATTTAGACAAGTACACGCCGACTTACAACAAGAGCAATTAAAAGATTAAGCCACCAGCTCATAATGTTGTCAATCTCATTCCTCCTTGGCGTAAGCATATTTTCGCCCCTGATGTTGATCATTCCATTATATTAAATGATGAGGCCACCTTCGAAGCTTTAACCGGCATCGACTGAACAACGACTGATCTTCAGATGGTCGAAGACGAAGAGCCATCGCAGGATGACCCAGAGTCCCCAAGGCGGCAGGAAGACAATTGATCAAATCCATGATGGCTCAGGCGGCTCTCAGGCTGGCTTGTAGGAGTGCGGCCCCAAAACACTTTATGTAACATCTTTTGGGCTCAATTAGAAGCCTTGTTATAGGGTAGTTCGAAAACAACGGTACACCTGTCATGCCTTCGTGCATGTTTGATCTTTGAGTTTTGATACAACAGTTGATCTTTGTGGTCTACCTCAGCTGACCAGATATATGATCCATCTGATGACTATATTCAACACCCTAGGTCTTGTACACTTTGCAGAAGTTCGATCATCATATATACTGGTGACTTAGAGTTGTAGACCATGACGGGTTATCAAAACTCAAATACTCGTAGTCTTATATAACAGTTGACAACAGGATTGATATTGATATTAAAGCCAAATCATGCAGGCCTCTGAGAAACCAAGAAGCCAGGGCGGGTGACAACCCCAATACTTGTAACCTCATAATCACAACTTTTCAAATAAAGCATACTGGCGACTTAAAGTCCAAAGCCACGGCGGGTGACAACCCGAAATACTCAATTATGAGAATCATAACCCAGTCCTTCACAACCCGAACAGTCAAAAAATTTGCACCAAAATAAAAAAAACATCAACAAATCCAAAGGATAATAATACAACAAATCTCAAATTTTAGCTAGGCCATCTTCCAATACATGACCAAACAAGTTGGCTCACAGGCCTTGTGCTTTCAAGTCCGCAAAGCCGTTGAGTTTATCCTAGCTCACTTTAAGCTGGCTCTCACGTGACGCAAGCCGCTATTTTAAGCTTAACAAGTTCAGGGTCTTAAACAAGATTGACTGTTAAGAGTTCAGCGAGTTACCTGGTGGAGTAGTAGTTGCAAATAGGCAGGATAAGTCCTAATTTGGCATCTCATGCCGGGTCAAGATGGTATGAAAGCTAAACCCGATGGGTTGGAAGCCCCCAAGTGACCTTATGATCAATTCATGAAGACTCAGATACACAAAAAGGAAATGGTAGAGGCCCTAAATTTTTCAGGGATGTCGGCTTTATTATATTTAACCATAAAAAGGTATATACACATCATGAAAAAGTATGTACAATGATAAGAGCCGGTGGCTCAGGTGTAGTAAGGCCGAAGATGAGCAATGTTCCAAGGCCTATTGGTTTCCTGCTCACAGGTGTGTGACTCCCTGCACTCATGTATATCAATGAGATAATACGAGCCATTGTTGAGGTTCTTAATGACCATGAAAGGTCCTTCCCAAGGTGGAGACACCTTATTCATGTCAGTTTGATCTTGAATCAGCCGGAGCACTAAGTCGCCTTGTTGAAACGCCCGAGTCTTGACTCTGCTGCTATGATAGTGACGCAAGTCTTGCTGGTATATTGGTGAACGAGCCGCCGCAAGGTCACGTTCTTCATCCAAAGCATCAAGTGTGTTCTGTCATGCTGTTTCATTATCAGTTTCAACATAAGCCGCCACTCTGGGCAAGTCATGACGGATATCACTTGGGAGAACCGCCTTTGCACCATAGACCATGAAAAAGGGTGTAAAACCCATTGAGCTGTTGGGGGTGGTGTTAATACTCCAATTCACTGAAGGTAATTCCATAACCCAACAACCTGGTGTTCATACCAAAGGACCATAAGCTGGGGCTTGATATCTGTTGAAAGGCCCAACCATATCAAGCCCCTAGACCGTGAACGACCAAGTAACTGGAATCATCCTTAACTCTTGAGCGGGCACATGAGCTCGGCAAGAAAATTTCTAACATCCATCACACTTACTGACAATGTCTTCTGCATCAGCATGAGCCTTTAAAACCCATGATGAAAGGCTTTAGCCACAAGAGATTTAGAGCCGGCATGATGACCACAATCACCTTCATAGATCTCTCTTATGATTGCACGACCCTCTTCAGGAGAAACACAACGCTAAAATTTGCTTGTGACACTGCATCGGTGTAACTCGCCATTGACAATAGTCATATATTTGGACCTCCTGGTTATTTTTCTGGCCAAGGTTTCATCCTCAGGTAACTCGCCCCGGGTCATAAAAGCAGTGTAGGGAAGCGTCCAATCAGGAATAGCATAGAGAGCTCCCACCAACTGTGCCTCCGGGTCAGGAACAGTGAGGTCTTCTTCAGATGGTAACGTAACTGATGGATGATGAAAGACATCAAGAAACACATTAGGATGCACCGGCTTACGTTGAGACCCAAGCCAGCTCAAGGCATTAGCAAACTCATTTTTCCTTCGGTCGAGGTGCTCCACTTGGTAGCCCTTGAAGTAACCAGCAATATTGTCAACCGCCCGGCTATAAGCCGCCATGAGCAGGTCTTTGGAATCCCATGTGCGTGAAACTTGCTGAGCCACAAGGTCTAAGTCGTAAAAACACCTGACCCGACTTAAATTAATCTCCTTGGCCATACGAAGGCTGTGGAGTAAAGCCTCATATTCGGATGCATTTTTAGTACAAGGAAACATTAACCTTAAATCATAACAAAACTTGTCACCTCATGGGGAAGTCAAAAAAACTCCAGCCCCCGAGCCTTCTGTCGTGGTTCTAAGCCTGACAGTAGAGTGGGGGGTAGATATGGAGAGGCAAGGTCCTAGCTATGGAGAGGTTGTAAGCACAAAGGATGTACGAGTTCAGGCCCTTCTCGGAAGAAGTAACAGCCCTACGTCTCGGAGCCCGGAGGCGGTCGAGTGGATTATGAATGTATGAATTACAAGGTGCCCCACCCCTCTGCCTGTGGAGGAGGGTGGCTTATATAGAGTGCGCCAGGACCCCAGCCAGACCACGTAGGAGAGGGTTTAAGGTGAGTTAAGTCTGGGGTGTTACTGGTAACGCCCCACATAAAGGCCTTTACTATCATAAAGTCTACTTGATTACAGGCCGTTGCAGTGCAGAGTGCCTCCTGACCTCCTGGTGGTCGAGTGAGTCTTCGTGGTCGAGTCCTTCAGGCCAGTCGAGTGAATCCTCGTTGGTCGACTGGAAGGCGACCTCTTCTAAGGATGTCCTGGGGTAAGTTACTTGGATCAGGTCCATGACCCTACCCTAGGTACATAACCCCATCATTAGCCCCCGAATGGATTGAGGCTTCGAGTGAAGAAGGAGTTGGTGTCGTTTCCGATTAATCTTTGTGCTCCGGTTGTGCGCTGTTCTGGACCAAAGAATCCCTTTGTCGACAGGAAACAAATTGCCTTCAGTCGACTTGATCCATTCTGTTTTTGCGTCGAGTGATCTTTCAGGCTTCGACGATCTCCGAGCGACGGATCGCCGGAAACACCGCGCCTGACAGACTGATTTGTTGCTCGCGGATTCTGCGGGATGCGAAATTTTGGGGCGCGCGCGAAGCGGGGCGGACCGCGGCGTTCGGATGGGACGGGGCATGGACGCCTCGATCTCCGCGCCGCCTTTTTCGCCACGTATCCCGTCTGCATAACTGTTTCAGATATGATTAGATCGACCAGGCCCACCTGTCATCCACTCGGAAGGGACTTTATAAATGTGCCCGGCGAGGATTTCTGTGCTGCGCCTTAGCATTCTCCCCCTCTCTCTGCTTCCTTCCTCCCTGCTCAGCGTGCTCGTTCTCGCCCCCGCACCACTTCCCTTCGCGCATCTCGCCGGCGACCATGGCTAAGGAGAAGACGGCGGCGCCGGAGCATGCGAAGAAGGCGTCGGCGTCGGAGAAGGCGAAGGGGAGATCCACCAGCCGCGGAGGGTCCTCATCCAGATCCCGCCTGCCGAAAGGCTGGGTCCAAGGAGACTGGATCCAGTCGACCATCACAGAGAAGGACCTCCTCGACATGGCCAACGAGGGCTTGATCCCTCACAGAGCTGCGAGGCTGCCGGGGAAGGAGTGGCAGCCACAGCCAGAAGAGGGTGAGTGTGTGCTTTTGGCCACTCATGTTGATCGTGGGTTTTCCTTGCCGCCGAGTATTTTCTTTCGCGGCTTCTTGAATTTCTTTGGAGCGCAGCTTCACCACTTTACCCCGAACTCCATTGCCTATCTTGCTGCGTTCGTGTCCATGTGCGAGGGTTTCTTGGGCTGTCGACCGCACTGGGGTTTGTTCAAACATATATTCACGTGTCGATCTCAGACCGTGAAGAAGGCGAGCCCCGGTGATGAGAGAACCCGAGTCGTCCAAATGTGCGGGGGCCTGGGGATTCAGGTGAGGAATAAGAGCACCTTCCCGCCCATGACCTTTCCCGAGTCCGTTAGAGGCTGGCAGTCGACTTGGTTCTACTGCCAGGTCCAGTCGACGCCAGGGCAGTCGAGTGGACTCCCTCCGTTCACCATGGACCGAGTGAGCAAGCCTTCCCCTCTGAAGCTGATTCCGGAGGAGAGAGCCGACGTGAAGATGTTGATGGAGCGCGTGGTGCAGTTGGTTCGGGAGGGAGTGACGGGCATGGACCTCCTGGAGGTTTTCCTCAGGCGTCGCATCCAGCCTCTCCAGTTCCGGAGCCACTGCATGTGGTTGTACCGTGGGACCGAAGACGAGACTAGAGTCCATCCAGAAGCAGTCGACGATGTCACTCTGGAAAGATGGATGGAAGCCGTCACCGGAAACAAAGACAACCCACGCGGAGCCAGAAGGATTCCTCCACTCGACCACAACAGTGATCCAAATAAGGTACACTTGCTCTGCTCTCCACTGCATTCTTGTCGCATTCATCTCTGTTTACTCTGCCGACTGGTCGACTGATCATTGTCTTCATATCTGCTAGGCCCTCACCGAGCTGTATTCGATGCCCAATGGGGCACAAACTCCGACTGAGGAGGGCGAGGCGAGTGGGGGCGAGGCGAGTGGGGGCGAGAGCCAGGAAGAGGAGGAATGGGACTCGGATGTCGCAGAGGACGATGACGACGATGATGATGATGTCGGTGATGAAGACGACGTCGAGGACGAGGAAGAGGAGGAGGAGGAGGTCGTGCCGCCGCGCTCGGAAAGGCGGTCGAAGCTCGTCCACGACCCTTCGACTGAACGTGGCAAGGGGGTTGCGACGCAGTCGACCAAGCGCCCTAGGGCCACCTCTCCAGCGCCGACTGAAAAGGCGCCGAAGCAGCCCAGGGCGGCCTCGTCGAAGCCGATCAAACTCTTGCCGAAGATGAAGGTGTCCATCCCTACCATATCAGGGTAACCGTGCTGCTCATATTTTCTTATTCTGTGTGAATTTTATTTCTGGTCGACGCTGAAGTTAGTCGACTGATCCTTTGGAGTTGCAGTGCTGCTACTTCTGAGACCTCGGCCCGGGCCGATGACCACGAGATGGAGGATGCGGCAACTTCGAACCCAGGTACTGTATTCTTAACACCGTTTTTAGTCGACTGACTCGCGACCTCTGATCCTGATTCTTCTTCGCAGCTCCGCCCCATACTGTTATCAATCTTCCTGACGACGACGAGGATGAAGAACCACTGGCACGCAGGAAGAGTCAGAAAACGCCCGCCAGTAAGGTGCCCCAGGATGTGACGGCGCCTGAGACTCTGACTGTGGAGGAAGAGAACACCACTCGACACACGGTGTCCTTCGCGAATCCACTGACGAGTGCTCAGCAGCCCTCCCTCTTCACGACTCACCACGTCCCAGAGGACCAAGCTGGTGCAGCGAAGGAGGCAATACGCCAGGCGGGACTCATGATGGAGCAGCTGAAGACCATCCGGGACGCGAGCCAGGCAGCTTATGACGCCAGCTCTGCCCTCCAAAGCAATGTCCAGGTCAGTCGACCGCTGTTTGTTCTGTTGGATATGCTACCAAAAACTTTTCTTTTCCGGAATTTCTAGCAGTCACCCACTGGGTGTGTCGAATAAACTCCGTGTTAGCGGGGGCACGCTGAGTGCACCCGCTGGGTGTAGTCCCCAAGGCTAAGGTCGACTGCTTGCAGTCGGCCTTAGGCTTTATGATGTCAATCTTTCCGTCAGTCGACTGGTCGACTGGATTTCACAAACCGGTGGGGGCACGCTGAGTGCACCCACTGGGTGTAGTCCCCGAGACTGTGGTCGACTGCTTGCAGTTGATCACAGTCTTAGAGAATGCATTTTTTTTTTGAGGTCGACTGGTCGACTTTGTCTTCAACAGGATTAGTGGGGGCACGCTGAGTGCACCCACTGGGTGTAGTCCCCGAGACTACGGTCGAATGCTTGTATTCGGCTGTAGTCTTAGAAACGCGTGTTTTTCCCTTTTCACTCAGAAGTGAATTATTTTTGACATTTAGTCGATTGGTTCTTCGCAGAACTCTTGTGATCTTGTGGCTCGCTACTCAGAGCTGGAACAAAAACATACTCAAGTCGAGCTGTGCTTGAAGCTGGTTCAGGAGAAATTGACAAAGGCAAAGGAGGAGACCGAAGGTATGTTTGGTGAGACTCTGACGACTGCTTTTCGCCTTGCTTGTTTCAGAATCTGATCTTGCTGTAACTTGCAGGTAAGGTAAGGGAGGCTCAGCAGAAGAAAGACCTTGAGCTAGCTGAGAAGATCAAGCTTGCTGACGAGAAGTTAGCTTCAGTCACCAAGCTCGAACAAGACAATACCAATCTGAAAGCTGCTCTTGGGATTGCCAACAAGGAAGTCAGTCGACTGAAGACTGATAAAGCTGCCCTGACCGACCGAATCAGCAAATTGACTGAGAAGAAAACTGAACTGGAGGCCTTCCTGAGTGGCCTTGCCAAGAAACTGTTTCTTATGCTTGAAGGTAAACCTCCATGTCTGGCAAATATTTCCAATTGTGGCTTTTTCCATTCGACTATCCTCTTGACTTAGTGATCATCCTTGCAGAATTTTGTCAAAACTTTGAAGAAGAAACCAGCCGACTGGAGCCAAACCTCGACCCTGTCAATTCTCCGGTGAACGACGAAGTTGCCATGGATGTGTTCCGACTGGAGTCTCGTGTTGCAGCTGTCATGGACTATCTCGCAAGGCTGAAGGCCGCCACATCTCGCATCGACTCGACGCTCTGGCCTGAGGAGACACTTCAGAATGACCTTGAGTCGCTGATGACCCACTTGAACACGATCCCTAGTCGAGTGCAGGAATGGAAGAAGTCCTCGGCTCGGTGTGGTGCAGATGTCGCTCTGTGTCTGGCCCGAGTTCACTGCAAAGATGCGCGAGAAGAGAAGCTGGCGGCCCTTCGGGTGGCCAATACCAAGAAGCACGACTTCAGGTCCTTTATGGAGACTTTCCTTGCAGCTGCCACTCGGATCGCCGACGGAATTGACCTTGATGAATTTGTTGCACCTTCCAGCCCTCCACAGGAGGGGTAAAAAACTTCTTCTGGCTCGACGCTTTAAATTTGCCTCGGTATGCCGAGTGGAATTGTAACCGACAAACCTTAACAGGCTTGACGCCTGAGCACTTTCGGTTCCTTTAGATATCGATTCAAACTTGAATTTGGCGCTTGAATATGATTGCCTTCGGCTCGGAATGTCTTTTGCAGGTTCAAAGCAAGGTGCCTGTGCTGCAATCGACTTATTCTTTAGTCCACTTAGACGAGCACTGGGCTGCAGCTAAGCTCCCGAGTGAGAGGGTTGCTCTTCACTCGGTAGGATTTTTGTAACTTAGGCGAGCACAGGGCTGCAGCTAAGCCCCCGAGTGAGAGGATTGCTCTTCACTCGGTAGGATTTTCACAACTTAGGCGAGTGCTTGGACTGCAGCTAAGCCCCCGAGTGAGAGGGTTGCTCTTCACTCGGTAGGATTTTTGTAACTTAGGCGAGCACAGGGCTGCAGCTAAGCCCCCGAGTGAGAGGATTGCTCTTCACTCGGTAGGATTTTCAC
>NC_041387.1:643815949-643898352 GCF_002162155.2 Triticum dicoccoides
CTAAGCCCCCGAGTGAGAGGGTTGCTCTTCACTCGGCAGGATTTTGATAACTTAGGCGAGCACATGGCTGCAGCTAAGCCCCCGAGTGAGAGGGTTGCTCTTCACTCGGTAGGATTTTGATAAACTTAGGCGAGTGCTTGCACTGCAGCTAAGCCTCCGAGTGGAAGGCTGGCTTACCACTCGGTAGGATTTTGATAAACTTAGGCGAGTCCTTGGACTGCAGCTAAGCCCCCGAGTGAGAGGGTTGCTCTTCACTCGGTAGGATTTTGATAAACTTAGGCGAGTGCTTGCACTGCATCTAAGCCTCCGAGTGGAAGTCTGGCTTACCACTCGGTGGGATTTTGATAACTTAGGCGAAACGGATTCGCAGCTAAGCCTCCGAGTGAGAGTCTGGCTCACCACTCGGTAGGATTTTTACAAACTTAGGCGAAACGGATTCGCGGCTAAGTCACCCACTGAGGGGGAGTTTTTATGTGGACAAAAATAAAAAGTGACAGAAACCATGGAGGAACTATGACACTATTATTTTGAGGTCCATGAGCTACAAAAGTACTTTATTGCAACTCATCCGAGTGATAAAACTTAAGTGTAAAATGGGCGGAGTAGCTCCGCGTTCCAAGCTCGGGGCTCGTCGATATTATGCTCGACGTTGTAAAGACGATACGCCCTGTTGTGGAGGACCTTGGTGACGATGAAGGGGCCTTCCCAAGAAGGAGCAAGCTTGTGTGGTTTGTGCTGATCCACTCGGAGAACCAAATCCCCTTCCTGGAAGGCTCGACCTCTCACATTTCTGGCATGGAAACGGCGCAGATCTTGTTGGTAGATGGTCGACCGGATCAGAGCCATCTCCCTTTCTTCCTCTAAAAGGTCGACTGCGTCCTGCCGCGCTTGTTCAGCCTCTGCTTCGTTGTAGATTTCAACTTGAGGAGCATTGTGGAGAAGATCACTCGGCAAGACTGCTTCAGCTCCATAGACCAAGAAGAATGGAGTTCTTCCGGTCGACCGATTAGGCGTGGTCCGCAGTCCCCAGAGTACAGATGGAAGTTCGTCGACCCAAGCTCCAGCTGCGTGTTTGAGATCACGCATCAGTCGAGGCTTCAATCCTTTAAGAATCAGCCCATTAGCTCGCTCTGCTTGTCCATTCGACCGCGGATGGGCGACTGAAGCGTAGTCGACCCGCGTGCCTTGGGAGTTGCAGAAAGCTCTGAATTCCTCTGAGTCAAAGTTCGACCCATTATCCGTAATGATGCTGTGCGGGACTCCATATCTGAATATTAGTTCCCTGATGAAGCTAACAGCAGTACCGGTGTCAAGGCTCTTGATTGGTTTAGCCTCGATCCAGTTGGTGAACTTGTCGACTGCCACCAGTACATGCGTGAAGCCACTTCGTCCTGTTCTCAAAGGACCGATCATGTCCAGCCCCCAAACTGCAAAAGGCCAGACGAGTGGGATGGTCTTCAAAGCTGACGCAGGCTTGTGCGACATATTCGAGTAGAACTGACATCCCTCGCACTTATCTACTATCTCTTTTGCCATCTCATTCGCCTTGGGCCAGTAAAATCCGGCTCGGTATGCTTTGGCCACGATGGTCCGAGAGGACGCATGATGACCACAGGTCCCCGAGTGAATATCATTGAGGATGAGTCGACCTTCTTCTGGTGTTATGCACTTTTGACCAACTCCAGTCGCGCTTTCTCTGTATAATTGTCCTTTGATTACGGTAAAGGCCTTAGATCGACGGACGATCTGTCGAGCCTCTTCCTCATCCTCCGGAAGCTCTTTCCTCAAGATATATGCGACATACGGAATCGTCCAGTCGGGAATGACCACCAAAACCTCCATGATCAAGTCGACCACTGCTGGGACTTCAACTTCAGTCGGATCTGTGGCGCTCTTGGGCTGCGGAGTTTCTTCGGTGAAAGGATCTTCTTTGACTGACGGAGTGTGTATATGCTCCAAGAACACACCACTCGGAATGGCTTCTCTCTTGGAACCTATCTTCGCTAGGTCATCAGCTGCTTGATTTTTCAGTCGGGGTATATGATGGAGCTCCAACCCCTCGAACCTCTTCTCCAGCTTCCTCACTGCACTGCAGTATCCAGTCATGGCTGGGCTTCTCACGTCCCACTCTTTCATCACCTGATTGACCACTAAATCCGAGTCGCCATAGACCATTAGGCGACGGACGCCGAGTGAAATGGCCATGCGCAACCCATATAGGAGGGCCTCATATTCTGCCTCATTGTTGGAGGAATCAAAGTGAATCTGGAGCACATATCTGAGCTTATCTCCTCTGGGGGAAACCAGGACAACCCCACACCGGAACCATTCAACATCTTAGAGCCATCGAAAAACATGGTCCAATGCTCCGAGTGAACTTCAGTCGGCTGCTGTTGTTCAATCCACTCGGCGAGGAAATCTGCTATCGCCTGGGACTTAATGGCTTTCTTTGCCTCAAACTTGATATCAAGGGGAAGAAGTTCAATCGCCCATTTGGCCACTCGACCAGTTGCATCTCTGTTGTGCAAAATCTCTGATAGTGGAGCGTCGCTGACGATTGTGATGGAATGGTCAGAGAAATAATGAGCAACCTTCTTTGTGGTCATGTATATTCCATACACAAGCTTCTGATAATGAGGATATCTCTGCTTGGATGGAGTCAAGACTTCAGACAAATAATACACTGGGCGCTGAACTTTGAGAGCTTTTCCTTCTTCTTCCCGCTCGACCGTTAGCACAGTACTGACGACTTGTCCTGTGGCTGCGATGTAGAGCAACAGAGGCTCTTTGCTGATTGGAGCAGCAAGCACCGGCTGGGTGGAGAGCAGAGCTTTCAGCTCGGCAAACGCTGCATCAGCTTCTGGAGTCCACTCGAACTTGTCAGCCTTCTTCATCAGTCGGTAAAGAGGCAGTGCCTTTTCACCGAGTCGTGAGATGAATCGACTTAATGTGGCCAAGCATCCAGTAAGTTTCTGGACATCGTGCACTCGCACAGGGCGTTTCATTCGGAGAATAGTGCCAATCTTTTCTGGGTTAGCATCGATTCCCCGTTCGGAAACGAGAAAACCGAGTAACTTGCCACCAGGAACTCCAAATGTGCACTTTGATGGATTGAGCTTGATATCGTACCTTCTGAGGTTGGCAAATGTTTCGGCGAGGTCAGCGAGCAGGTCGGAACCTTTTCGTGACTTGACAACAATATCATCCATATAAGCTTCCACATTCCGACTGATTTGGGTGAGTAGACACTTCTGAATCATTCGCATAAATGTGGCTCCGGCATTCTTGAGGCCGAATGGCATGGTGATATAGCAGAAGCACCCGAATGGAGTGATGAAAGCTGTCTTTACCTCATCGGGCCCGTACAGACGGATCTGGTGGTACCCGGAGTAAGCATCTAAAAAAGACAACCTCTCGCATCCCGCGGTCGAGTCAACAATTTGATCTATGCGAGGGAGAGGAAAGTGATCTTTCGGGCAGGCCCGGTTGATGTGCTTGAAATCAATGCACATTCGGAGCGACTTGTCCTTCTTAGGAACCATGACGACATTAGCGAGCCACTCGGAGTGGTATATCTCTCGGATAAATCCTGCCGCCAACAGTCGAGCCACTTCTTCACCGATGGCCTTTCTCTTCTGGACGGCGGACCGCCGAAGATGCTCTTTGACTGGTTTTGCAGACGAGTCGACTCTTAGGTGATGCTCAGCCAGTCCCCTGGGAACACCTGGCATGTCAGCGGGCTTCCATGCAAAAATGTCCCAGTTCTCACGGAGGAACTGGATGAGCGCTTCTTCCTATTTTGGGTCGAGTGTTGTGGAGATGCGGGTCGGAGCTGCTTCGGGGTCGGTCGGGTGAATGTGAACAGGCTTCGTCTCACCGGACGACTGGAATGCAGACTCTGTGGCGGGCTTCTTGGATCGCAGCAAGTCACTCGGATCTGCGTTTTGCTTGTATTCTTCGAACTCGACCGCTGTCACTTGGGAATCGGCAATCTTGGAGCCCTTCTGAAAGCACTCCTCTGCCTTTTTCCTATCACCGGTGACAGTGATCACACCTTTAGGACCGGGCATCTTCAATTTGAGGTACACGTAACATGGTCGAGCCATGAACCGTGCATAGGCTGGTCTCCCCAAAATGGCATGATATGCACTTTGAAAATCCACGACCTCAAACGTCAACTTTTCTTTGCGAAAATGCTTTGAATCGCCAAACACTACGTCCAAAGCTATCTGGCCGAGTGACTCGGCCTTCTTCCCTGGTATAACTCCATGGAAGCTCATGTTACTAGTGCTCAGTCGGGACATCGGAATGCCCATACCTTTCAATGTGTCTGCATACAATAAGTTCAGCCCACTTCCACCATCCATCAGCACCTTTGTCAGTCGAGTGCCTTCGACAACTGGATCGACCACCAAAGCTTGCCTCCCGGGGGTGGCAATATGAGTCGGGTGATCAGATTGGTCGAATGTGATGGGTGTTTGAGACCACTTCAGATAATTTGCCTTTGCTGGGGCTACCATGTTCACCTCTCGGTTAATCACTTTCAGTCGACTTCTGCTTTCCACATCTGCAAAGATCATCAGAGTGGAGTTGATATGCGGATATCCTCCCTCACTGTCCTCTTTGTCTTCGGCCTTGTCTGACTCCTTCTCCTTGTCCTTAGACTGTTTTCCCTGAAACTGCTGGATCAGGAGTCGACATTGGCGAGTGGTGTGCTTTGGGTAAATGATATTCCCCTCTTCATCTTTCTTCGTGTGAATGTGACATGGCATATCCATCACATCGTTCCCTTCTTTATCCTTCACCTTCTTGGGGTTCCAGGATCCTTTTGGTTTCCCCTTAAACTTTCCTTGAGTCACGGCCAGAGCCTCTCCAGGAGCTGCCGGTTCGGCCTTCCGCTTCTGTTTCCGACTGGTGTTTCCTTTTTCCGACTGACTCGGCTTGTGCTTGCCGCTTCGGAGTCGGTCTTCTTCTTCGCCGTTGGCGTACTTGGTAGCAATCTCCATCATCCGACTCAAGGTCATGTCACCGGTTCGACCAAATTTCAAACTCAGTTCTCTGTTCTTGACGCCGTCTTTGAAGGCGCATACTGCCTGATGATCAGAGACATTTTCCACAGTGTGGTGCAAAGTGATCCACCTCTGAATATACTCTCTGAGAGTCTCATTAGTTTTCTGCACGCAGACTTGCAACTCTGTCAATCCCGCTGGTCGCTTGCAAGTCCCTTCAAACGTTCTGACGAACACTCGGGACAGATCTTCCCAAGTGTAAATGCTGCTAGGAGGTAATTGAGTCAACCATGCCCTGGCAGAGCCTTCCAACATGAGGGGCAAATGCTTCATGGCCACCTCGTCGTTCCCACCACCGATCTGAACTGCCACTCGGTAGTCTTCAAGCCAAGTTTCAGGCTTAGACTCACCAGTGAACTTGCTGACTCCTGTTGCCAACCTGAAATTGGGGGGGATAACTGCGGCTCTGATAGCTCTGCTGAAACATTCAGGACCAGAAACATGTACTCGACTGCTCGTGGGTACATCTCTGTCGAGTGCGCCTCGATGGGCTCTGTTCCGGTCGACCAACCCTTGCACGATAATGGATCGCGCGTCGAAGCCTGGCTCTCTGGGGTCAACTGGAACCCTACGCCCTGTACTGTACTGACGCCTATCATCTGGCTGCCGAGGAGCGTAAGACCCACCCCTCGGAGGGGAATAGGGCACTCGACGCCTATCATCTCGGTCAAGTCTGTCACCATATTGATCTCGTCGATTCTCACGCCCTTCGCGCCGCGGAGGCGATCTGGGGCTGTGAGCCGACTGAACCGTATTCATAGTGACAGATCGACTGTGAATTCTGTTGCGCGACTGAGACACGGCTGATTCTGATCTCCTGCTGCCCGGAGCAGATCCCTGATCTGCAGCAAACCTCTGCCAGCTTCCGACTGCGAAGGCTGAATGGACTCTGCTATACGGGTCGCAGCTGCTAAATTCTGAATTGGGGTTCGATATACCTGAGTCGGCGGGAAGAGTTGACGTCGACTGGTGTCGGGAACTCGTCGCCGCGCGCGCTCGTCGAGTGCTCGCTGAAGGTTCTCCAGTCGAGTGCGCTCGGCCAAATTGGCCAGACGCGCCTCCTCCAAGGCACGAGCCTCGGGGGTTTCTCCTGCGATGGGAATACGCAGGGGATCCTCGTTCCTGCGGCGAAGCTCTTCTCTTTGCTGAGAGTCGAGTGGCTCGGGCTGGTACTCTTCGTAGTCTCGTGCAGGGTCGCCGCCGTCACCTGCTCCACCACCACGGGCGAAACCAGGAGGGCTGTGGGGCCCGTCGACCATCAAGATTTCCGCCGCTGGATCACTGCTTCCGCACTCGGATGCAGTCTCTCCGGAGCCAGTCGACTGATCGAACAAGCCGTAGAGAGATTCGTTGGGCTCGATTGCCGCAACTTGTGTAGTGGCCGATTGGCGAGCCACCGCGTGACTCACCCATCGCTGAAGCCTCGACCGGCCTGAGCGCTTGCACTGGCGGGAGACCGGGAGGGTGGACGATGGAGGAGCCGACCGATACTGGGTCGACGGTTGCCGCAGCAGAACGCCGCGGACACATGCACGAAAATGCGTCGCACCGCGGACGGGGAGCGCATCTACGTCGAGTGGAGCCTCCTGGAGCCATGCGGAGTCGTCGGCGATGAAGGTGAGAGTGCCGAGACGGATCTCTTGACCCTCGACCAAAACTCCAGCAGACACCATGATGAAAGTACTCAGAAGAATCGCAACTTCTCCACAAAATCGCTAAAACACCGGCCCCAAGGTGGGCGCCAACTGTCGTGGTTCTAAGCCTGACAGTAGAGTGGGGGGTAGATATGGAGAGGCAAGGTCCTAGCTATGGAGAGGTTGTAAGCACAAAGGATGTACGAGTTCAGGCCCTTCTCGGAAGAAGTAACAGCCCTACGTCTCGGAGCCCGGAGGCGGTCGAGTGGATTATGAATGTATGAATTACAAGGTGCCCCACCCCTCTGCCTGTGGAGGAGGGTGGCTTATATAGAGTGCGCCAGGACCCCAGCCAGACCACGTAGGAGAGGGTTTAAGGTGAGTTAAGTCTGGGGCGTTACTGGTAACGCCCCACATAAAGGCCTTTACTATCATAAAGTCTACTTGATTACAGGCCGTTGCAGTGCAGAGTGCCTCCTGACCTCCTGGTGGTCGAGTGAGTCTTCGTGGTCGAGTCCTTCAGGCCAGTCGAGTGAATCCTCGTTGGTCGACTGGAAGGCGACCTCTTCTAAGGATGTCCTGGGGTAAGTTACTTGGATCAGGTCCATGACCCTACCCTAGGTACATAACCCCATCACCTTCCATCTACCTGGGCCCATCTAAGTGAATTGTCCAATATGTGTTATCAGGCTTATCCTCAGGCATCTAGAATTCTGTCCACTCATTGATAAAATCTACTAGGGCCTGAGATTTGATGGTTGTTCTTGGCACATATTTCAAACCATGAGGCCCAAGTTCTATTGCCCACTTGGCAACCCGGCCGATGGCTTCTCTATTTTGAATAATGTCTCCCAAGGGAGCAGAGCTGACCACTGTAATAGGGTGACCAAGAAAATAATGCATCAGCTTGCGACTCGCCATGAATACCCCATATACCAGTTTTTGCCAGTGTAGGTATCGTTGCTTGGACTCGATCAACACCTCACTGACATAATAAGCCGACCTCTAGACTGGGTATTCCTTACCCGCTTCCTTGCGCTCCACCACAATCGCCACACTAACAGCCTTACTATTAGCCGCCACATACAGGAGCAAAGGCTCCTTCCCAATCGAAGCCGCAAGGACGGGCGGCTCAACCAACTTCCTTTTGAGCGCTTCAAAAGTCTTATCAGCAGCATCACTCTAGACAAAATGATTTGTCTTCTTCATCATCTGGTATAAAGGAATCGCCTTCTCTGCCAGGCGGCTTATGAACCGGCTTAGAGCCACAATATGACCCGCCAGGCGCTGGACGTCATTGACACACGGCGGCTTGGCCAATAAAGTGATAGCCTTAATCTTCTCCGAGTTAGCTTCAATACCCCTCTCTGAGACCAAAAAATCCAAGAGCTTGCCACACCAAAAACACACTTGGCCAGGTTAAGCATCATTTTTTATATACCCGGAAATTGTCAAAGGTCTCCCTTAAATCATCCAAAAGAGTCTCCTTCTTTCTGGATTTGACCACAATATCATCCACATAAGCATGCAGATTGCGCCCAATCTGACTGTGAAAGCAGTTCTGAATGCAGTGTTGATAAGTCGCCTCTTGGTTCTTAACTGCCATCTTAATCTGATGATACTAGAATAAGCATCCAAAAAACATAAACTCTCACAACCCACCGTGGCATCAATAATATGGTCGATATGAGGTAGAGAAAATGGATCGGCTGGACAAGCTTTGTTAAGATATGTGTAGTCAACACACATACACCAAGTGCCATTTTTCTTATGTAACAGCACCCGGTTAGCCAACCACTCAGGGTAGAATACTTTCACAATAAACCCAGGTGCTTAGAGCCGGGCTACCACCTCTCCAATAGCCTTACGTCATTCTTCATTAAAACTGCGAAGAAATTGCATGACCGACTTAAACTTAGGATCCACATTAAGGGTGTGCTCTGCGAACTTGAAAGTGCAACTATCCCTAGGTGGTTTTGGTAATTCATAACAACATATAGCTCATTGAGCTAATGCTATTCCAAGACAAATATTTCAGGAAAGCTCAATGAATGGCATGGCATGGATGATGAAAGTGGATCCCTCAAAATATCATGGACAAAGGATTGGCTCAAGCTCAAAAGCTCAAGACTCTACATTTTACATTTTAGTGATCCAAGATCACATTGAGTCTATAGGAAAAGCCAATACTATCAAGGAGGGATGAGGTGTTGCTTAATGAGCCTCTTGCTTCATGTGCTTAGTGATATGCTCCAAAACCCTCCACTACTTTCTCACATCCTCATATGACCTAAACCTAAAGTCAAACTTGGCCATATCGATTCTTTCTATCCGGCGCCACCGAGTTGAAATGTCATAGCCACTGCCACAAACCCTAGGCAAATCGGTCTCACCGATAGGGATCTCGGTCTCACCGAGATGGGATTGTAATCTCTTTTTTTCCCTTCGTAACGTTTCGGTCTAACCGAAGTGAGCGATCGGTCCCACCGAGATATGCTCCAAAACCGGCGGATCTCGGGTAGGGGGTCCCGAACTGTGCGTCTAGGCGGATGGTAACAGGAGACAAGGGACATGATGTTTTTACCCAAGTTCGGGCCCTCTCGATGGAGGTAAAACCCTACTCCTGCTTGATTAATATTGATGATATGGGTAGTACAAGAGTAGATCTACCATGAGATCGGAGTGGCTAAACCCTAGTATCTAGCCTATGGTATGATTGTTGTTCGTCCTACGGACTAAAACTCTCCGGTTTATATAGGCACCGGAGAGGGCTAGGGTTACACAGAGTCAGTTACAATGGGAGGAGATCTTCATATCGTATCGCCAAGCTTGCCTTCCACGCCAAGGAAAGTCCCATCCGGACACAGGACGGAGTCTTCAATCTTGTATCTTCATAGTCCAGGAGTCCGGCCAAAGGTCATACTCCGGCCATCCGGACACCAGGGTAGTGTCCGGCTCTGCAAAATAAGTTCCACATTCCTTCGTAGAGAGAATAATATTTGCATTAATCGGATCTGCTGACGTATTCCGTGGTGCGACATCATGCCACAGCCAGGCTCTTTATTCATTTTATTGTTCCACCACAGCGCGTTTAGCGAGGCGGTTTCCCTGGCACGTCTTGTCAAAGCAGAGATCACGTCCCCTTATTTCGGGATTCTCATCAATACAAGCGTGGGTAACCCAACCGCGCCATTAACCGCGGCGCTTGGGAGATAAGCGAGTTTTATTAGGCCGGTGGGGGGTCGTAGTTTTTGCCGCCCATATAAGGAGATAAGAATCTGCCCTTTCCATTCACGCCTTCTTCCTCCTCTGCTTATCCGTCCCTGCGCGCTCGAGCTCCAGCGCCCAAGCCCGCACTTCCCACCTCAACCTTCTCCAACCATGTCCGGAGCGGGAGGTAGACGGATGGCTTCCTCCGTTACGGAGGGGCAAATCAAGAAACTGAGGAAGGCCGGATACTTGTCTAACGACATTGCGCACCGGCTTCCAGATGTGGGGAAACTCATCCCCACCCCCAGGCCCCATGAGAGGGTTGTTTTTCTTCCCCATTTCCTCCGCGGACTGGGTTTTCCTCTTCACCCGTTCGTTCGGGGGCTCATGTTCTACTACGGCCTGGACTTCCACGATCAGGCCCCGAACTTCATCCTCAATATCTCGGCGTTCATCGTCGTGTGTGAGGCCTTCTTCCGCATCCAGCCCGACTTTGGCCTATGGCTGAAAATCTTCAGCGTCAAGCCGAAGGTTGTGAAAGGCCGACAAGCGGAATGCGGAGGCGCCATGGTGGGAAAGATAGCCAACATCACCTGGCTCGAGGGTGCCTTCGTGGAAACCATCAAAGGGTGGCAATCGGGGTGGTTTTATATCACCAAGCCGCGTGACCCAAAGTGGGTAGCGGCCCCCGAATTTTGACCCGGCTTCCCCACCCGGCTCACATCTTGGAAAGAGACGGGCCTGTCGTGGGGCAATCCGGAAGAGGTGACCGGACTCCAAATCTGCGTCCGAGACCTGATGACCAAGAAGGTCAAGCTTGTCAACGTGGTCCAGGTCATGCTCTTCCGCCGGATCCTCCCGTGCCAACGACGGGACTTCAATTTGTGGGAGTTCGACCCGGCCCAGCACCAGACTCTATCCCGGCTCATTGAAACGAAGCACGAGGACGCCTGGAAGGTGCTTTTCAAGAGTTCCGAGGTCCCTCCTCGCATCACCGAGGATCACGGATTCTGCGCCAACCGTCAAGCCTCCGAAGTAAGCTTACATTTAGTCCCTTACGGGATACCCGAATTTCATAGCGTGACTTTATGTGGGATCTAAACTCCCATTCCTTTGACAGGACTGGAAGAGGACGTCCGGACAGTTTGACTGTCCGGCTCCTTTGCCCGAAGGCCCAGCAGACGCGCCATTAGCAAAGCTGCTGGTTCCGGCACCTCACGTGGTGCCGGAGAAGACGGCCAAGGAGAAGGCCACGGGGACCCGAAAGAGTTCCCGGTGTCCGGGGGCGTCGGATTTGCCCGACAACCCCAACGCTCCCTCCGCCTCTGAAGATGAGGAGGAGGAAGAAGAAGGAGAACCCTCTCCCCCTCCAACGGGGGGAGGCACGAAAAGAAAGGCCGCCCCAACTGGGGAAGCCGAAGGGTCCAAGAAGGGGAAGTCCCTTCTGCCGGACTACTCCCCCGATGCCGAAGACGGCGAGGGGGAATGGCCATCCATGGTCAAGCCCCTAGCAACATCGTAAGTGTCCGGCTACCCGAACTACTTATGGCGCTCCTCTAGTATTAGATAGCTCCTCATGCCGAATTTTAACAATGCAGCCCGCCTAGAGCTCAGCTCGATGATTCGACGAGCGGCTCCTTGGGCTCATCGGATGTGAATAGTGCTTCACTTCCGACGGCCTCCTCCCCTCTCCCTACGGACGACGCCGAGGTGAAGTCCAAAAGGGGACTAAACCAGGAGGAGGTGGTTCTGGAGGCGCCGCAAGGCGACCTCCCGGTCCCTAGGCCCAAAGGGGACAAAGCCCCGGAGGGATCCAAGTCCGGCCCAGGGCCGGACACTGCTCCGGAACCATCAATGGTTCCGGAGTCCAACAGGCGGCGCCTTCATAAGAAGGGCAAGCCTACGACGCCGGTGACCTTCGTCCACCCGGAGGCGCCGGACAATTTGCTGGAGGCGCTCAACGGCGCCTCTATCGACGAAGAACACCGCACTGTTATGAGTGCGGTGATTGAGATGGTTCAGTCCGCCAAGAGCGGGCTGACGGAAGCCTGCACAAGCCTGTTAATGGGCTTTGAGGTATGTGTTCAAAAATATATATAAAAAATGTTACCGCATAGACAGTAGCCCCTGATGCTCAGTTCGGCGTTCAGAAAGAAAAATCGAGTTGGGGATCTTAAAAGATGTACGCAGGAGTCTAATAGCAATATGTCAATATGGGAATGCAGGCTGCGCTGCTGACCTCTGCCGCACTGACTATGGAGGTCAATGCATTGAAGGAAAGCCTCGAGCGGTCCGAGAGCGAGCTCGGCCGTGCCAAGAAGCAGCTCGAGGATAAAGAAGGTACATAGTACCTCCTGTAAATGTATATAGAAATACTTGGTTGCAAAATAATAACAGGACCAACGTTAATGTTGCAGGAGCCACTAACGAGGTGGCGACCCTGAAAGAGGCGGTCTCCGAGGCTGAAAAGAGTGCGGCCTTGGAGCGCACCGAGCGAGAGAAGCAGGAGGCGCGGGTGGCGGAGGTGCGGCAAGAGCTCCAGGCTCTCGTGGAAAAACACGAGAGTTTGGAGCGAGACTCGAAGACTCGAGAGTCCGAGCTTGCCTTGGCTCTTGAGAGTGCCAAGACCGCTAAGGCCGAGGCCTAGAAGGCCCTTCAGGAGATCGAGGCAATGAAGAAGATAGCGGCGGGTAAGGCATTCTTTATGCAAAGCAAAAATATAAAAGTTAATTATCTGCTACTTACCCGAATCCGGAGCTCTCCAGGAGTGTTCACCGATCTGCCTCGTAGTGTGTCTGATGCCGCCGCATACTACCAAGCCGAAGAGGGGAGCTCGACGGAAAAAGTGTTCTGGTCTCAGTATGATGAGGCCGGACATCCGGTGCCCCTGAGCGACCAACTGAAACAGCTGGTTGAGCTCCACAAGGTGGCCGAACAGGCCATGAAGGGCCTCGTAGCTCGGCTGTGGCCTGGAGAAGCCATGCCTAGGAGCTACTTCGGTCTGGTGCGGCGACTGGTGGACGCGTGTCCGTGGATTGAAGTCGTCAAGCACTCCGCTTGTATTGAAGGTGCCCGTCAGGCCCTTGCCCGTGCTAAGGTGCACTTGGGCAAGCTAGACGCAGAGAAGCTGTTGACAGACGCACCACCGTCGGGCAAGGAGTATCGTACGCCCGGGATGTATTACAATGATGTTCTGAAGGGTGCCCGCCGCATAGTGGATGAGTGCTCCAAAGATGTGATTTTTGAGTGAACTCGCATTTGTTATCCTGTACGCTGAAGCTTTGTTCATATGCGTTAAGCAACGCTTGTTAATTTAAAATATTACCTTCTGTGCGGCCGTTTATCAAATATGAGAGATGCAAGTCGTCGGCTTCGACCCCCATGCCACGAGTGCTGGGGTGTTCGGGATAAACCTGAGCGCTCTTGTTCCCATTCTTGGGACCATCTAGGGAGGCGTTCAGCACAGCGAACCAGGCCGTCGGACTTATAATGCTTTATCACTCTCACTTAGCCATAGAATTCTATAATTTTAAATTTCGGCGAAGCCCCTAGTATTCGGAAGACCGAGTTCGGGGCGCTATCCACGCCTAGGCCGGATAAGTCCGGTTCCTTGCTTGAAGCGGCATAAGTCTTTAAGGACTCGAAAAAACCTCGCGAACAGCGACCGGTCTCTCGCACTATCATGACAGTCAGTTTTAGCTTTCTCTAGTGAGGTGTTAACCCAGCTCAACTGGGGCACAATCACAGTAGTTCTCCCAGCGCTACCTTAGCCAACAATGCGGAACATAAGGTACCAAAACATGGGAGCCGGGCAAACCCAACTATTAACCAAAGACATGATTCGGAGCCGATGCAAATAGTGCTATAAGTTCGGGGGGCCGCACTTGTTAGAGTGTTCGGTCTTCTCACACTGCGTTATGGGGTGTTGTAAGCCCCTGGTGTATTATCCGTGCCAAAGTGTACGGTTGCATAGTGTCATGACTGAACATGTTTGCATATAAGAATAGATAAGTACAATAATAGGTAAGAGCTATGTATTGTTTATTAAAAAAGGGCTGCTGCGAGAGTAGAACGATACAAAAAGTGTGGTACGCAAGAGATGGGAGTATTTGACATATTCCCCTTCAGGGGCAAGCTGCAGGATTGTAAGAGAAACAGGTATTTAACTCATTATAGAGACCACCTTGACTTTTGACGTAGCTTGCTTCCTCCCTGGCTATTGCATCGTTTGTTCGGCGACAGTATTGCCGGACAGGCCTTCCGAATAGTTGGGTCCTGAAAGTGTGTAAAAAAGGAAAACGGCGAAATAGGGAGCCCCCTAGTGCGGTTAAGCCGCATTCTCGGCGTGCCGTTGTTGTGCCCCTCCCCTTATGCCCATGGTATCTCTAAGGCATAATTATGTACGTGCGGTACCAGCATTGCCGCTTGGCGGGGGCTGGAGTCGGGGCCGCACTGCTATGCTTGCTCGGAACGTGCCAGCCGGATTTGTTATAGGTTACTTCGGGCTCGCTTGACGTTGTCCGGATGTTTGGCGCCTGGATTGGAGAACTGCCTTGAAAGGCTACTCTGTACTTCCGCCGCCAGGGCCGCCGTGTGCTCCTCCGTTCGGAGAGAGTGTTCTATGTTTCCATTTACCGTGATGACTCCGCGAGGTCCTGGCATCTTGAGCTTGAGATATGCATAGTGCGGCACCGCATTGAATTTTGCAAATGTGTTTCGTCCGAGCAGGGCGTGATAGCCGCTGCGGAATGGGACTATGTCGAAGATTAAGTCCTCGCTCCGGAAGTTATCCGGTGATCCGAAGACCACCTCGAGTGTGACCGAGCCTGTACAACTAGCTTCGACCCCTGGTATGACACCTTTGAAGGTTGTCTTTGTGGGTTTAATCCTTGAAGGATCGATGCCCATTTTTCACATTGTGTCCTTGTAAAGCAGGTTCAGGCTACTGCCGCCGTCCATTAGGACTCTAGTAAGGTGAAATCCGTCGATAATTGGGTCTAGGACTAGTGCTGCGAATCTGCCGTGACGGATGCTGGTGGGATGGTCCCATGGATCGAAAGTGATCGGGCAGGAGGACCATGGGTTGAACTTTGGGGCGACTGGCTCCAGCGCATAGACGTCCTTGAGAGCACGCTTCTGCTCCCTTTTGGGGATGTGGGTTGCGTATATCATATTCACCTTCCAAACTTGCGAGGGAAATCCCTTCTGCCCTTTGTTGTTCGGCGGTCGGGGCCCCTCCTTGTCATCACTATCTAGCCCCTTGTCTATGGTCTCGGCACTTATCTTGCCTGCCTGCTTGAACACCCAACAATCCCTGTTGGTGTGATTGGCTGGCTGTTCAGGGGTGCCGTGTATATGGCACAAGCGATCAAGTATCCGGTCTAAGCTAGATGAGCCCTGGGGTTTCGTTTGAATGGCTTCTTCCGCTGACCCAGTTTAGAGCCTATGAATCCAGAATTGTCTGCCGTATCTTCAGTATTGTCACCGTTAATGCGGCGCTTATGATTGTTGCGGCGTGACCTCCCGTTGTTATCCTTGTTATTCGAATTGTCGGGGCTCTTGCTTATGTTATTGCTACGAGCCAGCCAGCTGTCTTCTCCCGCGCAGAAGCGGGTCATGAGTGTCGCGAGGGCTGCCATAGACTTCGGCTTTTCCTGTCCTAGGTGCCGGGCAAGCCATTCGTCTCGGATGTTGTGCATGAAGGCTGCGAGGGCCTCAGCGTCCGGACAATCGACTATTTGGTTTTTCTTTGTCAGGAACCGTGTCCAGAATTGTCTGGCCGATTCCTCTGGTTGCTGGATTATGTGGCTTAGGTCATCGGCGTCTGGTGGTTGCACATATGTGCCCTAGAAATTGTCAAGGAATGCGGATTCCAGGTCCTCCCAACAACTGATTGACTCTGCTGGCAGGCTATTAAGCCAATGTCGAGCTGGTCCTTTAAGCTTGAGCAGGAGGTATTTGATGGCATGTAGATCATCGCCACGGGCCATGTGGATGTGAAGGAGATAATCCTCGATCCATACCGCAGGATCTGTTGTGCCATCATATGATTCGATGTTTACGGGTTTGAAGCCCTCGGGGATTTGATGATCCATTACTTCGTCTGTGAAGCATAGTGGGTGTGCGGCGCCCCTTTACTGAGCTATATCGCGGCGCAGCTCGGACGAGCTTGGTCTGTTGTATTCAGCCGAGCCATACTTATTATGTCCGGCGTGACGGCTAGCGTCACGTGACGCGGGGCGCCCATGCGATCCGTAGATCGATCTTGTTTGCCTTGCCTTATTCTCCAAGATGTCTCGCAGGTCTGTTGCGTCTCCCCGTACTCTCGTATGTTTTGAGCGGTGTCGGGGTGCGGTTTGGGTCGAGGGCCTGAAGGCCTCTCTATCGTGGCCGCGGGGTGGCCGATCGGGCGCATCGTACGCTGGTGATGTAGGTTTAATTGCTTCCTCCTCAAGTTGGGGAAGCAGCCTGCGCTTCGGGTAGCTCTTGGATGGGCGTTCTAGTTTATACTCTTCGGCCGCCAGGACTTCGGTCCATCTGTCGGCTAGCAAGTCTTGGTCAGCTCTAAGCTGTTGTTGTTTCTTCTTGAGGCTGCTTGCTGTGGCTACGAGTCTGCGTTTCAAACGCTCTTGCTCGATGGGATCCTCTGGCACAACGAATTCATCGTCGTCGAGGCTTGCCTCTTCTTCGGAGGGAGGCATGTAATTGTCGTCCTCATCCTCTTTGTCGGCCGCTCTCTCGCGAGGGCTGGCTCCTTCGTTCTTCTGCACTGAATCCTGCTGGAGGGGGTTGTCTTTGGCACTGTCCGGCGTATTGTTATCTCCGGTGCCGGAATCACCGTTTTTGCTTTGGCGGGACTTAGAGCGGCGCCGCTGACATTGGCGCTTGGGTTGCTTCTTGGAGGGGTCATCCTCCATTTTTTCCTCGCCATCTCCCGCTTTAGGGGTGTCCACCATTTATATGTCATATGACGAGGTGGCTTTCCAGTTCCCTATAGGCACTGGTTCTTGTTCATCTCCTTCATCGGCGTCCATGCCGTCGATGTCTTCGGAGTCGAAGTCGAGCATGTCGGTTAAATCGTCGACAGTGGCTACAAAGTGGGTGGTGGGTGGGCTACAAATTTCTTCGTCGTCCGCGTCCCAACCGTGTTGGCCGTAGTCCGGCCAGGGCTCTCTTGACAAAGAGAGAGACTTTAAAGAATTCAGGATGTTGCCGAAAGGTGAGTGCTGAAAGACATCCGCGGTGGTGAACTCCTTGACCGGAGCCCAATCCGGCTTAACCGGGAGAGGTGCGGGATTTACGGAGTCCGGATCGGAGTCCGGCACCTTGGAGTCACGGGCCTTGTGAGGGACTGAGCTGGTATCTGGCTCCATCGCTGTAGAGATTGCAGTTTCCGGGGTGGAGTCTAACCGTCCGTCCCCGACTGGCGTAGTGGGCTCCAAGCTAATGGTCGGAGCGGACACCTGAGCGACGCTCTGGGCGTTGTCCGATGACAGAGCTAAATCGTGCCCATCATGACAGTGCGGCACGCCCGGTTGTGGCTCGAATCCATCGAAGATCAAGTCCCCATGGATGTCGGCCATGTAGTTCAAGCTTCCAAACCTGACCTGATGGCCAGGGGCGTAGCTCCCGATCTGCTCCAGATGGCCGAACGAGTCAGCCCGCAGTGCGAAGCCACCGAATACAAAGATCTGTCCGGGGAGAAAAGTCTCATCCCGGACCGCATCGCGATTGACGAACGAAGAAGCCATCGGGCCTAAAAGGCGATGACACAGAGGAACTCTGAATGAAAGCACCAATGTCGGTGTCAAAACCGGCGGATCTCGGGTAGGGGGTCCCGAACTGTGCGTCTAGGCGGATGGTAACAGGAGACAAGGGACATGATGTTTTTACCCAGGTTCGGGCCCTCTCGATGGAGGTAAAACCCTACTCCTGCTTGATTAATATTGATGATATGGGTAGTACAAGAGTAGATCTACCACGAGATCGGAGTGGCTAAACCCTAGAATCTAGCCTATGGTATGATTGTTGTTCGTCCTACGGACTAAAACTCTCCGGTTTATATAGGCACCGGAGAGGGCTAGGGTTACACAGAGTCGGTTACAATGGGAGGAGATCTTCATATCGTATCGCCAAGCTTGCCTTCCATGCCAAGGAAAGTCCCATCCGGACACGGGACGGAGTCTTCAATCTTGTATCTTCATAGTCCAGGAGTCCGGCCAAAGGTCATAGTCCGGCCATCCGGACACCCCCTAATCCAGGACTCCCTCAATAGACAAGGTTGCTTCTTCGTGTACCCTTCGTGGGTGGAGCCCTCCATGGACTCGCGCAACCCTTACCCTTCGTGGGCTGAAGTCTCCATCAACGTGGATGTACTATAGCACCACCTATCGGAACCACGCCAAAAACATCCGTGTCTCCAATTGCGTTTGAATTATCCAAACTCTTCCCCTAACATTCTTGTAAGTTGCATGCTTTATTTTCCGCTGCCTATATACTCTTTGCATGCTTGCTTGAATTGCGTGAAGATTGCTTGAGTTGTTCAAAGATAGCTTAAATCTGCCAAAGCCTAAAATTGGGAAAAGGTTATGTTTTTAATTGGTCAAGTAGTCTAATCACCCCCCCCCTCTAGACATACTCCAAGGTCCTACAAGTGGTATCAGAGCTTTGGTCTCCATTTGCTTTGATTTCCATAGCTTTTGGTGGTCATAGCCTTGGTTTCACAACCTAGGAGAGTATGGCGTCTAGCGAGGGAAATTATCACCGTAGAGGTCCTTACTTTGATGGCACTACTTTTGCTAGTTGGAAGCATAAGATGAAAATGCATATTCTCGGACATAACCCCGCCGTTTGGGATATTGTTTGTATTGGCGTGCAAGGTGAATTATTTGATGGGAGAGAACCAAACCGTGAAGCTAGTGTGGATGAATTGAAGATGCTACAATACAATGCTCAAGGTTGTGATATCCTCTTCAACGGTTTATGCCCTGAAGAATTCAACAAAATCAGCTGTCTTGAGAATGTAAAGGAAATTTGGGACACTTTGATTGATATGCATGAAGGTACCGACTCCGTCAAGGAATCCAAGTTGGATGTGCTCCAAAGTCAGCTTGACAAGTTCAAAATGAAGGATGGTGAAGGTGTCGCTGAAATGTACTCCAGGCTTGCTCTTATCACAAATGAGATTGCCGGCTTAGGGAGTGAAGAGATGACCGACAGATTCATCATCAAGAAGATCCTAAGAGCATTGGATGGAAAGTATGATACCGTCTGCACATTGATCCAAATGATGCCCAATTACAAGAATCTCAAGCCAACGGAAGTCACTGGTAGAATTGTTGCTCATGAGATGTCACTCAAGGATAAAGAGGAACTTCACAACAAGTCAAGTGGTGCTTACAAAGCCTCATGTCAAGCTCCTACATCATCAAGTGATAAACAAACCTTCAATGAAGAATTGAGCTTAATGGTGAAGAATTTCAACAAATTCTACAAAAGTAGAAGCAAAGAAAGAAGCTCTAAGTCAAGGTCCTACGATGACAAAAGATCTTCCAGTCGAGAGTGCAATTGCTACAATTGTGGGAGACCCGAACAATATTCCAATGAGTGTACGGCACCCTACAAAAGAAGAGAAGATTCTCCAAAAAGAAGAAGTAGAAGAGAAGAATCACCACCAAGATAGAGAAGGAGTAGAGATGATCGTTATGAATGAAGAACATCCCGGAGAAGCAAGGATTCGAAAGGAAGGACAAGTCATCAAAGAGCTACACAAAACGAAGACATCAAGCTCATGTTGGTGAATGGGTATCCGGTTCCGACTCTGAACATCACTCCGAGAGAAGCTATCACTCCGACTCCGAATACACTCAAGATGAAGGTGTTGCCGGTCTAGCAATTGTGTCAACCAACTCCTATGACATATTTGACTCACCAAATGAAGGAATTGGAAGATGATTCATGGCTAAAGGCCCTAAGGTAACACATCCCGAGTATGTTGATTTCAATAGTGATGAAGATGACTTGTTAGGTGATGATGATTTACTTATTGACAACTCTAGTGATGAATACTATGATGAAACGACATATAATCATGCTAAACAAGATACAACGAATGACAATGATAAGGAGAAGATTGAGCTTCTAACTAAAGAACTAAACACTCTTAAGTTATCTCATGAAACTATCTTCGAAGATCATCGAGAACTTTTAAGGGCTCATGAGAAGTTACGCTTTGAAAAGCTCAATCTTGAGAAAGAGCATGAGTTCTTAAAAGCAATCAATGATGATCTCTATAAGAAAAGTTCTTCTTATATTGCCAAGTGTTTACTCTTATCTACTTACATGCCTCAAGTCAAGTCTAGTAACAAGTACAAGAAAGATTCTTCCTCTAGTAGTAACAATAACAATGCTAAATCCAATATTGTTGCTTCTAGTAGTTCTCTTGATTCCACTAATGATTCTCTTATCCAAGTTACACTTGAGCAAGAAAATAGCTTATTGAAGGGAATTATAGAGAAAGGTGTATACAAGAGCCTTGCCGGGAGTAAGCAATTCGAGGAAATTGTACGCAAGCAAGAAAGGCACCGAAGAATCAAGGTGTTGGTTTTGAACAAAAGTTCAATGCCAATGGAGTTGAGTGGGAAGAAGATCAATACCCCAAGACGAAGTTTGTTCCTCAACAAGAGAAGCATGATCCTACTTCCTTCTAAGGAACACAAGCACAAGATGATCTTCCACCACAAGACCACAAGAACAAAGGCAAGGACAAGCTTCAAGAGGAGATTGATGCATTTGAAGAAGGACCTAAGGCCTTGGTCAAGTGGGTTCCCAAGACTACGTCAAGTTCTACTTCATCAAGCACAACTACTACACCAAGGATTCCCATCAAGATGATGTGGATCCCGAAGAAGAAGAACTAGAGAGTTCTTAAGGGTGACTCCGCCAACATTTTTCACTCATATCATTATGGCAAGGACAAGTGCAATCAACTTCCATATCTTGCACTAGTTCAAGGAGTCACAAACCCTCATGTTGGTAAGGCAAGGGACAAGGTAACATAATGTTTTCATGGACATAATTTTGTGTGTGCATCACTCTTTGTCTATGGATATTCTTGTTTGTTCCTTGTGGGACTAACCCATGTAGGTATGTTGAAAGTGCAACTCACTCCGAAGGATTGCTCCAAAAGATCTTCATCAACATTGAGCATCCACATCTTCAACACCTACATGAAGTCATCATCGACAAAACCCAAGGTTAGTTTATCCCTCTAAAAGGGGATCTCACATCTAGGGGAGCTTAACTCTACAAATTGAGTCAAAGCAACTCTAATGGTGTGAACACATCAATGCATTATGTAAAAGTGGTAACCCCACTTGAGCTTAAACGATGAGTATGACCTATGATCAAATGTTCTCATTTGACTCCTAAGTCAATATACTCATATATAGATGACCTAGTCATCGCCAATTGTTTGATAGATGCTAGAATTGGTTGTGCATGCTTTGTCACATATTTCATTTGTCATTTTATTGTGTGAGCATGTTGGTTGCATATTTTTCTCATTCGAGGACATCCACTTGTTGTTTTTATTGATTGGCTTGTTTTTATTTGGCCAAGTGGATGGACAAGAATGCCTAAGAACCTTCTCTAGCTATCTATGCTTTTCTCGTCTCAAACTCTATTCATGCTACATCACAAAATTTGATCAAGTCAGATTCAAACCACTCTGTGTGAGGAGCACTCGGAGTCCGCGATTTGTCATAGACTTAAACTTCCCAAACTTCTTTGTGATTCTCGGTCTGACCGATTCCTCCATTTCGGTCCTACCGAGATCACTAAGTCGATCTAGGTTTTCAATCTCGGTGCAACCGATTTGAACTTTTCGGTCACACCGAGTTGCTGTAACTGTTAATGGTTATGCATCTCGGTGCCACCGAGTTGTTCCACTCGGTCACACCGACAGTGTCGGGCTATATATACTCACGGGCAAATTTTGGAAAACTTTCTCCGAAACTCCTCGCCCGCGCATAGCTCGCTCTGCCTACTAGGTCTACGGATTGTCGACCTCGTCGCCAGCCGCCTCCTGTTGCTGGTCTCCGCCGCTGTCAACGGAATTCTTCTCCGCCGTTGCCGCCGTAGCGAGTTCACCGCCAAACTAGGGTATGAACTCAATCACAGTGCTATCCTTGTCTGATTCTCAGCACATTGTGTTCGTAATGCATCTTGCCACGATTGAAACACTCCTATCCAGTCAATACAATCCTTAGAATAGATGTGATTCGAAAATTTAGGGTTAGGTTTCCGCCGAAACCATCTCGGACCCACTGAGTTGAAAAACTCGGTCCCACCGATTTGGCTAACGCCATTGCACTAGTCAGTCTCGGTATGACCGAGAATTACAAATCGGTGTGACCGATTTTAGAACTTTGTGAAACCCTAGCAGTCTCGGTGCCACCGAACTATGACTCGGTCTGACCGAGTTCACTAGTTTAGGTTCCAAAACTGCTTCGGTATCACCGAGTTTGAAAATTGGTAGATCCGAAATGTTGTCTATGGAAAACTAAAACTAAGTCTTTGAATCATTCTTTTGCAAAAATCTCTGCATTTTGTGATGCTCATCCACTCTATCTCAGCTATAACTATTCATAGGGTTAGGAGTCAGTGATTTACAGCATGTCAGACCAAAGTGATAGTCAGAACAGGGAAGAAGAGCAGATTCACTTGAATGAGGGTACTAGTCCCTCCAGTTCCTCAGATGAAGGCAGCATAAGTACTCCTAGCAATTTGCCCAAAGCAGCCACAAGAGCAAGAAGGAAGAGAACCTCAGACTCAGAGGATGAGGACTATGTGGCAGCAGAAGATGAGGCTACTTCCTAGAAGGTAGTGCTCAAAAAGGAGTATGGCTCAGCAAAGACCACAAAGCTTGGACTTAATAGGAAGGTTCCTGCCAAGAGGACGCCTATGCTGAAGGTCAAAGGATAAACACAAGTACTAGAAAAGCCTGATCCCAAAGAGCCAGATGCAGAAGGAAAGAAAACGAAGGAAAGGGTCAAAAAGACCATGGCCAGAGTTGTTGGTCAACCTTCTATGATGGAGGAAGAGGAAGAAGAAGAGGTTGCTGAACCAGCACCCAAGGCACAAAAGCTGATGGGTGATGCTATAAAGTCAGGGGCTGCAACATGAAAACCCAAAGAAGCACCCACAACTGCCCCCAAGCCCAAGATTGCACCAAAAATGAATACCAGGAGTATACCAGCAGCTGAGAAGAACAAAGCCCCAATGCCTGAAGTTGCTGTTGAGGAAGATGAAGAAGGGAAGATCTTAAGGAAGCTCAAACCCAAGATTCCAGACCACAATGATGCTCATCCTGTGGCTGAGAACATGAAGATCAGGAGAGACTCAGGGTTGAGGCTATGGAGAATGACAGATCCATATGCCACCAGGAGAAGGACTGCTGTTGATTACAGGTTCCACACCAAGGAGCAGCAGGACTTCTATGAGACCATCTTATTGGATAAGAAGCCCATAGTGTGTGATATGAGGTGGGTCGACTGGACCTACATGAAGGAAAATGAAGAACACTATCCTGGAGTGCAAGACAGTTTCATTGCATGTGGAGTTGCAGATTTTGTTGGGCAAAAGCTCACCAACTAGAATGACGAGCTCATTATGCAATTCTACTCCACAACACATTTCTATCCAGATGGCAGGATAGTTTGGATGTCTGAAGGAACAAGAAACTAATCAACCATTGAGTAATGGGCCAATCTGATCAATGCCCCAAAGGAGAGTGAAGATGACTTGGATATCTATGCCAAGAAGAAAATGGCTCATAACTCAATGTCCCAAATGTACAAGGAGATCCCTGATGATGCACTTGAGACTTTCAAGTTTGGATTAGTTCATTTTCTTCTGTCAGGGCTGCCAACGATCAACTGGATCTTAAGGCACACTCTTTTGCCCAAATCAGGTGACCACAACATGATCAGAGGGCATGCAATAAACTTGCTACATATATTTGATGTGCCACAGAAATTCAAGGTCATGAGCCTCATAGTTGAAACTATTAAGAGGACTGCAACAGACCAGAAGAGGAGTTGTGGATATGCCCCACAGATTCAGGAGTTGATTAACTCAAAGATGGGCACATGAAAATATCTGTTGGATAAGGAACACTTTGCTCTCTATCCAGACTTTGAGGACAATCAAGTTGTAATGAATGAGAATGAACCATCATCAGTACAAGCTCAAGAGAAGAAGGAGAAAGCAGAGAGAGAGAAGGCTGCCAAGATGCCAACTCAAGAGGAGGCATCTGAGTACTTTTTGAAGAGCAAGCAAGACCAACTTGGTTACTTGATAGCATCAATACTGAGGATTGAGAAGGGGTTGGCCACCCTAACTGAAAACCAGGAGCGCCTGGAAAGAATCATGGAACAAAAATTCTATGATCTAGATGTCAAAGTAACTGAGATTCAGTCAGTTGTGGAGCAGTTACAGGATGACATGTAGGAGAGGAAGGGCAAGACAACCACAGATGCATTTGCCAGAGTGCCTCGAGCTCAGAGGTCAGCTGTAGAGCTAGTGACAGACACTAGAGCCACATCATCTGCACCAGCTACAGCTCCAATGCAACCAGCTCCAGCACCAACTCCGTCAACTCCAACCACATCTACTGAAGTCTTCGTCCAAGGAGCCATCTCTACACCACCAACTGAAGACCAAGCCTAAGAGTCGATCTAGCACTATGCATTTTCTATGAACTTTTTGGTAACTTGTTTCCAAAGGGGGAGAAAAATATATAGATCATAGGCTTCGAGAGAGAGAGAGAGAGTGTTGCTTTTTGTTCTCTCTTGTCTTCTTGGTTAAACATTGTTTGCTTTTGATTGCTTGAGATACTATGCAATTACCTGTGAGACATTTATGATCATGTGTTTGATCATAAGCTACACTTATGCTTGTTATATGTTATTATCTTACCTATCCTTATATGATCATTCACTTTGCTTGGTGATGATTGCATGTATTCAATCTTTATTATTTTGAGTGCTCCACCAAGATGTATGTGACATGGACGAGTAACCCATGAGCCTAATTCCTTGTGCATTTGCAGTGCAAAGCAAATCTTAAACTATGCACAAATTTAGGGGGAGCTCTTGCTTATCACATACTTCTCAAAGCGACGATGTTTTTAAATCTTATTATCATTTGTCGAAGCTTTGATCTATATGTTGTCATCAATTACCAAAAAGGGGGAGATTGAAAGTGCAACTATCCCTAGGTGGTTTTCGTAATTCATAACAACATACAGCTCATTGAGCAAATGCTATTCCAAGACAAATATTCCAGGAAAGCTCAATGAATGACATGGCATGGATGATGAAAGTGGATCCCTCAAAATATCAAGGACAAAGGATTGGCTCAAGCTCAAAAGCTCAAGACTCTACATTTTACATTTTAGTGATCCAAGATCACATTTAGTCTATAGGAAAAGCCAATACTATCAAGGAGGGATGAGGTGTTGCTTAATGAGCCTCTTGCTTCATGTGCTTAGTGATATGCTCCAAAACCCTCCACTACTTTCTCACATCCTCATATGACCTAAACCTAAAGTCAAACTCGGCCATACCGATTCTTTCTATCTGGCGCCACCGAGTTCAAATGTCATAGCCACTGCCACAAACCCTAGGCAAATTGGTCTCACTGATAGGGATCTCGGTCTCACCGAGATGGAATTGTAATCTCTCTGTTTCCCTTCGTAACGTTTCGGTCTAACAAAAGTGAGCGATCGGTCCCACCGAGATTGCAATGTAAACTCTCTGTTTCCCTTTCGTAACTTTCCGGTCTCACCGACAGAGTGAATCGGTCCCACCGAGTTTACCTGACCAACTCTCTAGTTAGCTAATTACCAAATTCGGTCTCACCGAGTTTGTGTAATTGGTCTCACCGAGATTACGTTATGCCCTAACCCTAACCATATCGGTCTTACCGAGTTGCATATCGGTACCACCGAAAACCCTAACGGTCACTAGGTTTACTAAATCGGTCCGACCGAGTTTGATGATTCGGTCCCACTGAGTTTGGTAAATTGTGTGTAACGGTTAGATTTTGTGTGGAGGCTATATATACCCCTCCACCTCCTCTTCATTCGTGGAGAGACCCATCAGAACAAACCTACACAGCCAACTTACCAGTTCTAAGAGAGAACTACCTACTCATGTGTTGAGGCCAAGATATTCCATTCCTACCATATGAATCTTGATCTCTAGCCTTCCCCAAGTTGCTTTCCACTCAAATCTTCTTTCCACCAGATCCAAATCCTATGAGAGAGTGTTGAGTGTTGGGGAGACTATCATTTGAAGCACAAGAGCAAGGAGTTCATCATCAATGCACCATTTGTTACTTCTTGGAGAGTGGTGTCTCCTAGATTGGCTAGGTGTCACTTGGGAGCCTCCGACAAGATTGTGGAGTTGAACCAAGGAGTTTGTAAGGGCAAGGAGATCGCCTACTTCGTGAAGATCTACCGCTAGTGAGGCAAGTCCTTCGTGGGCGATGTCCATGGTGGGATAGACAAGGTTGCTTCTTCATGGACCCTTCATGGGTGGAGCCCTCCGTGGACTCGCGCAAGCGTTACCCTTCATGGGTTCAAGTCTCCATCAACGTGGATGTACGATAGCACCACCTATCAGAACCATGCCAAAAACATACGTGTCTCCAATTGTGTTTGAATTCTCCAAACCCTTCCCCTTACATTCTTGCAAGTTGCATGCTTTATTTTCCACTGCCTATATACTCTTTGCATGCTTGCTTGAATTGCGTGAAGATTTCTTGACTTGTTCAAAGATAGATAAAATCTGCCAAAGCCTAAAATTGGGAAAAGGTTAAGTTTTTAATTGGTCAAAGTAGTCTAATCACCCCCCCTCTAGACATACTTCAAGGTCCTACAGAACTCTCCCGGTACACCTGGCATGTCAGAAGGTTTCCATGCAAAGATGTCCCGATTCTCATGGATGAATTCACTGAGCATACTTTCCTATGTAGGATCCATATTAGCCCCCACTATGAACTATTGAGATGAATCGCCAGGGAAAAAGTCAACCTGCTTGGTATCATCAGCCGACTTAAACTTTAAAAAAGGTCTTGCTCAGTGGTGGGCTTCTTCAAAGGGGTCATATCAGCCGGGTCAACATTATCCTTATAAAACTTAAGCTCCCCCGTGGCGTGATACGTCTCCAACTATCTCGGATTTCAAGGAATTTAATTATGATAATTGTTCTTTAGAAAGTTGTATTTCCTTGTTGCAATCCGTTGTTAATTCTCCTCATGCTTATAGTCAAAATAAAGCTTTTACCAAACATATTGTTAATGCCTTGATGCAATCTTTTGATGAAAAACTTAATTTGGAAGTTTCTATACCTAGAAAACTTAATGATGAGTGGGAACCTACTATAAAGATTAGAATTAAAGATCATGAGTGGTTTTCTTTGTGTGATTTGGGTGCTAGTGTTTCCACGATTCTGAAAACTTTATGTGATATTCTAGGTTTGCATGATCTTGATGATTGCTCGTTAAATTTGCACATTGCAGATTCCACCATTAAAAAGACTATGGGAAGAATCAATGATGTTCACATTGTTGCAAATAGAAATTTGGTGCCCATAGATTTTATCGTTCTTGATATAGATTGCAATCTTTCATCTATGGCTAGTATGTAAGGGTATGAACCATATGAGTTCATTATAGTACCTTATGTGGTGGTTTTGTTTTTGTCGGGGAAACTGATCCATGAACACCTATGGGACCGGCGGACCGGGCCCCTTTCGGTTCGGCGGGGGGCGGAGGTCGCGCGAAGAGCGGATCGAGGCGAAGCACACGAGAAGTTTACCCAGCTTCGGAGCTCTCCGGAGAGATAATACTCCTACTGCTGCTTGTCTGATTGTATTGCGTTCTTGCTCGGGAGCGCCGAATGCTACAGTACACTCTAGCTGCTAACGAGACCGAGCGTGTGTCTTTTCTGGGTTCGAACCCCCTCTACGTTGTGCATGGGCCTCCTTTTATATGTTAAAGGGGTCACCGACAGGTGGCAATGTAGAGAAGGGTAAAAATGTAAAAAGGAGTTGCGGTTGGTACACCTACTTGCACAGTGTATCCTACCTAACCCTGACGGCAGGGGACAAAGGCATTAAATGCCCGTCTGTGTCGCCCAAACAGTGCAGAAAGGGACCGTCAGGGACGCCACCGTTCACCACGATGGCGATCTTGTCAGCGCCGCATGCCACCGCGCAACGCTGGCTGCACAGCCTCCTGCCACGCGCGCCTGGAAAAGCCCCAGGGCGACACGTTGGTGGATGCGCTGGAGCATGGGTACAGGGTGGTTACTTGCCGCGGCAAGTGCCTTGCCGCGGTCATCGTCTTGTCGCGCCTGGAGGCTTGTCGCTCACTAGGCCTTGAGATGCCTTGGTTGGTCTTCCCGGCAAGCTCCTCTTGCCGGGCCTTGTCGCCTTGCCGGGATGCGTGGCGCGTCGCGGCAAGTTCCTTGGGATGCCTCGGTTGGCCTTCCCGACAAGTTCCTCTTGCCGGGGCCTTGTCTCCTTGGCTCGAATACTTTGTTCTTGGATGGCTCCAAGGGAACCACGGAGGACCTTGGCGGACGCCCGGCAAGCCTTGCCGCGGGGCGCTGCAACTGCCCGTGCACAAGTTCGGGATACTAGGGTACCCCTACCCTAGTACACCGACAGTTTTCTTTCACTAACGGAGCTTATAAGATTTCCTGTTGAGTTTTGTGTTGTGAAGTTTTCAAGTTTTGGGTATAGCTTCGAGGGACTGTGGAATAAAGAGTGGCAAGAGCCTAAGCTTGGGGATGCTTATGGAACCCCAAGATATTCAAGAATAGCCAAAAGCCTAAGCTTGGGGATGCCCCGGGAAGGCATCCCCTCTTTCGTCTTCGTTCATTGGTAACTTTACTTGGAGCTATATTTTTATTCGCCACATGATATGTGTTTTGCTTGGAGTGTCATGTATTATATTAGTATTTGCTTTTTAGTTTACCACAATCATCCTTGCTGTACACACCTTTTGGGACAGGCCTACTCAATTGAAATTTATTAGAATATGCTATGTGCTACGCTTATATTTTTTGAGCTTGATAGTTTTTGCTCTAGTGCTTCACTTATATCTTTTAGAGCATGGCAGTAGATTAATTTTGAAGAAACTTTTAGTCTCTCATGCTTCACTTATATTATTTTGAGAGTATTTTAGAACAGCATGGTATTTTCTATGGTTACAAATTTGGTCCTAGAATGATGAGCATCCAAGTTGGGTATAATAAAAACTATCATAGAAAGAGCATTCAACACTAGGATCAATTTGTTGCTTGATAATTGTTTTGAGATATAAAGGTAGTAATGTTAGTGTCATGCTAGTGGATAAATATGAAATTAAAAAATACTTTTGTTGAAGCTGGCAAGTCCCGTAGCATGCACGTATGGTAAAAGTTGTGTGACAAATTTGTTGCATGAGGTGCTCTTTTGATTGTCTTCCTTATGAATGGCAGTCGGGGAGGAGCGATGGTCTTTTCCTACCAATCTATCCCTCTAGGGGAATGCATAGTAGTACTTTGCTTCGAGGGCTAAGTAGACTTTGCAATAAGTATATGAGTTCTTTATGACTAATGTGAGTCCATGGATATACGCACACTCATCCTTCCACTTTGCTAGCCTTTATTATGCCGCGCAACTTTCACCGGTATCGTGCACCCATTATTTACCTTCCTCAAAACAGAAACAATACCTACCTATTATGGTATTTCCATAGCCATTCCGAGATATATTGCCACGCAACTTTCCACCGTTCCGTTTATTATGACACGTTTCATCATTGTCATATTGCTCTTTGCATGATCATGTAGTTGACATCGTATTTGTGGCAAGGCCACCTTCATAATTTTCATACATGTCACTCTTGATTCATTGCATATCCCGGTACACCGCCGGAGGCATTCATATAGAGTCATATTTTGTTCTAGGTTTGAGTTGTAATTCTTGAGTGGTAAATCCATAAAAGTGTGATGATCTTCATTATTAGAGCATTGTCCCAGTGAGGAAAGGATGATGAGGATTATGATGCCCCCACAAGTCGGGATGAGACTTCAGACTTTATAAAAATAAAAGAGGCCAATGAAGCCCACCAAAAAGAAAAGAAAGAAAAAAGAAAAGAAAGAAAAAAGAAAAAAGAAAAAAAAGAAAGAAAAAAAAGAGAGAAAAAGAGAGAAGGGACAATTGCTACTATCTCATTTTCCACACTTGTGCTTCAAAAATAGCATCATGATCTTCATGATAGAGAGTCTCCTATGTTGTCACTTTCATATGCTAGTGGGAATTTTCAGTATAGAACTTGGCTTGTATATTCCAATGATGGGCTTCCTCAAAATACCCTAGGTCTTCGTGAGCAAGCGAGTTGGATGCACACCCACTTAGCGCTTTTTGTTGAGCTTTCATATATTTATAGCTCTACTGCATCCGTTGCATGGCAATCCATACTCACTCACATTGATATCTATTGATCGGCATCTCCATAGCCCGTTGATACGCCTAGTTGATGTGAGACTATCTTCTCCCTCTTTTTGTCCTCACAACCACCAGCATATACCACCATAGTGCTATGTCCATGGCTTGCGCTCATGTATTGCGTAAGAGTTGAAAAAAGCTGAAGCGCGTTAGAAAGTATGAAACAATTGCTCGGCTCATCATCAGGGTTGTGTATGATGGGAGTATTTTGTGTAATGAAAATGAAGCATGGCCTAACTATATGATTTTGTAGGGATAAGCTTTCTTTGGCTCTGCTATTTTGATAGGACATGATTATTTGTTAGTATGCTTTGAAACATTATTATTTTTATGTTTTGTAAGATTTTATCTTGAATCATTTGGATCTGAACATTCATGCCACAATAAAGAAAATTACATTGAGAATTATGCTAGGTAGCATTCCACATCAAAAATTCTGTTTTTATCATTTACCTACTCGAGGACGAGCAGGAGTTAAGCTTGGGGATGCTTGATACGTCTCCAATGTATCTATAATTTTTTATTGTTCCATGCTATTATATTACCTATTTTGGATGTTCATGGGCTTTATTTTACACATTAATATCATTTTTGGGACTAACCTACTAATCGGAGGCCCAACCCGTATTGCTGTTTTTTTGCCTATTTCAGTATTTCGAAGAAAAGGAATATCAAACGGAGTCCAAACGGAATGAAAACTTCGGGAGCGTGATTTTTGGAACAAACGTGATCCGGAGAACTTGGAGTGCAAGTCAAGAAGCAGCCGAGGCGGCCACGAGATAGGAGGGCGCACCCACCCCTCCTGGGCGCGCCCCTGTCTCATGGGCCCCTTGGGCATCCACCGACGTACTTGTTGCTCCTATATAAGCCTACATACCCCGAAAACATCCAGGGAGCCACCGAAGAAATATTTCCGCCACCGTAACCTTCTGTATCCGTGAGATCCCATCTTGGAGCCGTCGCCAGCATTCTGCCAGAGGGGGAATCCACCATGGAGGGCTTCTGCATCAACACCATAGCCCCTCCGATGAGTTGTGAGTAGTTTACCACAGACCTTCGGGTCCATAGTTATTAGCTAGATGGCTTCTTCTATCTTTTTGGATCTCAATACAATGATCTCCCCCTCTCTTGTGGAGATCTATTCGATGTAAACTCTTTTTGCGGTGTGTTTGTCGAGATCCGATGAATTGTGGGTTTATGATCAAGTTTATCTATGAACAATATTTGAATCTTCTCTTAATTCTTTTATGTATGATTGAGCTATCTTTGCAAGTCTCTTCGAATTATCGGTTTGGTTTGGCCTACTAGATTGATCTTTCTTGCCATGGGACAAGTGCTTAGCTTTGGGTTCAATCTTGCGGTCTCCTTACCCAGTGACAGAAAGGGTTGCAAGGCACGTATTGTATTGTTGCCATCGAGGATAAAAATATGGGGTTTATATCATATTGCTTGAGTTTATCCCTCTACATCATGTCATCTTTCTTAATGCGTTACTCTGTTCTTATGAACTTAATACTCTAGATGCAAGTTGGATAGCGGTCGATGTGTGGAGTAATAGTAGTAGATGCAGGCAAGAGTCAGTCTACTTGTTGCGGACGTGATGCCTATATACATGATCATGCCTAGATAATCTCATAATTATTCTCTTTTCTATCAATTGCTCGACAGTAATTTGTTCACCCACCGTAATACTTATGCTATCTTGAGAGAAGCCTCTAGTGAAACCTATGGCTCTCGGGTCTATCCTTTATCATATAAGCTTTCAATCTACTTTTATTTGCATCTTTATTTTCTGCATCTATATTATAAAATACCAAAAATATATTTATCTTATCATACTATCTCTATCAGATCTCACTTTCGCAAGTGGCCGTGAAGGGATTGACAACCCCTTTATCGCGTTGGTTGCGAGTTGTTTGTTTGTTTGTGTAGGTTCGTGGGACTTGTGAGGAGCCTCCTACTGGATTTATACCTTGGTTCTCAAAAACCGAGGGAAATACTTACGCTACTGTGCTGCATCACCCTTTCCTCTTCAAGGAAAACCAACGCAAGCTCGAGACGTAGCAAGAAGGATTTCTGGCGCCGTTGCCGGGGAGGTCTTCGCTCAAGTCAAGACATACAAGTACCCATCAAAAACTCATCTCCCTCGCATTTACATTATTTGCCATTTTCCTCTCGTTTTCCTCTCCCCCAGTTCACCCTTGTCGTTTTATTCGCCCTCTCTTTCCCAATCTCCTCTCTCTTTCGCTTGCCTTTTTCTGTTTCCTTGTGTGTTGGATTACTTGTTGCCATGGCGCAAGATAATAGCAAATTGTGTGATTTCTCCAATACCAATAATAATGGTTCCTTAGTACTCCGATTGCTCCTCTTAATGATGTTGAGTCTTGTGAAATCAATACTGCTTTGCTGAATCTTGTTATCAAAGATCAATTTGCAGGCCTTCCTAGTGAAGATGCTGCTACTCATCTAAACAACTTTGTTGATTTGTGTGATATGCAAAAGAAGAAAGATACGGATAATGATATTGTTAAATTGAAGTTATTTCCGTTTTCACTTAGAGATCCTGCTAAAGTTTGGTTTTCTTTTTTGCCTAAAAATAGTATTGATTCGTGGAACAAGTGCAAAGATGCTTTCATCTCTAAATATTTTCCGCCCGCTAAGATCATCTCGCTTAGGAACGATATTATGAATTTTAAACAAATTGATCATGAGCATGTTGCCCAATATTGGGAAAGAATGAAATTGATGATTCACAATTGCCCTACTCATGCTTTGAATTTATGGATGATCATACAAATTTTTTATGATGGATTAAACTTTGATTCTAGAAATCTTTTTGATTCGGCCGCCAGAGGCACGTTTATGGAAATCACTTTAGGAGATGCTACAAAACTTCTTGATAATATTATGGCTAACTATTCTCAATGGCACACTGAACGATCTACTAGTAAAAAGGTGCATGCTATAGAAGAAATTAATATTTTTAGTGGAAAGATGGATGATCTTATGAGATTGTTTGCTACTAAGAGTTCTTCTATTGATCCTAATGATATGCCCTTATCTACCTTGATTGAGAATAATAATGAATCTATGGATGTAAATTTTGTCGGTAGGAATAATTTTGGAAACAATGCTTATAGAGGAAACTTTAATCCTAGACCATTCCCTAGCAATTTCTCTAATAATTATGGAAATTCCTACAATAATTGTTATGGTAATTTTAATAATATGCCCTCTGATATTGAAAATAGTGTGAAAGAATTTATGGTCTCTCAAAAGAATTTTAATGCTTTGCTTGAAGAAAAATTGCTCAAAGTTGATGATTTGGCTAGGAACGTTGATAGACTTTCGCTTGACGTTGACTCTCTTAAACTTAGATCTTCTTCTCCTAAGCATGATATCAATGAGTCTCTCAAAGCAATGAGAATTTCCATTGACGAGTGCAAGGAAAGAACCGCTAGATTGCGTGCTAAGAAAGATAGCTTTGTAAAGGCGTGTTCTTCTAGTTCCCATGAAAATAATGATGAAGATCTTAAATTATTGATGTGTCCCCTATTAGATATTTGTTTTGCAATATGAATCTTGATAATAATGGGACTGGAGATGAGTCAACTTTATTTAGAAGGCGTCCCAATAATTTGAATTTTTTAGATTTTGATGCTAAATTTGGTAAAAGTGGGATTGGAGAGGTCATGACTTTAAACAGTATTGAACCCACTATCTCGTATTTCAAGGAATTTGATTATGATAATTGTTCTTTAGAAAGTTTTATTTCCTTGTTGCAATCCGTTGTTAATTCTCATCATGCTTATAGTCAAAATAAAGCTTTTACCAAACATATCGTTGATGCCTTGATGCAATCTTTTGATGAAAAACTTAATTTGGAAGTTTCTATACCTAGAAAACTTAATGATGAGTGGTAACCTACTATAAAGGTTAGAATTAAAGATCATGAGTGTTTTGCTTTGTGTGATTTGGGTGCTAGTGTTTCCACGATTCCGAAAACTTTATGTGATATTCTAGGTTTCCATGATCTTGATGATTGCTCGTTAAATGTGCACCTTGCGGATTCCACCATTAAAAAGACTATGGGAAGAATCAATGATGTTCTCATTGTTGCAAATAGAAATTTGGTGCCCGCAGATTTTATCGTTCTTGATATAGATTGCAATATTTCTTGCCCTATTATTCTTGGTAGACCTTTCCTTAGAACGATTGGTGCGATTATCGATATGAAGGAAGGGAATATTAGATTCCAATTTCCATTAAAGAAAGGCATGGAACACTTTACAAGAAAGAAAGTCAAATTACCTTATGAATCTATCATGTGAGCTACCTATGAACCATGTGCCAAAGATGGCACTACTTAGATCTATCTTCGCTTTTATGCCTAGCTAGGGGCGTTAAACGATAGCGCTAGTTGGGAGGCAACCCAATTTCTTTGTGTTTTTTGTTTTTGTTTCTGTTTAGTAATAAATTTTGCATCTAGTTTCTGTTTAGATGTGTTTTCATGTTTTATTTAGTGTTTTTGCCAAGTAGAAACTATAGGATAACCTATGATGATAGTTGATTTGATTCTGCTGAAAAACAGAAACTTTGCGATCACGAGAAAAAATTAAATAATTCACATAAACGTGCTTTTGCATTGATTCTTTTTGCTTCTGATTAATAAATAAATTTTCCATTACTTCCTATTTTGTTAGGAGTTTTAGAGTTCAAGAAGTTTGCATTAGTTATAGATTGCTACAGACTGATTTGTTTTTGACAGATTCTGTTTTTCGTGTGTTGTTTGCTTATTTTGATGCATCTATGGCTAGTATGTAAGGGTATGAACCATAGAGAACTTGGAATACAGTAGCTTTAACACCAAAATAAATAAAGAATGAGTTCATTACAGTACCTTATGTGGTGGTTTTGTTTTCTTTCACTAAAGAAGCTTATACGATTTCCTGTTGAGTTTTGTGTTGTGAAGTTTTCAAGTTTTGGGTATAGCTTCGATGGACTGTGGAATAAAGAGTGGCAAGAGACTAAGCTTGGGGATGCTTATGGCACCCCAAGATATTCAGGAATAGCCAAAAGCCTAAGCTTGGGGATGCCCCGGGAAGGCATCCCCTCTTTCGTCTTCGTTCATTGGTAGCTTTACTTGGAGCTATATTTTTATTCGCCACATGATATGTGTTTTGCTTGGAGTGTCGTGTATTATATTAGTCTTTGCTTTTTAGTTTACCACAATCATCCTTGCTGTACACACCTTTTGGGAGAAGCCTACTTAATTGAAATTTATTGGAATATGCTATGTGCTTCGCTTATATCTTTTGATCTTGATAGTTTTTGCTCTAGTGCTTCACTTATATCTTTTAGAGCACGGCGGTAGAATAATTTTGAAGAAACTTTTAGTCTGTCATGATTCACTTATATTATTTTGAGAGTCTTTTAGAACAGCATGGTATTTTCTATGGTTACAAATTTGGTCCTAGAATGATAAGCATCCAAGTTGGGTATAATAAAGCCTATCATAGAAAGAGCATTCAACACTAGGATCAATTTGTTGCTTGATAATTGTTTTGAGATATAAAGGTAGTAATGTTAGGGTCATGCTAGTGGATAATTATGAAATTGAGAAATACTTTTGTTGAAGCTGGCAAGTCCCGTAGCATGCACGTATGGTAAAAGTTGTGTGACAAATTTGTTGCATGAGGTGCTCTTTTGATTGTCTTCCTTATGAGTGGCAGTCGGGGACGAGCGATGGTCTTTTCCTACCAATCTATACCTCTAGGGGCATGCATAGTAGTACTTTGCTTCGAGGGCTAAGTAGACTTTTGCAATAAGTATATGAGTTCTTTATGACTAATGTGAGTCCATGTATATACGCACACTCATCCTTCCACTTTTCTAGCCTTTATTATGCCACGCAACTTTCGTCGGTATCATGCACCCATTATTTACCTTCCTCAAAACAGAAACCATACCTACCTATTATGGTATTTCCATAGCCACTCCGAGATATATTGCCACGCAACTTTCCATCGTTCCGTTTATTATGACACGTTTCATCATTGTCATATTGCTCTTTGCATGATCATGTAGTTGACGTCGTATTTGTGGCAAGGCCACCTTCATAATATTATACATGTCACTCTTGATTCATTGCATATCTCGGTACACCGCCGGAGGCATTCATATAGAGTTATATTTTGTTCTAGCTTTGAGTTGTAATTCTTGAGTGGTAAATCCATAAAAGTGTGATGATATTCATTATTAGAGCATTGTCCCAGTGAGGAAAGGATGATGAGGACTATGATTCCCCCACAAGTCGGGATGAGACTTTGGACTTTATAAAAATAAAAGAGGGCAAAGAAGCCCACCAAAAAAAGAAAGAAAAATGAAAAGAAAGAAAAAAGAAAAAAGAAAAAAAGAAAGAAAAAAAATTAAAAAAATGAGAGAAAAAGAGAGAAGGGACAATTGCTACTATCTCTTTTTCCACACTTGTGCTTCAAAAATAGCACCATGATCTTCATGATAGAGAGTCTCCTATGTTGTCACTTTCATATGCTAGTGGAAATTTTTCATTATAGAACTTGGCTTGTATATTCCAATGATGGGCTTCCTCAAAATGCCCTAGGTCTTCGTGAGCAAGCGAGTTGGATGCACACCCACTTAGCGCTTTTTGTTGAGCTTTCATATATTTATAGCTCTAGTGCATCCGTTGCATGGCAATCCCTACTCACTCACATTGATATCTATTGATGGGCATCTCCATAGCCCATTGATATGCCTAGTTGATGTGAGACTATCTTCTCCGTCTTTTTGTCCTCACAACCACCACCATATACCACCATAGTGTCCATGGCTTGCGCTCATGTAATGCATAAGAGTTGAAAAAAGCTGAAGCGCGTTAAAAAGTATGAAACAATTGCTCGGCTTGTCATCGGGGTTGTGCATGATGGGAGTATTTTGTGTAATGAAAGTGAAGCATGGCCTAACTATATGATTTTGTAGGGATAAGCTTTCTTTGGCTCTGCTATTTTGATAGGACATGATTATTTGTTAGTATGCTTTGAAACATTATTATTTTTAAGTTTTGTAAGCTTTTATCTTGAATCATTTGGATCTGAACATTCATGCCAAAGTAAAGAAAATTACATTGAGAATTATGCTAGGTAGCATTCCACATCAAAAATTCTGTTTTTATCATTTACCTACTCGAGGACGAGCAGGAATTAAGCTTGGGATGCTTGATACGTCTCCAACGTATCTATAATTTTTGATTGTTCCATGCTATTATATTACCTGTTTTGGATGTTCATGGGATTTATTTTACACATTTATATCATTTTTGGGACTAACCTACTAACCGGAGGCCCAGCCCATATTGCTGTTTTTTTACCTATTTCAGTATTTTGAAGAAAAGGAATATCAAACGGAGTCCAAACGGAATGAAACCTTCGGGAGCGTGATTTTTGGAATGAACGTGATCCGGAGAACTTGGAGTGCAAGTCCAGAAGCAGCCGAGGCGGCCACGAGATAGGAGGGCGCGCCCACCCCTCCTGGGCGCCCCCTATCTCGTGGGCCCCTCTGGCGTCCACCGACGTACTCCTTCCTCCTATATGAGCCTACATACCCCAAAAACATCCAGGGAGCCACCGAAGAAATATTTCCACCACCGTAACCTTCTGTATCCGCGAGATCCCATCTTGGAGCCGTCGTCGGTGTTCTGCCAGAGGGGGAATCCACCATGGAGGGCTTCTACATCAACACCATAGCCCCTCCGATGAGTTGTGAGTAGTTTACCACAGACCTTCGGGTCCATAGTTATTAGCTAGATGGCTTCTTCTCTCTTTTTGCATCTCAATACAGTGATACCCCCTCTCTTGTGGAGATCTATTCGATGTAAACTCTTTTTGCGGTGTGTTTGTCGAGATCCGATGAATTGTGGGTTTATGATCAAGTTTATCTATGAACAATATTTGAATCTTCTCTGAATTCTTTTATGTATGATTGAGTTATCTTTGCAAGTCTCTTCGAATTATAGGTTTGGTTTGGCCTACTAGATTGATCTTTCTTGCCATGGGAGAAGTGCTTAGCTTTGGGTTCAATCTTGCGGTGTCCATACCCAGTGATAGAAAGGGTTGCAAGGCACGTATTGTATTGTTGCCATCGAGGATAAAAAGATGGGGTTTATATCATATTGCTTGAGTTTATCCCTCTACATCATGTCATCTTGCTTATTGTGTTACTCTGGTCTTATGAACTTAATACTCTAGATGCATGCTGGATAGCAGTCGATGTGTGGGTAATAGTAGTAGATGCAGGCAGGAGTCGGTCTACTTGTTGTGGACGTGATGCCTATATACATGATCATGCCTAGATAATCTCATAATTATTCGCTTTTCTATAAATTGCTCGACAATAATTTGTTCACCCACCGTAATACTTATGCTATCTTGAGAGAAGCCTCTAGTGAAACCTATGGCCCCCGGGTCTATCCTTTATCATATAAGCTTTCAATCTACTTTTATTTGCATCTTTATTTTCTGCATCTATATTATAAAATACCAAAAATATATTTATCTTATCATACTATCTCTATCAGATCTCACTTTTGCAAGTGTCTGTGAAGGGATTGACAAACCCTTTATCGCGTTGGTTGCGAGTTCTTTGTTTGTTTGTGTAGGTTTGTGGGACTTGTGAGGAGCCTCCTACTGGATTGATACCTTGGTTCTCAAAAACTGAGGGAAATACTAACGCTACTGTGCTGCATCACCCTTTCCTCTTTAAGGAAAACCAATGCAAGCTCGAGATGTAGCATGGCGCAGGCCAACTCAGCATAAGCAGCATCTCCTTCCTCACATTCTAGGGCAATTTTCTAATCACCATGGACCGTGATAGTACCCTTAGGCCCTGGCATCTTAAGCTATAAATAGACATTACAAGGCCGGGCCATAAACTTGGCATAAGCCGGCCGTCCAAACAAGGCATGATAAGGGCTCTTGATCTTGACCACTTGAAACCATAACGTCTCTGTTCTGTAGTCATAATCATCGCCAAAAGCCACTTCTAGGGCAATCTTTCCAGTAGGATATGCTGACTTACCAGGCACCACACCATGAAAAATTGTAGAAGACGGCTTAAGATCCTTATCAGTTAAGTTCATCCAGCGAAAGGTGTCATAATAAAGGTTATTGATGTTGTTGCCACCATCCATGAGCACCTTAGTGAATTTATAACCCCCTACCTGAGGGGCTACCACCAATGCTAGCTAACATGGATTATTAACCCGGGGTGGGTGATTCTCTCGACTCCATGTGATTGGATACTCTAACCACCACAAATATTGAGGCACCATTGGCTCAAATAAACTGACCATGCATTTATGAACCTTCTGATCTCGCTTGCAGAGACTTGTGGTGAAAACATGATACTTGCCACTGTTGAGATGCTTTGGATTACTCTAGTACCCTGACTGATGATGCTGGTTACCCTCACCAGGCTACTGGTTATAACCACCCTGGTTAACCTGTCCTTGATACCTAGAATTTGAGCCGCCACCACCAAAGTCGGGCCCCTGTGAGCCGGATCCTGACCTGCCAGGTGGGCCGTTATTGTTGCCATGATTCTGGTTGAAGTTGGAGTTCTTGTAATCTCGCATAATGAAACGGTCCTTCCAAGCATGAGTTGCTAGTTTATCGGGCAGGCTGAGTTTTGGGAAAGGCTCATTCATCATCACCTCAATACTAAAGTTCATTCCTCCAAAGGACTGCTTACCATTACCATTACGGCGCTAGTTTTTATATCGAGTGTTGGTGTTAGCTACAAGATCTGACCCGCCATCGGGTTCTCTGTGCTTACCAACGATACCCTGATTGTTGTCGTTATGCCCTGTCATGTTTCGCTGCTCACCCTTACCATTGCCACTCTTCTTTCCCTTATTGGTTTTTTCATCATCAGATCCGGGATCTTTGGTGTTGTCAGAGTCAACATATTTGATGAGAGCCGCCATGAGCTCTCCCATGTCATTACAATGACGTTTAAGCCGCCCAAGCTTCTGCTTAAGGGGGATAAAATGACAATTTTTCCCCAAGACCAGAACCGCCTGACCTGCTGCAATAGTATCTGAAGAATCCATAATAGCAGAGACTCGCCTGACCCAATGATGGGCCAACTCATCCTCATGTTGTACACAGTTATCAAGATCAATGATCATTAAAGGCTGCTTGCATGTTCCTTTAAAATACTGAATGAACCGAGCTTTGAACTCTGCCCATGAATTGATGGAGTTGGCAGGTAATCCTTTTAACCAGGTCCAAGCTGGCACATCCAACATCATAGTAAAATATTTAGCACACACGACATCATTGACATCCAGCATCTCCATGGCTAACTCATAACTCTCAATCCAGGCCTCAATGGGGAGATCAGCTGTATAGTTAGGCACCTTGCACTACACCACGGTGGAGCTTAGGTGATACAATTCTGTGGGCAAAGGTCTACTGATGTCCACAAAATAACTGTTGGTGTATCTTTTAAGTTATGTCTTCAGATCATGTGTCGACGAAGATACATCACTGTGGACACAGTAAGTGTCAGCAACCACAAAGCTACAATGCACCAGTCGGTGTTTTCTAAACAACACATCATGTGCCGGCACAAGTTTGGCGATTGACAATTTACCAGCTGGCGTAGATACGCACTTGAAGATGTCAAATGTGTCGGTGTATGTAGGGTGTATGGGCATGGATTAAGTGTCGGCGTAGGTTGCCACGTGTCAATCTACTGGAGGTTGCAAACTTGGCGCGAGATTTAGGCGCGAGGAGGAGAAATTTTTGGCGTGCCCGTGCAAAATATCCCCAAATCTAGCTAGCTCCTACCTCAATCAAAAAAAGAACCCAACTCCATAAGCCTACCCATACCTACTGCCGCCGCCCTCACGCTCAATCCACCATTGTCGCTGTCCTCGCGCTCCACCCTGACGCCCAGCCGCCATCCTTGCATCCTCGCACTCCATCTCGTCGCCCAGCTGCTGTCGACCTCCATCCTGTCGCCCAGCCGCTATCGAGCTCCACCCCGACACCCAGCCGCTGTCGAGCGCCACCCCGACGCCCAGCCACCGCCGAGTGCCACCTGGACGCCCAGCTGCCGTGGAGCTCTAGCCTGATGCCCGACCGCCCCGAGCTCCACCCCTTCATCGATCCGCCGTCCTCGTGTCCCCCTCATACAGCCGGCGCTCACCCTAGACTTCTAGCTGCCTCACCCCATCCCAGGTGCCGTTGGCTTGTCCCCTGCCACCACCGGCAGTGCCCCCTCCCTCGTCCCTGCTACCAGTTCTCCATCCTCAATCCCTGTTGCAGCTGCTGCCGGACTTTCAATCTTTGCCTCTACACATTGTTCGCTTGCGGTGGTCGACCTGCGAGTTGTGCCCCTCCCAAATCAAGTCGTCGTTGCTGCCGATCTCCGCACAAGACTTGTCCCCGTCCACCCTCTGTTCCGTGAGGTAAGCATCAACTCCTCCTATGATTTCCTTCTATGTATTGATGTCTTCTTGTGAATTAATGAACTTGAACCATATGCAGTTCTTTCTATTGCTTGAATAATGATAGTTTGGTATTTCTATTGCTTAAATAATGATTGTAGCTTCACTGATACAAAGCTGACACTGCCGCACTGGCCAAATCCAGATTACTTGGAAATTTTGATATTAAGGGTGCATCATGGACAAAACATGGTTGTCTCAGCCTAGGTACATCAAATTTGCTTTTTTGCCAACTCATAAGCGGTATAATTATGTCATGAACTGTTCTAATATCTAAAAAAATGACATGTAGGCACACAAATGAGTATGTTGTAGGACCTTGAAGTATGTCTAGAGGGGGGTGATTAGACTACTTGACCAATTAAAAACTTAACATTTTCCCAATTTTAGGCTTTGGCAGATTTTAGCTATCTTTGAACAAGTCAAGCAATCTTCACGCAATTCAAGCAAGCATGCAAAGAGTATATAGGCAGCGGAAAATAAAGCATGTAACTTGCAAGAATGTAAGGGGAAGGGTTTGGAGAATTCAAACGCAATTGGAGACATGGATGTTTTTGGCGTGGTTCCGATAGGTGGTGCTATCGTACATCCACGTTGATGGAGACTTCCACCCACGAAGGGTAACGGTTGCGCAAGTCCACGGAGGGCTCCACCCACGAAGGGTCCACTAAGAAGCAACCTTGTTATCCCACCATGGTCGTCGCCCACGAAGGACTTGCCTCACTAGTGGTAGATCTTCAGGAAGTAGGCAATCTCCTTGTCCTTACAAACTCCTTGGTTCAATTCCACAATCTTGTCGGAGGCTCCCAAGTGACACCTAGCCAATCTAGGAGACACCACTCTCCAAGAAGTAACAAATGGTGCGTTGATGATGAACTCCTTGCTCTTGTGCTTCAAATGATAGTCTCCCTAACACTCAACTCTCTCTCTCTCATAGTATTTGGATCTGGTGGAAAGAAGATTTGAGTGGAAAGCAACTTGGGAAAGGCTAGAGATCAAGATTCATAAGGTAGGAATGGAATATCTTGGCCTCAACACATGAGTAGGTGGTTCGCTCTCAGAACTGGTATGTTGGCAGTGTAGGTTTGTTCTGATGGCTCTCTCCATGAATGAAGCGGAGGTGGAGGGGTATATATAGCCTCCACACAAAATCTAACCGTTACACACAATTTACCAAACTCGGTGGGACCGAATCATCAAACTCGGTCGGACCGATTTAGTAAACCTAGTGACCGTTAGGGTTTTCGGTGGGACCGACATGCAACTCGGTAAGACCGATATGGTTAGGCTTAGGGCATAACGTAATCTCGGTGAGACCGTTTACACAAACTCGGTGAGACCGAATTTGGTAATTAGCTAACCAGAGAGTTGGTCAGGTAAACTCGGTGGGACCAATTCGCTCTTTCGGTGAGACCGAAAAGTTACGAAAGGGAAACAGAGAGTTTACATTGCAATCTCGATGGGACCGATCGCTCACTTCAGTTAGACCGAAACGTTACGAAGGGAAACAGAGAGATTACAATCCCATCTCGGTGAGACCGAGATCCCTATCGGTGAGACCAATTTGCCTAGGGTTTGTGGCAGTGGCTACGACATTTGAACTCGGTGGCGCCAAATAGAAAGAATCGGTATGGCCGAGTTTGACTTTAGGTTTAGGTCATATGAGGATGTGAGAAAGTAGTGGAGGGTTTTGGAGCATATCACTAAGCACATGAAGCAAGAGGCTCATTAAGCAAAACCTCATCCCTCCTTGATAGTATTGGCTTTTCCTATAGACTCAATGTGATCTTGGATCACTAAAATGTAAAATGTAGAGTCTTGAACTTTTGAGCTTGAGCCAATCCTTGGTCCTTGATATTTTGAGGGATCCACTTTAATCATCCATGCCATGCCATTCATTGAGCTTTCCTGAAATATTTGTCTTGGAATAGCATTAGCTCAATGAGCTAGATGTTGTTATGAATTACCAAGACCACCTAGGGATAGTTGCACTTTCAATCTCCCCCTTTTTGGTAATTGATGACAACATATAGATCAAAGCTTCGACAAATGATAATAAGATTGAAAAACATCGTCGCTTTGAGAAGTATGTGATAAGCAAGAGATCCCCCTAAATTTGTGCATAGTTTAATATTTGCTTTGGACTGCAAATGCACAAGGAATTAGGCTCATGGGTTACTCTTCCATGTCACATACATCTTGGTGGAGCGCTCAAAATAATAAAGATTGAATACATGCACTCATCACCAAGCAAAGTGAATGATCATATAAGGATAGGTAAGATAATAACATATAACAAGCATAAGTGTAGCTTATGATCAAACACATGATCATCAAGGTCTCACAGGTAATTGCATAGTATCTCAAGCAATCAAAAGCAAACAAAGTCTAACCAAGAAGACAAGAGAGAACAAAAAGCAACACACTCTCTCTCCAAGCCTATGATCTATACATTTTTCTCCCCCTTTGGCAACAAGTTACCAAAAAGTTCATAGAAAATGCATAGTGCTAGATTGACTCTAAGGCTTGGTCTTCAGTTCGTGGTGTAGAGATGGCTCCTTGGACGAAGACTTCAGTAGATGTGGTTGGAGCTGAAGGAGTTGGTGTTGGAGCTAGTTGCACTGGAGCTGTAGCTGGTGCAGATGATGTGGCTCTGGTGTCTGTCACTGGCTCTGCAGCCGACCTCTGAGCTCGAGGCAGTCTGGCAAATGCATCTGTGGTTGTCTTGCCCTTCCTCTCCTGCATGTCATTCTGAAGCTGCTCCACAACTTGTTGGGGGAACGTAGCAGAAATTCAAAATTTTCCTACGAGTCACCAAGATCTATCTATGGAGAGACTAGCAATGAGAGAGAGGGGAGTGCATCTACATACCCTTGTAGATTGCTAAGCGGAAGCGTTCAAGAGAACGGGGTTGAAGGAGTCGTACTCGTCATGATCCAAATCACCGGAGATCCTAGTGCCGAACGGACGGCACCTCCGCGTTCAACACACGTGCAGCCCGGTGATGTCTCCCATGCCTTGATCCAACAAGGAGAGAGGGAGAGGTTGGGGAAGACTCCGTCCAGCAGCAGCACAACGGCGTGGTGGTGATGGAGGAGCGTGCTATTCCAGCAGGGCTTCGCCAAGCACCGCGAGAGACGAGGAGAAAGAGAGGTAGGGGAGAGGGAGGGGGGGTGCACCCCCCTTTAGGGTTCCCACCCCAAGGGGTGCGACAGCCCTAGATCCCATCTAGGGTGCGGCCAAGGGGGGTGAGGGGGAAAACTTACCCCCCAAGTAAGGTGGAAGCACACCCTCCCCAAACCCTAGGCGCGTTGGGCCCTTGTGGGGGGCGCACCAGCCCACCTGGAGCTGGTCCCCTCCCACACTTGGCCCATGCTGCCATCTGGGCCGGTGGCCCCACTTGGTGGACCCCTGGGACCCTCCCGGTGGTTCCGGTACGTTACTGATAGCACCCGAAACTTTTCCGGTGACCAAAACAGGACTTCCCATATATAAATCTTTACCTCCGGACCATTCCGGAACTCCTCGTGACGTCCGGGATCTCATCCGGGACTCCAAACAACATTAGGTAACCACGTATATCTATTTCCTATAACCCTAGCGTCATCGAACCTTAAGAGTGTAGACCCTACGGGTTCGGGAACCATGCAGACATGACCGAGAAGTTCTCCGGTCAATAACCAACAGCGGGATCTGGATACCCATGTTGTCTCCCACATGTTCCACGATGATCTCATCGGATGAACCACGATGTCAAGGACTCAACCAATCCCGTATACAATTCCCTTTGTCTAGCGGTATCGTACTTGCCCGAGATTCGATCGTTGGTATGCCGATACCTTGTTCAATCTCGTTACCGGCAAGTCTCTTTACTCGTTCCGTAACACATCATCCCGTGATCAACCCCTTGGTCACATTGTGCACATTATGATGATGTCCTACCGAGTGGGCCCAGAGATACCTCTCCGTCAACCGGAGTGACAAATCCCAGTCTCGATTCGTACCAACCCAACAGACACTTTCGGAGATACCCGTACTGCACATTTATAGCCACCCAGTTACGTTGTGACGTTTGGTACACCCAAAGCATTCCTACGGTATCCTCGAGTTGCACAATCTCATGTTCTAAGGAAATGATACTTGACATTAGAAAAGCTTTAGCATACGAACTACACAATCTTTGTGCTAGGCTTAGGATTGGGTCTTGTCCATCACATCATTCTCCTAATGATGTGATCCCGTTATCAACGACATCCAATGTCCATGGTCAGGAAACCGTAACCATCTATTGATCAACGAGCTAGTCAATTAGAGGCTTACTAGGGACATGATGTTGTCTATCAATTCAATTATAGCATGGATAATAAACGACTATCATGAACAAGGAAATATAATAATAATAACCAATTTATTATTTCCTCTAGGGCATATTTCCAACACAACTGACTAAATCTCAGTTACTTTGACATCTAGATCATAGAATTTTTGTTCCATGATTCTTTCCAGGCTCTCCTGGTTTTGAGTTAGGGTGGCCCACCCCTTCTCAATCCTCAGTGTTGATGCTATCAAGTAACCAAGTTGGTCTTGCTTGCTCTTCAAAAAGTACTCAGATGCCTCCTCTTGAGTTGGCATCTTGGCAGCCTTCTCTCTCTTTGCTTCCTCCTTCTTCTCTTGAGCTTGTACTGATGATGGTTCATTCCCATTCATTACAACTTGATTTTCCTCAAAAACTGGATAGAGAGCAAGGTGTTCCTTATCCAACAGATATTTTCCTGTGCCCATCTTTGAGTTAATCAACTCTTGAATCTGTGGGGCATATCCACAACTCCTCTTCTGGTCTGCTGCAGTCCTCTTGATAGTTTCAACTATGAGGCTCATGACCTTGAATTTCTGTGGCACATCAAATATATGTAGCAAGTTTATTGCATGCCCTATGATCATGTTGTGTCACCTGTTTTGGGCAAATGAGTGTGCCTTAAGATCCAGTTGATTGTTTCCCTGACAGAAGAAAATGAACCGATCCAAACTTGAAAGTCTCAAGTGCATCATCAGGGATCTCCTTGTACATCTGTGACATTGAGTTATGATCCATTTTATTCTTGGCATAGATATCCAAGTCATCTTCACTCTCCTTTTGGGCATTGATCAGATTGGCCCATTCCTCAATGGTTGATGGGTATCTTGTTCCTTCAGACATCCAAACTATCCTGCCATTTGGATAGAAATGTGCTGTGGAGTAGAATTGCATAATGAGCTCGTCATTCCAGTTGGTGAGCATCTGCCCAACAAAATCTGCAACTCCACATGCAATGAAACTGTCTTGCACTCCAGGATAGTGTTCTTCATTCTCTTTCATGTAGGTCCAGTCGACCCACCTCATATCACAAACTATGGGCTTCTTATCCAACAAGATTGTCTCATAGAAGTCCTGCTACTCCTTGGTGTGGAACCTGTAATCAACAACAGTCCTTCTCCTGGTGGCATATGGATCTGTCATTCTCCATAGCCTCAACCCTGAGTCTCTCCTGATCTTCATGTTCTCAGCCACAGGATGATCATCATTGTGGTCTGGAATCTTGGGTTTGAGCTTCCTTAAGATCTTCCCTTCTTCATCTTCCTCAGCAGCAACTTCAGGCATTGGGGCCTTGTTTTTCTCAGCTGCTGGTATACTCCTGGTATTCCTCTTTGGTGCAATCTTGGGCTTGGGGGCAGCTTTGGTTGCTTCTTTGGTCTCTGATGTTGCAGCCCCTGAATTTATAGCATCACCCATCAGCTTTTGTGCCTTGGGTGCTGGTTCAGCAACCTCTTCTTCTTCCTCTTCCTCCGTCATAGAAGGTTGACCAACAACTCTGGCCATGGTCTTTTTGACCCTTTCCTTCCTTTTCTTTCCTTCTGCAGCTGGCTCTTTGGGATCAGGCTTTTCTCGTACTTGTGTTGATCATCTGACCTTCAGCATAGGTGTACTCTTGGCAGGAACCTTCCTATTAAGTCCAGGCTTTGTGGTCTTTGCTGAGCCATACTCCTTTTTGAGCACTACCTTCTTGGAAGTAGCCTCATCTTCTGCAGCCACATAGTACTCATCCTCTGAGTCTGAGGTTCTCTTCCTTCTTGCTCTTGTGGTTGCTTTGGGCAAATTGCTAGGAGTACTTCTGCTGCCTTCATCTGAGGAACTGGAGGGACTAGTGCCCTCACTCATGTGAATCTTCTCTTCTTCCCTGTTTTGACTATCACTTTGGTCTGACATGCTGCAAATCACTGACTGCTGACCCTGTGAATAGTTATAGATGAGATAGAGTGGATGAGCATCAGAAAATGCAGAGATTTTTGCAAAAGAATGATTCAAAGACTTAATTTAAGTTTTCCATAGAAAGCATTTCGGATCTACCGATTTTCAAACTCGGTGATACCGAAGCAGTTTTGGAACCTAAACTGGTGAACTCGGTCAGACCGAGTCATAGTTTGGTGGCACCGAGACTGCTAGGGTTTCACAAAGTTCTAAATCCGGTCACACCGATTTGTAATTCTCGGTCAGACCGAGACTTACTAGTGCAATGGCGTTAGCCAAATCGGTGGGACCGAGTTTTTCAACTCGGTGGGTCCGAGATGGCTTCGGCGGAAACCTAACCCTGAATTTTCAAATCACATCTATTCTAAGTATTGTATTGACTGGATAGGAGTGTTTCAATCGTGGCAAGATGCATTACGAACACAATGTGTTGAGGATCGGATGAGGATAGCACTGTGATCAAGTTCATACCCTAGTTCGGCGGTGAACTCGCTACGGCGGCAACGACGGAGAAGAATTCCGTTGATGGCGGCGGAGACCAGCGACAGGAGGCGGCTGGCGACAAGGTCGACGATCCATAGACCTAGAAGGCAGAGCGAGCTATGCACGGGCGAGGAGTTTCGGAGAAAGTTTTCCAAAATTTGCCCGTGAGTATATATAGCCCGACACTGTCGGTGTGACCGAGTAGAACAACTCGGTGGCACCGAGATGCATAACTGTTAACAGTTACAACAACTCGGTGTGACCGAAAAGTTCAAAACGGTTGCACCGAGATTGAAAACCTAGATTTACTTAGTGATCTCGGTAGGACCGAAATGGAGGAACCGGTCAGACCGAGAATCACAAAGAAGTTTTGGAAGTTTAAGTCTATGACGAATCGAGGACTCCGAGTGCTCCTCACACAGAGTGGTTCGAATCTGACTTGATCAAATTTTGTGATGTAGCATGAATAGAGTTTCAGACGAGAAAAGCATAGATAGCTAGAGAAGGTTCTTAGGCATTCTTGTCCATCCACTTGGCCAAAGGAAAGGAAGCCAATCAATCAAAACAACAAGTGGATGTCCTCGAATGAGAAAAATATGCAACCAACATGCTCACACAATAAAATCACAAATGAAATATGTGACAAAGCATGCACAACCAATTCTAGCATCTATCAAACAATTGGCGACGACTAGGTCATCTATATATGAGTATATTGACTTAGGAGTCAAATGAGAACATTTGATCATAGGTCATACTCATCGTTTAAGCTCAAGTGGGGTTACCACTTTTACATAATGCATTGATGTGTTCACACCATTAGCGTTGCATTGACTCAATTCTTAGAGTTAAGCTCCCCCTAGATGTGAGATCCCATTTTAGAGGGATAAACTAACATTGGGTTTTGTCGATGATGACTTCATGTTGGTGTTGAAGATGTGGATGCTCAATGTTGATGTAGATCTTTTGGAGCAATCCTTTGGTGTGAGTTGCACTTTCAATATACCTACATGTGTTAGTCCCACAAGGAACAAACAAGAATATCCATCGACAAAGAGTGATGCACACACAAAATGATGTCCATGAAAACATGAGGTTACCTTGTCCCTTGCCTTACCAACATGAGGGTTTGTGACTCCTTGAACTAGTGCAAGATGTGGAAATTGATTGCACTTCTCCTTGCCATAATGATATGAGTGAAAAATGTTGGCGGAGTCACCCTCAAGAACTCTCTAGTTCTTCTTCTTCGGGATCCACATCATCTTGATGGGAATCCTTGGTGTAGTAGTTGTGCTTGATGAAGTAGAACTTGACGTAGTCTTGGGAACCCACTTGACCAAGGCCTTAGGTGGTTCTTCAAATGCATCAATCTCCTCTTGAAGCTTGTCCTTGCCTTTGTTCTTGTGGTCTTATGGTGGAAGATCATCTTGTGCTTGTGTTCCCTTGAAGGAAGTAGGATCATACTTCTCTTATTGAGGAACAAACTACGTCTTGGGGTATTGATCTTCTTCCCACTCAACTCCATTGGCATTGAACTTTCGTTCAAAACCAACACCTTGATTCTTCCGGTGCCTTCCTTGCTTGCGTAAAATTTCCTCGAATTGCTTACTCCCGGCAAGGCTCTTGTATACACCTTTCTCTATAATTCCCTTCAATAAGTTATTTTCTTGCTCAAGTGTAACTTGGCTAAGAGAATCATAAGTGGAATAAAGATAACTACTAGAAGCAACAATATTGGATTCAGCATTGTTATTGTTACTACTAGAGGAAGAATCTTTCTTGTACTTGTTACTAGACTTGACTTGAGGCATGTAAGTAGATAAGAGTAAACGCTTGGCAATATAAGAAGAACTTTTCTTACAAAGATCATCATTTATTGCTTTTAAGAACTCATGCTCTTGCTCAAGATTGAGCTTTTCAAAGTGTAACTTCTCATGAGCCCTTAAAAGTTCTCGATGATATTCGAAGATAGTTTCATGAGCTAACTTAAGAGTGTTTAGTTCTTTAGTTAGAAGCTCAATCTTCTCCTTATCATTGTCATTCGTTTTATCTTGTTTAGCATGATTAATTGACGTTTCATCATAGTATTCATCACTAGAGTTGTTAATAAGTAAATCATCATCACCTAACAAGTCATCTTCATCACTATTGAAATCAACATACTCGGGATGAGTTACCTTAGGGCCTTTAGCCATGAATCATCTTCCAATTCCTTCATTTGGTGAGTCAAATATGTCGTAGTAGTTGGTTGACACAAGTGCTAGACTGGCAACACCTTCATCTTGAGTATATTCGGAGTCGGAGTGATAGTTTCTCTCGGAGTGATGTTCAGAGTCGGAACCGGATACCCATTCACCAACATGAGCTTGATGTCTTCGTTTTGTGTAGCTCTTTGATGACTTGTCCTTCCTTTCCGAATCCTTTCTTCTCCGGGATGTTCTTCATTCATAACGATCATCTCTACTCCTTCTCTCTCTTGGTGGTGATTCTTCTCTTCTACTTCTTCTTTTTGGAGAATCTTCTCTTCTTTTGTAGGGTGCCGTACACTCATTGGAATATTGTTCGGGTCTCCCACAATTGTAGCAATTGCGCTCTCAACTGGAAGATCTTTTGTCATTGTAGGACCTTGACTTAGAGCTTCTTTATTTGCTTCCGCTTTTGTAGAATTTGTTGAAATTCTTCACCATTAAGATCAATTCTTCATTGAAGGTTTGTTTATCACTTGATGATGTAGGAGCTTCACATGAGGCTTTGTAAGCACCACTTGACTTGTTGTGAAGTTCCTCTTTATCCTTGTGTGACATCTCATGAGCAACAATTCTACCAATTACTTCCTTGGCTTGAGATTCTTGTTGGGCATCATTTGGATCAATGTGCACATGGTATCATACTTTCCATCCAATTCTCTTAGGATCTTCTTGATGATGAATCTGTCGGTCATCTCTTCACTCCCTAAGTCGGCAATCTCATTTGTGATAAGAGCAAGCCTAGAGTACATTTCAGCGACACCTTCACCATCCTTCATTTTGAACTTGTCAAGCTGACTTTGGAGCACATCCAACTTGGACTCCTTGACAGAGTCGGTACCTTCATGCATATCAATCAAAGTGTCCCAAATTTCCTTTGCATTCTCAAGACGACTGATTTTGTTGAATTCTTCAGGGCATAAACCATTGAAGAGGATATCACAAGCTTGAGCATTTTATGGCAGCATCTTCAATTCATCCGCACTAGCTTCACGGTTTGGTTCTCTCCCATCAAAGATTTCGCCTTGCAAGCCAATACAAACAATAGCCCAAACAGCGGGGTTATGTCCGAGAATATGCATTTTCATATTATCCTTCCAACTAGCAAAATTAGTGCCATCAAAGTAATGACCTCTACGGTGATAATTTCCCTCGCTAGACGCCATACTCTCCTAGGTTGTGAAACCAAGGCTATGACCACCAAAACCTATGGAAATCAAAGCAAATGTAGACCAAAGCTCTGATACCACTTGTAGGACCTTGAAGTATGTCTAGAGGGGGGGTGATTAGACTACTTGACCAATTAAAAACTTATCCTTTTCCCAATTTTAGGCTTTGGCAGATTTTAGCTATCTTTGAACAAGTCAAGCAATCTTCACGCAATTCAAGCAAGCATGCAAAGAGTATATAGGCAGCGGAAAATAAAGCATGCAACTTGCAAGAATGTAAGGGGAAGGGTTTGGAGAATTCAAACGCCATTGGAGACACGGATGTTTTTGGCGTGGTTCCGATAGGTGGTGCTATTGTACATCCACGTTGATGGAGACTTCAACCCACGAAGGGTAACAGTTGCGCGAGTCCACGGAGAGCTCCACCCACGAAGGGTCCACAAAGAAGCAACCTTGTCTATCCCACCATGGCCGTAGCCCACGAAGGACTTGCCTCACTAGCGGTAGATCTTCATGAAGTAGGCGATCTCCTTGCCCTTACAAACTCCTTGGTTCAACTCCACAATCTTGTCGGCAGTTCCCAAGTAACACCTAGCCAATCTAGGAGACACCACTCTCCAAGAAGTAACAAATGGTGCGTTGATGATGAACTCCTTGCTCTTGTGCTTCAAATGATAGTCTCCCTAACACTCAACTCTCTCTCATAGGATTTGGATTTGATGGAAAGAAGATTTGAGTGGAAAGCAACTTGGTGAAGGCTAGAAATCAAGATTCATATGGTAGGAATGGAATATCTTGGCCTCAACACATGAGTGGGTGGTTCTCTCTCAGAACTGGTAAGTTGGAAGTGTAGGTTTGTTCTGATGGCTCTCTCCATGAATGAAGAGGAGGTGCAGGGGTATATATAGCCTCCACACAAAATCTAACCGCTACACACAATTTACCAAACTCAGTGGGACCGAATCATCGAACTTGGTCGGACCGATTTAGTAAACCTAATGACCGTTAGGGTTTTCGGTGGGACCGACATGCAACTCAGTAAGACCGATATGGTTAGGGTTAGGGCATAACGTAATCTCGGTGAGACCGATTACACAAACTCGGTGAGACCGAATTTTGTAATTAGCTAACCAGAGAGTTGGTCAGGTAAACTCGGTGGGACCGATTCGCTCTTTCGGTGAGACTGAAAAGTTACGAAAGGGAAACAGAGAGTTTACATTGCAATCTCTGTGGGACCGATCGCCCACTTCTGTTAGACCGAAGCGTTACGAAGGGAAATAGAGAGATTACAATCCCATCTCGGTGAGACCGAGATCCCTATCAGTGAGACCGATTTGCCTAGGGTTTGTGGCAGTGGCTATGACATTTTCACTCGGTGGTGCTGGATAGGAAGAATCAGTTTGGCCGAGTTTGACTTTAGGTTTAGGTCATATGAGGACGTGAGAAAGTAGTGGAGGGTTTTGGAGCATATCACTAAGCACATGAAGCAAGAGGCTCATTAAGCAACACCTCATCCCTCCTTGATAGTATTGGCTTTTCCTATAGACTCAATGTGATCTTGGATCACTAAAATGTAAAATGTAGAGTCTTGATCTTTTGAGCTTGAGCCAATCCTTTGTCCTTGATATTTTGATGGATTTCATCATCCATGGCATGCCATTCATTGAGCTTTCCTGAAATATTTGTCTTGGAATAGCATTAGCTCAATGAGCTATATGTTGTTATGAATTACCAAAACCACCTAGGGATAGTTGCACTTTCATATGTATAGGGGGTAGACAAGTTTATAGAGTTTGCTTTGATTAATTCAACAAATGGAAACAAATCTTGTGTTCTTGCAAGATATGTTTGAACTCTAAATGGAGAGTAGCAACTGGAGTACGTGACGATTTGATATTTACGGGTTTCATGGAGGGGTATCATACATGGTTGTTTCATGGAGAATCTAGCCACTCTTGCCCAAATATTGAGGGGGTAGAAGTAGAGACTTCATGGCGGACAATTAATTAGCTGATTTCTTGTGAGACATAGCTTGTGGATTAGATGATGGGGGTTGTTGGAAGAGAACAATGAGGACTGCAACAACCCTGGGACCCATGTTGATGCTGATACCAAGGCTTATTTGAAGATGGTTGATGATAACAACAAAGAGCTATACCCTGGGTGTGAAAACTTCTCAAAATTGTGTTTTGTTTTCAAATTGCTCCACATCAAGTTTCTTGGGCGATGGAGTGACAAAAGTTTTGACATGGTGCTTGAGTTACTTAGCAATGCATTCCCCAAAGGTTTAGTACTTCCCAAATTTTTTGATGAAGCTAAGAAAATAGTTAAATTGGTTGGGCTTGGGGTATGTTAATTCATGCTTGTGAAAATCATTGTGTACTATTCAGAAATGAATTTGATAAAGAGAATCAGTGTCCAAAGTGTAAAACATCAAGGTGGAAATCATAAAGGAAGAGTCCTGATGGGAAAATGGTACATCGGGTTCCTAAAAAGGTTCTTCACTATTTTCCTATTAGAAGAAGGCTTCAAAGGTATTTTGTGTCCTCTAAAACTGTAACTGACATGAGGTGGCATGACGAACAACGTACCAAAGATGGTCTGATTAGGTGCCCAACGAATGCTATTTTCTGGAAGGATTTGATTCCAAACATCCACTAATTGGTAATGACAGTCGCAATTTTAGGTTGGCTACAACAACAGATGGCTTTAATCTATTTAGGTCAACAAGAAGTACCTACAGTATCTGGCCAGCCTTTTTGATTCCATACAACCTTCCTCCTCGGGTATTCATGAAGCGGCCTAATTTCATCCTTTCTTTGCTCATTCCTGGCCCTAAGGCACCTGGTGGTGATATGCATGTCTATATTGAGCCTTTAGTGGACGATCTAGTAGATATGTACTATCATGGTATAAAGACATTTGATGCTTCTAAGTCTGAAATATTTGATCTTCGTGTTGCCATCCTTTGCACCATACATAACTTTCTAGGTTTAGGCTACACTCATGGGTGTGCTACCCAGGGTGAGGTAGCTTGTCCTGAGTTCCATCCACTCACTTGTTCTATACAAGTAAACAAGGGCAGCAAATATTGTTATATGGGACATCTTAGGTTGTTATCATCCAATCAGAAGCTTAGATTAGTTGAAAAGTTATTTGATGGAAAGTCAGAGCATAGGACAATACCTATACCTCTTACCGGTGAGGAAATTGATGATTTGACAGCAAATCTTGAAACATCCTTTGGAAAAGATCCAGCTGCCAGGAAAACAGCAAAGAGAAAACGCAAACAAGGTGGATCACCTCCCCTTTATAAAAGAAGATATGTGTGGTTTAAGTTGCCCTAGTGGAAAGATCTGATGTTGCGTCATAAATTTGATGTTATGCATATAGAAAAAATGTATGTGATAACATAGTTAACACACTTCTGGGCCTTGATGGAAAATAAAAGGATAATGCAAATTCTCGCTTAGACATCCAAGCTTTGGGTATTATGGGGGGCCTTCATCCTATTGAAGTAAATGGGGGTAAATTGTATATATCTCCAACACAATATACTTTGACACTTGAGCAGATGAAATATTCTATCCAAGTCCTGATGGGATTCAAGTTTCCACAAGGATTTGTAGCTGATATACAACGTTATATCCATGTTGTCAAGAAGAAGATTTTTGGACTTAAGAGCCATGATAATCACATTCTATTGCAGCACCTACTTCCTCTTGTGATTCGAAAAATACTGCCAACAAGAGTATGTGCTGCATTGACTCGTGTTAGTAACTTCTTCAAGAAGATTTGCTCACCTGCTATCCACATCAGTGATATGAAAATCCTAGAGGCCGAAATAGTTGAGACCTTAAGCATACTTGAAACTATATTCCTGCCAAGTTTTTTTATGTCATGCAAGGTCCACTTGATGGTGCATCTGCCTGCCCAAGTTAGAATTGTTGGTCCAGTACACTTTCGAAGCATGTGGTCGGTAGAAAGGTGATCTTCTAAACAAAATCTAATAGCAACATTTCTTTTGCAAATAGGCTTACAATCTATAGTATGTAGGTATTTGGGGCACTACAAAGGACATGTTCGCACTAGAAGCCATCCGGAAGGATCAATCGTTGAGGGTTACTTCTTTGATGAGAGCCTTACATATTGTTCTCGCTATCTAAAAGGGTATGAGACTATCTAAAAGCCATCCGGAAAGATAATAATGTTGAGGCGTTGAATAATGAAAACTCTAATACCAATCCATACTGCTGCCACAAGGGGCAAGGTTTGGGTAGCATTGTATCATTATCGACCAATTCTTGGATCCAAGCACATAGATATGTCTTGTTCAAGCACAATGAAATAGATCCTTATGTGAAGTAAGCTTCCCGCGCTATAGTAATATTATCTCTTCCTTTCTTATCTTTCTTACAATAGTTAATTTGATACAAAATTATAGGAAGCGCTGCGAGCACCTATGCTCAATTGGTCTTCCCAATGAAAAAGCAATCAATACTATGCAACATGAGAAGTTTCATGAGTGGTTTCGACAACATGTAATTAGGACATGACTTGACCTATTCTGCTCAACACTAATCATGCTGACCTATTGTAAGTAACAACAATTCTATACTTAGGTGTTGGCATTAGTTGAAAGAGGTGTAGAAGTATCAGAAGAAATGCAAATTTTAGCCCAAGAGCCTTTCATGATTGCCATAAAATTTAACAGCTACACTACTAATGGGTTTGATTTCCATACACACTCAAGTGATGATGGTAGACCTATTCAAAATAGTGGAGTAGCTATAGCTGCACAAAATTCAAGACGAGTAGAGATATATTATGGCATTATTAGGGAGATAGTTGAGCTAAACTACCGCCAAAAAGGATATATGGTGTTTTTTCATGTGATTGGGTTGGCAATCATGAACAAGACAAATGGGTAAAAACCAATCAGTTTGGGGTTACAACTGTTAACTTCAACCATTTATTCAGTAGCGCTGATAAGTTATCAAACGAACCTTTAATCATAGCATCACAGGCCACACAAGTATTCTATGTTCCCGAGGTTGATAATGAAAGTTGGTGTGCAGTTGTCCAGAACAATAAACCACATGGCATGTACTCTATGGACGCTGTGGATGAAGAAAATATGGATGATGATGATGATGAAAATGTAGTTCTTGAAAATGCTAATAAGGGGTTGTTAATTGATCTACACACATATGTTGATCCCGACATTGATTATAACAAATTTTCTCATGTAAGGATTGATATAGATGGAGTAATTGTTGCTGCACCAAATATAATGATATTCTGCATTTTATTTGGTAGTTGTGTAAAATTTGGTCGTTATGTTAGTTCAAATACTTGATTGCTGTATAGACTACTAACTCATTTGTAAACACTTACAGGAGCAGGAGCAAAAATGGCAACCGCAACAAGAAGCGCAGAAAGAATCCCTGAATATGAACTCGAAAAGAACATAAATGCAGTTGAAGTACTCAGAAAACAAAACGAGAACATGAAGAGAACTTTGAATCTGAAAGATCTAGCAGATGCATATGAGTTAGAAGGCCTACCTGCTGCCGGAAAGAAGAAAAAGGTATTTCTTTGAGTAATGCATATGTTTGCACATGCAGAATTACATGTTTGCATGCTATGTAAAGGTGAACATTGATATGGCTATACCATTTTTAATAGTTAACACTTATTTATGTTGTAATAGTAGAGACAAAAGCAAACTCCTGTTTCACAAACTCAAGCTCCTAAATGACTGATACGTGCCCAACGTATCTATGATTTTTGATTTTTCCATGCTATTATATTATCTGTTTTGGATGTTTTCTATGCATTATTATGCTATTTTATATTAATTTTGGGACTAACCTATTATCCTAGAGCCTAGTGCCTGTTCCTGTTTTTTCCCTGTTATAGAGTTTCGCAGAAAAGGAATACCAAACGGAGTCCCAACGGAATAAAACTTTCGCGATGATCTTTCTTGGACCAGAAGCAAACCAGGAGACTTGGATATGAAGTCGGAGGAGCCTCGAGGCAGCCAAAATGATGGAGGGCGCGCCCAGGGGGGTAGGGCGCACCCCTTGTCTTGTGGGCCCCTATGTGGGTCTCCTGACCTAATTCTTTCGCCTATATATACTCTTATATACCCAAACCACCAGAGGCATCCATGAAACCACCAGAGGCCAACTAGATTGGTTTTTCTTGCAATGGGAGAAGTTCTTAGCTTAGGGTTCAATCTTGCGGTGTCCTTTCCCAGTGACAATAGGGGCAGCAGGGCACATATTGTATTGTTGCCATCGAGGATAAAAAGATGGGGTTTTCATCATATTGCTTGAGTAATTCCTCTACATCATGTCATCTTATTAATGCGTTACTCCGTTTTTTACGAACCTAATACTCTAGATGCATGCTGGATAGCGGTCGATGTGTGGAGTAATAGTAGTAGATGCAGAATCGTTTCGGTCTACTTGACACAGACGTGATGCCTATATTCATGATCATTGCCTTAGATACCGTTATAACTTTGCGCTCTTCTATCATTTGCTCGAAGGTAATTTGTTCACCCACCGTATTATTTTCTATCTTGAGAGAAGCATCTAGTGAAATTTATGGCCCCCGGGTCTCTTTTCCATCATACAAGTTTCCGATCTACTATTCTTGCAATCTTTTACTTTCCGATTTATAAACCAAAAATACCAAAAATATTTACTTTATCATTTATCTATCTCTATCAGATCTCACTTTTGCAAGTAACCGTGAAGGGATTGACAACCCCTTTATCGCGTTGGGTGCAAGTTTGTTTGATTGTCTGTGCAGGTATTTGGTGGTTTGTGCGTTGTCTCCTACTGGATTGATACCTTGGCTCTCAAACCGAGGGAAATACTTATCTCCACTTTGCTGCATCACCATTTCCTCTTCAAGGGAAAAACCAACGCAAGCTCAAGAAGTAGCAGGCAGAATTTCTGGCGCCATTGCCGGGGAGATCTACGCCAAGTAAAGACATACCAAGTACCCATCATAAACTCTCATCTCTTGCATTACGTTATTCACCATTCGCCTCTCGTTTTCCTCTCCCCCACTTCAAAAACGATTTTCGAAAAGATTTGCCTTTTTTCGCCTCTCTTCCGTTCGTCTTTCTCGCACGCTTTTTGTGTGCTCGTGTGTTGGATTGCTTGCTTTGTCACGATGGCTCAAGAGAATACCAAATTGTGTGAATTTTCCAATACCAAGAGCAATGATATTATTAGTACTCCTATTTCTCTTGCTACTAATGTGGAATATTGTGAAATTAATGCTGCTTTGCTGAATCTTGTTATGAAAGATCAATTTTCTAGCCTTCCTAGTGAAGATGCCGCATCCCATCTAAACAATTTCATTAATTTGTGTGATATGCAAAAGAAAAAAGATGTCGATAATGATATTGGTAAATTGAAGCTATTTCCACTTTCGCTTAGACATTGTGCTAAAACTTGGTTTTCATCTTTGCCTAACAATAGTATTGATTCCTGAAACAAGTGTAAAGGTGCTTTCATCTCTAAGTATTTTCCTCCCGCTAAGATCATCTCCCTTAGGAACGATATTATGAATTTTAAGCAACCTGATCATGAACATGTTGCACAATCTTGGGAGAGGATGAAATTGATGATACAAAATTGCCCTACTCATGGTTTGAATTTGTGGATGATTATACAAAAAAATTATGCTGGATTAAATTTTGCTTCTAGAAACCTTTAGATTCGGCCGCAAGAGGCACTTTTATGGAAATTACTTTAGGAGAAGCTACTAGACTCCTAGATAACATTATGGTTAATTATTCTCAATGGCACACCAAAAGATCTTCCACTAGTAAAAAAGTGCATGCAATTGAAGAAATTAATGTTTTCAGTGGAAAGATGGATGAACTTATGAAATTATTTGCTACTAAGACTGCTCCTATTGATCCTAATGATATTCCTTTGTCCACTTTTATTGAGAATAATAAAGAATCTATGGATGTGAATTTTGTTGGTAGGAACAATTTTGGTAATAATGCATACAGAGGAAATTTTAATCCTAGGTTGTTTCCTAGTAATTCCTCTAACAATTATGGTAATTCCTACAACAATTCTTATGGAAATTTTAATAAGATGCCCTCTTATTTTGAGATTAGTGTTAAAGAATTTATGAGTTCGCAAAAGAATTTCAATGTTTTGATAGAAGAAAAATTTCTCAAGATTGATGATTTGGCTAGGAACATGGATAGAATTTCTCCTGATGTTAATTCTTTGAAACTTAGATCTATTCCATCCAAGCATGATATTAATAGGTCTCTCAAACTCATGAGAGTTCCCATTCATGAGTGTAAAGAAAGAACCGCTAAGATGCGTGCTAAACGAGATTTGTTTGAAAAAGCGTGTTCTTCTAGTTATCGTGAAAATAATGATGAAGATCTTAAAATGACTGATGTGACTCCTATTTAACTTTTGTTTTCTAATATAAATATTGATAACGATGGGACTGGATATGAGTCAACTTAAGTTAAAAGGCGTCCCAATGATTCGGAGTTTTTAGATCTAGATGCAAAAATTGATAAAAGTGGGATTGAAGAGGTCAAGACTTTAAGTAGCAATGAACCCACTCTTTTGGATTTCAAGAAATTTAATTATGATAATTATTCTTTAATAGATTTTATTTCCTTGTTGCAATCCATGTTGAATTCTCCTCATGCTTATAATCAAAATAAAGCTTTTACTAAACATATCATTGATGCTATGATGCAATCTTTTGAAGAAAAGCTTGAATTGGAAGTTTCTACCCCTAGAAAAATTTAGATGAGTGGGAACCTAATATTAGGATTAAAATTAAAGATTATGAGTGCCATTCTTTGTATTTTTTGGGTGCCAGTGTTTCCACAATTCCAAAAACTTTATGTGATGTGTTAGGTTTCCGTGAATTCATTGATTGTTCTTTCATTTGCATCATGAAGATTCCACTATTAAGAAACCTATGGGAAGGATTAATGATGTTCTTATTATTGAAAATAGGAATTATGTGCTCGTAGATTTCATTGTTCTTGATATAGATTGCAATCCTACATGTCCTTTTATTCTTGGTAGACCTTTCCTTAGAATGATTGGTGCATTATTGATATGAAAGAAGGAAACATTAGATTTCAATTTCCATTAAGGAAGGGAATGGAACACTTTCCTAGAAAGAAAATTAAATTTCCAGATGAATCTATTATGAGAGCTTCTTATGGATTGCATACCAAAGATGACAATACCTAGATCTATTCGTGTTTTTATGCCTAGATAAGGGCGTTAAACAATAGCGCTTGTTGGGAGGCAAGCCAATTTTATTTTTTGTTCTTTGATTTTTGTTCTTGTTTTGCTTTGAATAATTCATCTAGCCTTTGGTTAGATGTGTTTTTGTGTTTTAATTAGTGTTTTTGCCAAGTAAGACCTTTCGGATAGCTTACGGTGATAGTTGTTTTGATCCTGCTGAAAAACAGAAACTTTTACGCCCAGTAAATAATTTCTAGGATTTTATTGAAAGGTGCTTTTGATCTGATTCTTTTTTGCTCGGGATTGGTGCACAAATTTCCCAGGTTGTCCTAATTTTCAGAATTTTGGAGTTACATAAGTATTCAAGAGTTACAGATTACTACAGACTGTTCTGTTTTTGACAAATCCTGTTTTCTATGTTTTTTTTTGCTTATTTTGATGAATCTATGAGTAGTATCGAGGGGTATGAACCATGTAAAAGTTGGAATACAGTAGATATTAAACCAATATAAATAAAGAATGAGTTTTTAACAGTACCATAAAGTGGTGATTTATTTTCTTATACTAACGGAGCTTATGAGATTTTCTGTTGAGTTTTGTGTTGTGAAGTTTTCAAGTTTTGGGTAAGGATTTGATGGACTATGGAATAAGGAGTGGCAAGAGCCTAAGATTGGTGATGCCCAAGGCACCCCAAGGTAATCTTCAGGAACAACCAAGACCCTAAGCTTGGGGATGCCCCAGAAGGCATCTCCTCTTTCGTATTCGTCTATTGGTAACTTTACTTGAGGCTATATTTTTATTCACCACATGATATGTGTTTTTCTTGGTGCGTCTTGTATGATTTGAGTCTTTGCTTTTTAGTTTTCCACAATCATCCTTGATGTAGACAACTTTTGAGAGAGACACACATGAATCGTGATTTATTAGAATACTCTATGTGCTTCACTTATATCTTTTGAGCTAGGCAATATTGCTCTAGTGCTTCACTTATATCTTTTTAGAGCACGGCAGTGGTTTTATTTTATAGAAATTGATGAACTCTCATGCTTCACATATATTATTTTGAGAGTCTCTAAACAGCATGGTAATCTGCTTTGGTTATAAATTTAGTCCTAATATGATAGACATCCAAGGTGGATATAATAAAAACTTTCATATAAAGTGCATTGAATACTATGACAAGTTTGGTTCTTTATGATTGTTTTGAGATATGAAGATGGTGATATTAAAGTCATGCTAGTGATTAGTTGTGAATGTGAGAGATACTTGTGTTAAAGTTTGTGATTCCCGTAGCATGCATATATGGTGAACCGTTATGTCATGAAGTCGGAGCATGATTTATTTTTTGATTGTCTTCCTTATGAGTGGCGGTCGGGGATGAGCAATGGTGTTTTCCTACCAATCTACCCCCCTAGGAGCATGCGCATAGTACTTCATTTCGATAACAAATAGATTTTTGCAATAATTATGTGAGTTCTTTATGACTAATGTTGAGTCCATGGATTATACGCACTCTCACCCTTCCACCATTGCTAGCCTCTCTTGTGTCGCACAACTCTCATTGATACCATACGCCCACCATATACATTCCTCAAAACAGCCACCATACCTACCTATTATGGCATTTCCATAGCCATTCTAATATATATTGCCATGCAACTTTCCACTGTTCTGTTTATTATGACACGCTTCATCATTGACATATTGCTTTGCATGATCATGTAGTTGACATCATATTTGTGGCAAAGCCACCTTTCATAATTCTTCCATGCATGTCACTCTTCATTCACTGCACAACCCAGTAAACCGCTGGAGGCATTCATATAGAGTCTTATTTTGTTTTAAGTATCGAGTTGTAATTCTTGAGCTGTAAGTAAATAAAAGTGTTATGATCTTCATTATTAGAGCATTGTCCTAGTGAGGAAAGGATGATGGGGACTATGATTCCCCCACAAGTCGGTATGAGACTCTGGACGAAAAATAAAAAAAAAGAGGCCAAAAAAATGAGAAAGGCCCAAATTAAAAAAATGAGAGAAACAAAGAGAAGGGGCAATGCTAATATCCTTTTTCCACACTTGTGCTTCAAAGTAGTACCATGATCTTCATGATAGAGAGTATCCTATGATATCACTTTCATATACTAGTGGGAATTTTTCATTATAGAACTTGGCTTGTATATTCCAAGGATGGGCTTCCTCAAATTGCCCTAGGTCTTCGTGAGCAATCGATTTGGATGCACACCCACTTAGTTTTGTTTCTGAGCTTGCATAAACTTATAGCTCTAGTGCATCCGTTGCATGGCAATCCCTACTCACTCACATTGATATCTATTGATGGGCATCTCCATAGCCTATTGATATGCCTAGTTGATGTGAGACTATCTTCCCTTTTTTGTCTTCTCCACAACCACCATTCTATTCCACATATAGTGCTATATCCATGGCTCACGCTCATGTATTGCATGAAAATTCATGCCACAATAAAGAAAATTACATGGATAAATATATTAGGTATTATTCCACATCAAAAGTTTTGTTTTTCATTTACCTACTCGAGGACAAGCAGGAATTAATCTTGGGGATGCTTGATACGTCTCCAACATATGTATGATTTTTGTTATTATTCCATACTATTATATTATCTGTTTTGGATGTTTTGTATGCATATTATGCTATTTTATATTATTTTTGGGACTAATCTATTAACCTAGAGCCCAGTGCCAGTTCATGTTTTTCCATGTTTTAGAGTTTCGCAGAAAAGGAATACCAAACGGAGTCCAAACGGAATAAAACTTTCACGATGATCTTTCTTGGACCAGAAGCAAACTAGGAGACTTGCAGATGAAGTTGGAGCAGCCTCGAGGCGGCCACAAGGGTGGAGGGCGCGCCCTGGGGGTAGGGCACTCCCCCTGTTTTGTGGGCCCCTCATGGATCTCCTGACTTAATTCTTTTGCCTATATATACTATTATGTGCTCAAAACACCATAGCCATCCACAAAAACACTTTTTCACCGCCACAACCTTCTGTACCCGTAAGATCCCATCTAGGGGCCTTTTCCGGCGTCCTGCCGGAGGGGGATTGGATCACGGAAGGCTTCTACATCAACACCATTGCCCTTCCGATGAAGCGTGAGTAGTTTACCTCAGACCTACGGGTCCATAGCTAGTAGCTAGATGGCTTCTTCTCTCTCTTTGATTCTCAATACCATGTTCTCCCCGATGTTCTTGGAGATCTATTCGATGTAATACTTTTTTGCGGTGTGTTTTCCGAGATCCGATGAATTGTAGATTTATGACCAGCTTATCTATGAATATTATTTGAATCTTCTGTGAATTCTTATATGCATGATTTGATGTCTTTGCAAGTCTCTACGAATTATCAGATTGGTTTGGCCAACTGGATTGGTTTTTCTTGCAATGGGAGAAGTGCTTAGCTTTGGGTTCAATCTTGCAGTGTCCTTTCCCAGTGACAATAGGGGAAGCAAGGCGCGTATGGTATTGTTGCCATCAAGGATAAAAAGATGGGTTTTCATCATATTGATTGAGTTAATTCCTCTACATCATGTCATCTTACTTAATGCGTTACTCTGTTCTTTATGAACTTAATACTCTGGATGCATGCTGGATAGCGGTCGATGCGTGGAGTAATAGCTAGTAGTAGATGCAGAATCGTTTCGGTCTACTTGACACGGACGTAATGCATATATTCATGATCATTGCCTTAGATATCATTATAACTTTGCGCTCTTCTATCAATTGCACGGCAGTAATTTGTTCACCCATCGTATTATTTTCTATCTTGAGAGAAGCCTATAGTGAAACCTATGGCCCCCGCTCTTTTCCACCATACAAGTTTCCGATCTACAATTTTAGTTTCCGATCTACTATTCTTGCAATCTTTTACTTTCTGATCTATACACCAAAAATACCAAAAATATTTACTTTATCATTTATCTATCTCTATCAGATCCCACTTTTGCAAGTAACCATGAAGGGATTGACAACCCCTTTATCATGCTGGGTGCAAGTTTATTTGATTGTTTGTGCAGGTATTCGGTGATTTATGTGTTGTCTCCTACTGGATTGATACCTTGGTTCTCAAACTAAGGGAAATACTTATCTCTACTTTGCTGCATCACCCTTTCCTCTTCAAGGGAAAAAACCAACGCAGGCTCAAGAAGTAGCAACGACAATTGCGGTCTACTTCAAGATTAACTACTGAAATAATAACCGAACCTGAGGTTGTAGTGAATCAACCTGAAGGTATGCTTCTTGACTTTGATATGTGTACCTTGCATTGCTTAGAAGCTAGTTTGTGCATTCTTTGTGAACCTTGCAATTGAATGATAATGCACTTACAGTACTAAACCTGTATTCTACATTTGTTGTGTATCAGGTTTGGAAAGGGAGGTCAGGAAAGTTACTTCAATGAAAAGCATACGGGGAAGGCAAAACAAGCCTAAACTCAAGTTGGAAATAAATGAGTATGGTCAGCTTTGTGGTAAATCTGCTACACGGTTTGCTAACTTTGTTGGAACACAAATTAGAACCAAGGTTTTCCGGTTGAATTTGATGAGTGGAGGAAGTTTGATCTGTCGAGAAAACTTGCTTTATGGGCCAAGGCAGAGGTAATACGTTTATGTACTGCTCTTATGTCCTGGATGCTATATTACTATTATGATTAGGAGTGACTAGCGATTTAGTATATGTCTTGTTCTCTAATGGCTTTTTTCGAATGCCTATTTTTCAGTTGTTTTGGGAATTAGACCAATGAGTTTTCCAATGGTATATGAAAACATCACAAATTAAATGGAAAGACTTCAAATCATACCTAAAGAGGGAATATTATGATGAATCCTATGAGTATGATGAAATTATAGCATCATGTGATGCTAGAGTTCATCCTGACCAATGGAAGTTGCTTGTTGAATTTTTGTTAACTCCAAAAGCTAAGGTATGCTCTTTGTTAGGTTGGTATTGACATCTGATTCTACTTGTTTGACATGATTTTATGACACCATTTGGTAGGCTCGCTCAATAAGATGCAAAAAATTCAAGCAAATCATACTAAAAATCGCACATCTAGAAGTAAGAGTTTTGCTCCGGTTGACACTGAAATGGTATGCAACCATGCAATCTTTGTTGTCAATTTGGATATTTGTACATTTTGAATTTTTTTTAATTCTTTTATTACTTGACATAGACCGAGGTGCTCAATCTTCGCCCGCATGGACATGAATTGTTTATTGAAACACATACACATCGAATTGGTGGACTTCCTCAAAAAGTTTCTGCATTAAGAATTGTAAGTTCAGATGCACTTTAAGTTTTTGATGCGTATTTTTGTTTATGTAGTAAATACTAGGAACACATAACACATTCCTTAAATTTACAGAAAGAGCTTCAAGATGAAGCAGGAAAGCACCCTGAATTAGTGGACAATGGTATTAAGGATGGTGATTTGTTTGCATTTGTTTGTGGAAAAGAAAAAAATGGATATGTTCGTGCTATCGGATTGGGTCAAAGTCCATCTGAACTAGAGTTGCCTAGAACACAGCTGTATAAATCTACAAAGCTTCAAATGGAAATGGAGGCTTGTCATGTATCCGACCAAAAAGTGGAACATCTGCAAGAACAAATGGAGGACATGAAGAAGAAAATGTCACAAATGGATAACATGAAGAAGAAAATGGCTGAGATGAGGGAACTCCTTTTGTCTTCACAAGGGCAACGAGATCAAACCAATAGCACAGCTGCAACAACACAATAGGTAACACGATAGTTCTACTATATTGTACTTCTGCAATAGTGGAACATGTAGTGCTATATTTTGTTTACATTTTATTATATTTAGTAACTGACGGTGTCCTGGACTAGGGGGTACTCACCACGTCGTCTCCCAATCAGCTAGATTGGGCCGAGGACCCCCATGGTCATATACTCATGGGCCAGTTCCGACAGTTGCCGCATACAAGGAAGATTCCACAAGACTTGGTGATCAAGACAAGGACTTCTCCCCACCAGTGTATTCGGTTAGGACTCTTGTTATCCTAGGCCTCTGGTACATTATATAAACCAAGGCCAGGCTAGTCTATAGATCATTATGACATTAGTCATCATACCTCCAGGGTTTAGACCACAACATATGATCTCGAGGTAGATCAACTCTTGTAACCCCTATACTCATTAAAGTCAATCAAGGAGCATGTAGGGTATTATCTCATCAAGAGAGCCCAAAGCTGGGTAAAATCCCATGTTCATGTTACCATTGATCCTAAGACGCACAGATCGGGACCCCCCTACCCGAGATCCGCCGGTTTTGACACCGACAGTAACATCTACAATGCTTGATTTTGATGTAGAACATAAGGACAAGAGAAGCTAGTAATACTGAAGAAGGTAATACTATTCTGGAGGACGTGGCTGAGTCAAATGCTATTGGAATTGGAAGAAGAGTTGTTAATGTAGAGAAACCTGACAAGCAACACGGGGTAAACCTTTCTTTCCTACATAGAAGAAGTTATGCCTACTATGCAAACTTCTATTCAATATGATTCCAAACTTCATTTGAATATTATTGAACTTTATTTGAATGGTATATGAAAATCAAACAACTGTTGGGCTCCTCTTTTATGGTTCAAATGGTTCGAACTGCTTATTGTTGTGGCCCTCCTTTTGACTATAATGTTATGCTATGATTCAACTTCATTTGAATTTAATGCTATGATACAACTTGAATGAAAATTCATTTGACTTAAGTCTGAATGATAATTCATTTAATCGGATCTTGTCAATATGATCCTTTATTAACTTAAGTTTTTCTGCTTGGGATTTCCTATGCTTTTCTACACAATAATATGTAGTTGTACACTTGAACTTGCTTCTTTAAAATGAAATTATGCTCCGAGTTACAATTTTTCCCTATAGGGTGGAAGAGATGTGATACTATATAGCATTACTAGACCTTTAAGTGTCGCTGTTGCCAAAGGAACAATTCAAATAACCAATCCAAAGGTTGTGGTGCGGTGAGCCTTTAAGTTCTCAATTTGTTGAAATTGTCATCTATTTAGTGTTCAAAACAGAAACTCAGTTGCCTTGTCCATATGGAGATGTGCTTACCATGGAAGATGCTAAGGGGAAGCCAATTGCATGGCCATATGCTATGGTAAGAATCTAAAGTACTTAATTTCTTTTCTTTTCTGCTTATTGGTCACCTATTGGCCATGGGAGATGCTAAGTAATGATTATTGTTGTAGATCAAAGATGCGCAGAAGGCAACCAATGTGCTACGAGGTGCAGGTACTATGACATACTCCATACTTCAAGTTTACTATGATCCATTATTTTCCTTGTATTCTGTGATTGTTGTGCCATTAGCAGCTTTTTATGTGATGTGATGAAATTGATGTGATTGGAAATAGTGAATGCTTGTTGAATGTGAGAAACCATCTGTTTATTGCTGGGACAAATCCATAGCATGTCTTTCGCCTATCTAATTCCTGTTAGCACTTCACTAGCTACAATTATGTTCTTTGCATTCTATTCGTTTTGACTGCCTTTCTTTAATTGTAAACCTGAGTGAGATATTGATTGTTTACATTTGTGGGTTTTCATAATTTATTGGATCACTTTGCTGAGTGTGAGAGGCTGGCCAGAACCACTTGTAGCCAGAGGTGTTCTATATTACATTCAAACACATGAGTAGTGTGTAGAATTTTGCATGGTAATATTCTCAATGTAAATGTCCTGGAACAAATTTGTCATGGTTTTTATTTTTCAGTGTGCCCTGGTGATCTCTTTCAATGTACTATGCTTGCTATTAAACTTCCATGTAAATATTTTCTAAATCCTATTTGTAATTTATTAAGGAGAATAAAACCATGCATAATTTGTTCCTGCCAATCTTTATTTGAACTTTGAACATTTTTTGGGTTGAATGCTCACTGTCGGTGTCAAAACCGACGGATCTTAGGTAGGGGGTCCCGAACTGTGTGTCTAAGGCTAATGGTAACAGGAGACTAGGGACACGATGTTTACCCAGGTTCGGGCCCTCTCGATGGAGGTAATACCCTACTTCCTGCTTGATTGATCTTGATGATATGAATATTACAAGAGTTGATCTACCACGAGATTAGAGAGGCTAAACTCTAGAAGCTAGCCTATGGTATGATTGTTGATGATGATCGTGAGTCCTACGGACTAAACCCTCCGGTTTATATAGACACCGGAGGGGGCTAGGGTTACACAGAGTCGGTTTACAGAGAAGGAGATCTACATCCGAATCACCAAGCTTGCCTTCCCTGCCAAGGAGAGTCCCATCCGGACACGAGACGAAGTCTTCTATCTTGTATCTTCATAGTCCAACAGTCCGGCCAAAGTATACAGTCCGGCTGTCCGGATACCCCCTTATCCAGGACACCCTCAGTAGCCCATGAACCAGGCTTCAATGACGATGAGTCCGGTGCGTAGATTGTCTTCGGCATTGCGAGGTAGGTTCCATCTCCGAATACTCCAAGATAAATTCCGAACACAAGGACCGTGTCCGGCTCTGCAAGATAACATTCCATATACAACCGTAGAGAGAATAATAACAATCCACGAATCTAATCTGCTGACAATTCTTCGAAAAGTGACATCACGCCACGGTCCGGTTTTTATTCGAACCGTTTCCAACCTGCTTCCGCACACATCACGAGGCAGTTTCTTTGACACGTCTTGTCAAAGCAGAGATTATGTCCCCTTATCACGGGATCTCCATCAATGCGGGTATGGGTAACCCAACCAGTGCCAGTAATCGAGGCGCCTAGAAAAATAAGAGATTTCGAGAGGCAAGTGGGGAGACGCACATTCACATCGCCTTTATAAAGGGGCAGAAACCTCTCATTTTCACCCACGCCTTCTTCTTCCTTCTCGCATCCATTCTCGCACCGTCGAGCTCCAACGCCCAAGTTCTCACCTTCTCCGTAAGACAGCATCATGTCCGGAGTGGGAGGCAAGTGGATGGCCTCCTCTGTCATAGAGGAGAACATTACCAAGCTTCGGGAAGCCGGATACCTGGCCACTAATATCGTGCATAGGCTTCCAACAGAGGGACAGATTACCCCTACACCGAAGTCTCGGAGAGAGTGGTATTTCTCCCTCATTTCATCCGTGCACTAGGGTTTCCACTCCACCCTTTCGTCCGCGGGCTCATGTACTACTACGGGCTAGATTTTCACGATCTGGCCCCAAATTTTGTCCTCAACATCTCGGCGTTCATCGTTGTGTGCGAGGCCTTCCTCCGCATCAAGCCTCACTTCGGCTTGTGGCTGAAAATCTTCTGCGTGAAGCCGAAGATCATTAGCAGCCAATAGGTGGAGTGCGGAGGCGCCATGGTGGGCAAAATGCCCAATGTTAAACGGCTCGAGGGCTCCTTCGTGGAGTCCATAAAGGGGTGGCAATCAGGGTGGTTCTACATCACTGAGCTGCGCGACGCCAACTGGGTGGCGGCCCCCATATTCAGATCCAGAATCCCCACGCGGCTCACCTCCTGGAGAAGAAGGGCCTGGCCTGGGGCAAACCCACGGAGCTCACCAGACTCGAGACCTGCCTCCTAAGTATGAGGGACAAGAAGATCAAGCTTGTCAACATGGTTCAGGTCATGCTCATTCGCCCGATTCTCCCGTGTCAAAGACGGGCATTTGATACGTGGGAGTTCGACCCGGCTGAACACTAGATGCTGCTAGAGCTCTTTGGCACGACGCACAAAGAAATCTGGAAGGTTCTGTTCAAGACCGGCGAAGTCCATCCTCCCCTTTCCGAGGACCGAGGGCTCGGCCCAACGCGTCTTGCCAGTCCGGTAAGTCTCTTAACTTATTTACGAGACGTTCCCTTAGTACTTTCGGGGGAGGATTTTTAAGTCACCTTGCTGACCGAACATGAGTGGGTGGAGACGGCGAAGCGGATCGACTATCCGGCTCCAGTGCCAGAAGACCCAGTGAACGCACTCCTGGTGGAGATGCTGGTTCCAGCGCCTTACAAGGTGCCGGAGAAAAAGGCCGAAAATAAGTCTTCGGCACGAGGCCGCACTCGAGCCTCGCCAGAAGAGGACGAGGCGCACTCCTCCCACGAAAGGGAGGAGAGGAAGAAGAAGGAGGCCGCCTCAACTAAGGGGGCCGAAGGGTCCAAGAAGGCGGCCATGGGGACGAGAAAAGGTCACCGGCGCAAGGCCGTGATAGAGTCGTCATCCGAAGACGACGAGGAAGATTCTCCCCCCGAAGACGGGGGAGAACATGAAGAAATGCCTCCTCCCCGCGCTAGACAGGAGAAGAAAAGGAAGGCCGCCCCGTCGGGGGAGGCTGGGACACAGAAGAAGGGCAAGGTGTCCCTTCTAGATCAATCCACTATCGCTGCTTTTAGCGACGAGGAGTGGCTTCCCAGGGGCAAACCCCGGGCGAGGTCGTAAGTATCCACATTCCATAATATTTTTTCGTGTGACTTTCAAACTCATAGTTTGTAATGACGCCGAACACATATATGCAGCCCGGCCGGGTCTGGTCTCGAGGAGTCCTCTTCAAAGGAGTCTCTGAATGAGTCGGAGATGAATTCGCTCCCGACGGCGACCTCTCCCCGACCCGTGGATGACACCGAGGTGTTGTCCCGGAGGATGCTAGAGCAGGAGGTGACGGTTCCGGAGATGCCCCAACGCCAAATCTCGGGCGCCGGACACATGGGGGATGAGAACCCCATGGATTATGCTGACAGGAGCCATAGCAAGTCTGGCTCTTGTCCGGTTACTGCGCCGAAGCCTACAAAGTTTCCAGATTCCAGTAAGCAGCCCCTCGGGAAGGAGGGCGAGCCGGTCGTGCCGATGACCTCCGCCCAGCCAGAGGCATCAGATAATTTGTTGGAAGTGCTTCGAGGCGCTTCCATCGAGGATGAACACCGTACACTTATGGGTACGGTGATTGAGAAGGTTCGGTCCGCCAAGAGCAGATTGACCGAAGCCTGCACCAGCCTGCTAACAGGCTTTGAGGTAAAGAAAGTGTGAGGAAATATCACCTGATAGATAGTAGCCCCTGATGCTCTTGTTGGTGTTCAGAAAGAAAAGCCAAACAGAGGGTCAACTAAAAAACCTCAGGAAGCTAATAGTATTTGTCTGTATGAATCAAACAGGAACTGCTGCTGATCGCCGCTGCGCACATGGCCGAGGTTGCCAGACTCAAGCGCGAACTGGGGCGGGCCGAAGAAGAGCTCGGCCTCATGAAGAAGCAGCTCGAGGCGAACAAAGGTGAGAAAAACCCCGTCCATATGTCGTATAGAGGATAAAAAGTTGGTGATGCTAAGAAAAAGCATCATGGCTTTTGATAGGGACCGCAGCCGAAGTGGCGGCCCTGATGGAAGCGCTGTCCACGACCGAATCCAAGGCGGATACTGAGCGCGCCGAGCGAGAGAAGCAAGATGCTTGGCTGGGAGAGGTACAGCGAGAGCTCCAGGAGCTCGGCCAGAAGTTCGGCTCCCTGGAGCATGACTACAAGATGCAAGCATCTGAGCTTGCAAAAGCCCTCCAGAGCGCGGCCGACGCCAAGGCCGAAGCCCAAAAGGACCTTCAGGAAATCCAGGAACCCAAGAAGATGTGGAGGGTAAGGCATTCATTATGCAAAGCAAGCATGTGGAGGAGTCATTTCTTTTACTTACACGAATCCGGAGCTCTCCAGGGGCATTCGCAGATCTGCCACACAGCATTTCGAATGCTGCGGAGTTCTATTGCGCTGAAGAGGGGAGCTCTACGGAGAAGCTGTTCTGGTCCCAATGTACTGGGGCCGAACACCCGATGCCTCTGAGTGACCAACTGAAGCAGCTGGTCGAACTCCACAATGCGGCCGAATAGGCCATGGGGGACCTCATAGTCCAGATGTGGCCTGGCGAGCCCCTGCCCGGCAGCTAATTTGGCCTGGTGAAGTGGATGGTGCATGCCTGTCCACGGCTAGAAGTCATCAAGCAGTCAGCATGCATTGAGGGTGCCCGACGGGCCTTTTCCCATGCGTAGGTGCATTGGGGCAAGCTGGACGCTCAGAACCTCATGAAGGATGGACCCCCGGAGGGCAAGGAGCATCGCTGCCCCGAGAAATATTATGATGGCGTTATGAAAGGCGCTCGTCTTGTGGCGAATGAATGTCCTAAGAACATAATTTTTGAGTGAATGTACTCATGCCGTCCGTGTAATATGAGAATGCGTTTATTTGTGCTATGCAACACTTTGTTTGATTTAAAATATTACCTTCTCTGCTGTCGTTTATCACAATCTGAAAGTAGGCCAGTCGTCGGCTTCCGCCCCCTTGTAACTAGTACTGGGGTGTTCGTGGAGACCCAAACACTCTTTATCCAAAGTTTTGGTCCTTTAAGGAGGTGTTTGGCGCAGCGAACAAGGCAATCTGACTATTCGGCTTTATAACTCTCACTTGACCATAGAAGTCTACAATTTTAAATTCTGTCAAAGCCCCTAGTATTCCGAAAGCCGAACTGGGGCGTTATATACACCTAAATCTGACGGAGCTGATTCCTCGCCTTAAGCGGAAAAAATCTTTAGGGATTTTGGTACCTCGCGAACAGCGACCAGCTCTCGCCCCATCATGACGGTCAGTCTTCGGCTTTCTCGACTGAGGTGCTCGTCTGGAAGAACCGGGACACAATCGCAGTAGTTCTCCCTGCGCTACCATAGCCGATATAACGGAACGTAAGGTGCCAAAACAAGGGAGCCGGGCTAACCCAACTATTGACCCAAGACATGATTCGGAGCTGATGCATATAATGCTATAAGTTCGGGTTATCGCACTGTTGAAAGTGTTCGGACTTTCCTTGCCATAGTATGGGGCTCGATAAGAAGCCCCTAGCAAACTAACCGTACCAAACGTACGGATGCAATATTGAATAAATATTCAACAGAAAATATGAGGATAGTAATAAGAAGCTGACCTACATACTACTTCCAATTTATTTGGACAATACGGCAAAACGTAGGTGTACAAATTGATGCATTAAGCAGGAAAAAATAGGACTATTTGACATATCCTATCCAAGGGCAGGCTACATGCAGGTATGTAAGAACAGGTATAACAATCATTGGAGAAGACCACCTAAGTATTCCCTTGTGTGCAAAAGCCTCTTGCCTCCTTGGTGCCCCCTCCATAATGAGTCCAGTTATCCGATCTCTTCTGAAGGGGCTGCCCGACGGTGGGGTCCTGAAAAAAGGAAAAAAAGGTATGTGGGCCTCCTGGCGGCTGAACCGCACTCTGGCCGCATTGTCATCTCGCCTCCACCTATGCCCATGGTATTTTGAGCACGTAATTGTGTATGCGTGGTACAAACGCCACTTGAATGGGGCTGGGGTGGAGGCTGGATTGCTAATTGAGCTCCTGGCATGCCTGACAATCCTGTTGCGGGGTACTCCGGACTCGCTTGACGGTGTTCGAAGATGTCGTTGTCGGATTGGCTATTTGTCGGAGGAGGCTGCTTTGTACTTCTGCCGTGAGGGCCGCAGTATGTTCTTCCGTATGGAGGGAGCGGTCTGTATTTCCATTAACTGTTATGACCCCGCGAGGTCCTGGCATCATGAGCTTGAGGTATGCATAGTGCGGTACCGTATTGAAACGAGTGAACGCGGTTCGTCCAAGTAGGGCATGATAGCCACTATGGAAAGGGACGACATCGAAGATTAACTCCTCGCTTCGGAAGTTATCCGGAGATCCGAAGACCAGTTCCAGTGTTATTGAGCCCGTGCATCAGGCCTCTACCCCTGGAATTACACCTTTGAAGGTGGTTTTGGTGGGTTTGATCCGTAACGGATCGATGCCCATTTTGCACACTGTATCCTGATAAAGCAGGTTCAGGCTGCTGCCACCGTCCATGAGGACTCGCGTGAGCTGGAATCCGTCGATGATTGGGTTAAGGACCAATGCGGCTGAGCCGCCGTGATGGATGCTGTTGGGATGGTCCCTACGATCGAAGGTGATCAGGCAAGATGACCATGGGTTGAATTTTGGGGCGACGGGCTCCATCGCATAGACGTCCCTAAGTGCACGGTTTCTCTCCCGCTTGGGGATGTGGGTGGCATAAATCATGTTCACTGTTTTGACCTGGGGGAAATTTCTTCTGTCCTCCAGTGTTCGAACGCCGGGGCTCCTCGTCATCATCGCTGTGCAGCCCCTTGTCCTTGTTCTCGGCATTTATCTTTCTGGCATGTTTGAACGCCCAGCAATCTCTGTTAATGTGATTGGCTGGTTTATCGGGGGTGCCGTGAATCTGGCACGAGCGGTCGAGTATGCGGTCCAGACTGGACGATCCCAGATTGTTTCTCTTGAACGGCTTCTTCCACTGACCGGATTTGGAGTTGCTGAATCCGGCATTGACTGCCGTATCCTCCGCATTGTCACCATTATTTCGACGCTTGTGTCTGTTGCGTCATGGCTTTCCGTTACTGTCATGGATATCTAAAGTGCCAGGGTTTCTAGGCGCGTTGTTGCAGCGAGCCAGCCAACTGTCCTCACCCATGCAAAAGCGGGTCATTAGTGTCGTGAGGGCCGCAATGGTCTTCGGTTTTTCTTGGCCGAGGTGTCGGGCAAGCCACTCGTCGCGGATATTCTGCTTAAAGGCCGCCAGGGCCTCAGCGTCCAGAATTTCCTGGCTGACTCTCCGGGCTGTTGGGTAATGTGACTTAAGTCATTAGCATCCGGTGGTCGCACATAGGTTCCTGGAAGTTATCGAGGAATGCGTCCTCAAGATTTTCTCAACTGCCAATGGAGTTTGCTGGCAGGCTATTCAGCCAGTGTCTAGCTGGCCCTTTAAGATTTAGTGGGAGATACTTGATGGCATGTAGGTCATCACCGCGGGCCATGTGAATGTGGAGAAGAAAATCCTCGATCCACACCGCGGGGTCTGTTGTGCCATCGTATGACTCGATGTTGACGGGTTTAAACCTTTCTGGAAATTCATGTTCCATTACTTCATAAGTGAAGCAGAGGGGGTTTGCGGCGCCTCTTTGCCGGGCTATGTCGCGGCGTATTCCGATCGGGTCTGGTCGGTAATGTCCGGCCTGGCCGGATTTATCAGCATTGTATCCGGCATGACGATCGGTGTCATGAGTTATGGCACGCCCCCATGATCAGTAGATCGATCTTGCTTGTCCTATGTTGTTCTCCAATATGTCTGCAGGTCCTGCGTATTCCCCCAGGCCATGGTGAACCGGCGTGGGGGTGCGGGCTGGTGTCCGGCCTGATAGCCTGTTTTATCCCGGCAACGAGGTGGCCGGCCAGCCTCATCTTGTGCTGGAAGTTCAGGCTCTTCGGCCTCTTCTTCTAGCGGTTTTTGTTTTGGATATCCCCTGCTCGGGGGCTCGAGTCCGTATTCCTCGACCGCCAGGACTTCGGTCCATCTGTCTGCGAGCAAGTCTTGGTCAGCTTGGAGCTGCTGCTGCTTCTTCCTCAGGCTTCGTGCAGTGGCTATAAGCCTGCGCTTGAAGCGCTCCTGCTCTATGGGATCCTCTGGTACGCCAAATTCGTCGTCACCGAGGTTCACCTCGTCTTCGGAGGGAGGCATATAGTTATCGTCCTCCAAGTATCCATCCGTCGCCTGTTCATCTGGGCTAGCCAGCCCGTGTTCCTGTTCAGCTTGCTCGAAGGTGGGTCGATCAGGATCGTATTACTCTTCGGCATCATCTGGATTTTCTTCTCCAGTGCCGGTATTGCTGTGGCGAGGCTTGGAGCGGCGCCGATGACGCCCGTGTTTTGCTTTCTTCCCCGAGGGGTTATCTTCCGTTGCCTCATCGCCATTGTTTTCTTTTGGAGTATCCACCATGTATATGTCATATGAAGAGGTGGCAGTCCAGCGCCCTGTGGGCGGTGGTTCCTGTTCTTCTCCTGCATCGTCGTCTATACCGTTGATGTCTTTGGAGTCGAAGTTAAGCACGTTGGTCAAGTCATCGACCGTGGCTATTAAGTGGGTGGTGGGTGGGAAACGAATTTCTTCGTCGCCAACTTCCCACTCGAGCCGGACATAGTTCGGCCAGGAGTCTCCTCACAGAGAGAGAGACTTTAAAGAATCTAGCACGTCTCCGAAGGGTGAGTGCTGAAAGATATCTGTGACGGTGTACTCCATGATTGGAGCCCAGTTAGATTCAATGGGTACGAGTGCGCGCGGTCCGAAACACACTGCCGGAGATCAGTCCGGGGGTTCGGAGACATAGATCCTTTTAGGAGAGGAGTCTGTGTTCGTCTCCAACGCCGAGGAGTGTGCGGCCTCCGGGGCGGGGTCCATCCACCCGTCCTTGGAAGGCACGACCCGCTCTAGAGCGAAGTCCGGAGCGGTAGCAGGTGCGATGTTCCGAATACTGTACGACTACCGATCTAGGTCGTGCACGTCGTGATTGTTAGGCGCTCCTGACATAGGCCTGAATCCGTCGAAGATCAAGTCTTCGCGGATGTCAGCGGTGTAGTTTAGGTTTCCAAACCCGACCTGATGGCCGGGGGCGTAGCTATCAATCTGCTCCAGATGGCGAAGCGAATTGGCCCGCAGTGCGAAGCCGCCGAACACGAAGATCTATCCGGGGAGAAAAGTCTCGCCCCAGACAGCGTGGTTGAGGGTTGGAGAAGCCATCTAACCTTGTAATGACGACTCAGAGGAACTCTCAATGAAAGCACCAATGTCGGTGTCAAAACCGGCGGATCTCAGGTAGGGGGTCCCGGACTGTACGTCTAAGGCTAATAGTAAAAGGAGACTGGGGACACGATGTTTACCCAGGTTCGGGCCCTCTCGATGGAGGTAATACCCTACTTCCTGCTTGATTAATCTTGATGATATGAATATTACAAGAGTTGATCTACCACAAGATCAGAGAGGCTAAACCCTAGAAGCTAGCCTATGGTATGATTGTTGATGATGATCGTGAGTCCTACGGACTAAACCCTTCGGTTTATATAGACACCGGAGGGGGCTAGGGTTTCACAGAGTCGGTTTACAGAGAAGGAGATCTACATCCGAATCACCAAGCTTGCCTTCCCCGCCAAGGAGAGTCCCATCCGGACACGGGACGAAGTCTTCTATCTTGTATCTTCATAGTCGAATAGCCGGGCCAAAATATACAGTCCGGCTGTCCGGATACCCCCTTATCCAGGACTCCCTGTCCAGCTGTCTGGATACCCCCTTATCTGGATACCTCCTTATCCAGGACAGTCCGTCCAAAGTATACAGTCCGGCCAAAGTATAAAGTCTGGTTGTCCGACCATCCGAGACGAAGTCTTCTATCTTGTATCTTCATAGTCCAATAGTCCGGCCAAAGTTTTGGGTTGAATGCTCACTTAGCTGAGAAATATTTATGGATTTCAAGTACTTAGCCAACAAGCGCATGGATATGATGACTTGGAGTGTCATGCAACAGTTGGCTGTTTGCAGTATTTTGGACCAGCCAACTTCAACCATGTCATGAATCTTCTGTGTGTTATTTGGTGCTTCAAGTATTTTGGAGTAGAACTTTGTGCTCATGAGTGTGACTTGTGTTCTGGACTAGTGTTTGAACTCTTTTAGACCAGCAAGTAGTGCTCCTATTAATGTGGCATGTTTTGTTATGAACCTGGGTCAATATATATTTATGTTCTTATGAACCTGGGTCAAACATATGCAGTGTTCATGGATGGGCAAACTATATATGTTGGTTGTTGTGAACCTGGGTCGATATATATATATATATGTTGTCATCTTGATGCTATTTATGGATGACATTTGAGCATTGTATATGTATATCCAATATTTTCATTTTGATGTTGTTTGTGGATGACACTTGAGCATTACATATGTGCCAAATTATTGTTTTGGTTGTACACTTTATATGGATGTTGCATGTTCCCTATTGACCAAGGTACATACCTATCTTCACAGAGTAAGTGTCAGGAAACGTACCTAACTAGCTGGACATAATGAGTATTGGCCAAGGTATGTACCTACATTGACAGATTAAGTGTCGGCCAAGGTATCTACCTACCTAGACAGATTAAGTGTCGGCAAAAGCATATACCTAGAGGGACAATCTATGTGTCGACAAAAGTAGGGTGTATGCCCACAAAAGAACAGTCGGGGTAGATAGGGTGTACGCCCACAAACCAACTATCGATATAGGTAGGGTGTATGTCCGCAGGAAATGTGTCGGTGTAAGTAGGGTATATGCCAACTGAAGGTGTGTCAGGAAGTAAACAACTATCGGCAATACCTTTGCCCACAGCAAGTCCTCCAACTGTTTTATCTTTTGTAAGTGTAGCTGTTAGCTACAATTTATGTGTCGGGCAAAGGGACCCTATGCCAACAGATAGGTTTGTCACCAAATCTTGACCGTGGTGTAGTGTTGTGAGGACCCTTAAAATCCTTACAATGCTGGTACTAAACAAGGTACTCCAACAGATCTGGAAATTATATCGGCCCCTACTGACGCTGAAGGGGTGACCAGAGAGTGCTGATAAGCCCCCAGCTGAGCCACCTCATCACTACTGGAATCAAGAACTTTGCCATCAGCCAGTTCTTTGCCGGGTCTTTGCCATCAGCTTGAAGAAAACTGACGGCAAAGAAGCAGCTGGCGGCAAAGAATTTTTTTGTCGTCAGTCGAATCTTTGCCATCAGCTAGCTGACAGCATAGAAACTTTGTCGTCCGCTAGCTGAATGCAAAGAGGTAGGGTGGGCCGCTAGCGATAGCCGCCTAACGGACACTTTCTTTGCCGTCCGCTAGCTGATGGCAAAGAATCTTTGTCATCCGCTAGCAGATGGCAAAGAAAGTGGACAAACTAACGTTCGTTAGCTAGGCTCTTTGTCGTCTGCTAGTGGACGGCAAAGAGCTGTGCCCTATCTAACAAAAATCCCTCGCCCCTCTCTCTCCCTCCCCTCATCCCAACCCCACCTGTCGGTGGAAAATGACACATATGGGATCGCTGGAATCCCTTCTACGGTTGCGGGCGCGAAATAATGAGAAGAGCGGGACTAGTGGATAGCACAAAGGGGGTTTACACAGGTTCGGGGCGCAAAGATGCGTAAAACCCTACGATCCTGCTTTGGTGGTTGTATTAGTGTTCTTGAGCTCTCGAACTAGCTCTGGGTGCTGCGAGGTTCAAAAGAGCCGAATCCCTTCTCAGTATGCCATGGGACTCCTTTTATAGGCGAAAGGTGCTGCCACAGTGGCACCCAGGAGGTGGAAAGTGCTACAGCGTTGCGAGGTTAGCGCTAGCATTACAGGACAAGACGCATTAAATGCGAGGCTTAGGTGTCCTTCACTTTATCGGGGGACGGGGGTGAGGCCCGTCCCATCCGTCGCCGCCCCTCTTGGCTTCGATACGCGCCCCGACCAGCAACCCATGCATCGCCATGCAGGCAGGCAGGCAGCTGAGGTGGCGCGATGGTGGAGCCTCCACGAAGGTCTGCATACTACCACGCAGGTGCCTGCCCTACTGGTTGGGTCGGCGGTTGCGTATGAACGGTGATAGGAACTTGGGTGCGGGCCTGGGAGTGGCCTTGCCGGTCCACTTGGCGATGGTCTTGCCGGGTGGCCCGACAAGGGTCTTGTCATGGCGTGCCTTCCTATCCTCTTTTGATCTTGATTGCTCTTTGTCTTCACAAAGATCTGCATGCCACCAAGGAGGTGCCTCCCGAACCCTGTCCCAACGCGACTACTCAGCGTTGGTGGGCTCGAAGTTGGCTCGCTCAGCGGGTGTGGACGAGTTGCACCGGCAAGGATCTTGCCGGGGCTGCCGAGGCTGCCCTCGAAAAGGGTCCTTGCCGGGGCAACATGCATTGCCCATGCGACCTTTCTGGTCTTGGTCCTTTGTTGTTTGCTTTGCTTGTCCCCGCGGCTTTGGCTTTTCTCTGGCTTCCCTCTCTTGCCTTGCCCATGTCTGGTCGTGGCAGGCGGCTCTGACTGCCCGTGCACAAGTAAAGGAGTCAAAATCTAGGCCCCTACTTTTGTACACCGACAGGAGCCCCGGGCATGGGTCCCACATAGGCGCAACACGTTGTTGGGCCAGGCCCAGAATGGTGCACGGGCAGTCGAGGCAGATTTTACCGCGGCCATTGTTCCACCCGCTGCGCTTCCCCAGGACCCGTGTTGAACGCGCGACGTGGGGGTAGTGTGCGCGCATGACATGAGGAAGCTGGCGTCACCTTGTGGTGGACAGTAAAGAGGCGCCTTGCATGTCTCTTTGAGACCGCAGGGCCGCCCCCCCATTTACTGCCCTCGCTCAGGAATTGTCGCTCCACGCGTCCCATTGCGTCCGCCCCTTGCGCCATGTTCGCTGCATGCAGAGCGAATGACATGCGCATGGGTCGTGGGTAGTCGCGCGCATGCGGGTTGATTCCCTTGCGCCTTCAATGGAGCGGGTAGGGCGGTCGACGGCCCCGCTCGCTGTCACTCCAAGAGGCCGGATTGGCTAGGAGGGGGCGGCCGATCCCCGCCCCCGCCTCTTTATAAAGAGGGGAGCGAAAGGGACGGTGCCTCTCAGTCCTTTGCCATCCGCCTCTCTCCATTCCTGCTTCCTTTCATCTTCTGCCATGGTGAGGGGCGTGGCGATGCTTCATTAGTGGCGGCGAGGGTTTCTGCCAGACAGCGCATCACTCCTCCCCAGGAACTCGTAGCGGCGGAGCCGGTCGCTAGAGGGAGGGGGAGGAGGTGAGGCTGAGGCCGCCATGGAGCCCGGGGGAGAGGAGGACGGGGCGGCAGATCCGCCTCGCCCCCTCCAGCAGCCCTTCCTCCGATGGAGGGCCATGCTGGGGATAATCCCTGCGAATTCTTCGTCAGGCTGCACCATCCGCCACACCGTCGCCTTCGCCTTCCGACCCCGTTTGCATGGGAGATGGAGTTGGATCCGCTGCAGGCGCTGCGGCTACACATGAGGGGTTGCGGTAACAGCGGCACGTGGGTCAACATCGAGTTCCCCACCCC
>NC_041387.1:643898654-643924996 GCF_002162155.2 Triticum dicoccoides
AAGGGTGGAAGACCTTAACTCGCCTCCACAGCTGGACGGGCGGGCTCGCTCTCCATTTCAAACTAATGGAGGGCAACCTCCTCTCTGTCAAGATCTTCAGGCACTTCGGGACCCACGTGAGGTGCTGCGTAGAGAGATCCTGCGACGATGAAGAGTCCTCCTCAAGCGAGAGTGGGGAGGAAGACAACGGCAGCAACGACGAGGGCAGCGGGCGGCATGATGACGGGTCCGACTAGGCGTCGGGCGTCGCTCCGAGCGTCACCGGCGGCCCCATCATCCGTGTCGCCGGCTCCTTGAACTTCTCGGGGTCGCCTCCTTGGGCGGCTGGCGTAGGGAGGCTTCAGAAGAGGAAGAGGACGAGTGGCGAGGCCGTCAAGTCGGAGTACGCGGACACCGATGCCTTCCTCGCGTGTTGGCGTCCTGCTGCCTCATCTTCGAGCTCTGCCTCCGGCGCCGCCATCACCATCCAGCCCTCGAACAGCCACAAAGATATCCTCTTGGTGTCTTCTGCCAATCATAGCTCGCCTAGGCGCCCCTTTTGCCCTTCTGCCTTCTTGTTCCATTTCCTGAGGAGAGGGACAAGAAAGGGATTACGGGCACCTTATAACTTTTTAGTTCTGTAAGCCTTTCGGCCTTTGTTAGCTTTATAACTTGTATTCCCCTTGTTCAAGTTTTTCATTTCGTATGAACTGTACCTGTGCGGGATGTTTTTGAATGAAAAATGGACGTTAGCCGGGATTACGTTCGCGGGAGAAAACCCACGGCAAGGGGTGAATCCTTGTCATCTTTCAAGACAAACGTTTTTTCCCGGTAACAGGCCTTGCCGTCTTCCCACCTCGCTTGACCTCTCCCACGCTCTTGGCGGAGGCAAGGATGAGCTGGGCTTAGGCCCCTCATTCCCCTCCTCTGCTGCCGCGGCTACGACCAGATCCAGACCAAGGAAATAATCCTTGGGTGCCGAAAAGAGGGAGCATGGTAGCTCAGAGATAGAACGGGGTTTCACGCATCCCAGTCCATAACGAAACGCATGATAGGGGATAAAAGAATTATCTGGATCTGTAGCCCCCCGGCGATCTTGGCTTGCCGTAGAGAGATCCTTGTTCTCGCAGCTCCTGGCAATTCTGGCTTGCCGGGGCCCGAGCATCGGTCCGTTCGTTTCCTTCCATAATAGATCGGCAAGAATATTTACGTGCCCTGTGAAATAAAGAAGACAGGGAAGGACAAGGACGCACACTCGACCTCTAAGCTAGGGGTTAGTCGCCGCCAAGCACTATCAACCCTAACCAAGGAAGAGACTCAACCTAGCATGCATGCTATAACTTGGGGCGCCAGTGCTTCGTTTATTTATGCTCAGGGTCTGCGCCTGGCTTTGTACAAAGGGTTACATGCCTTGCCAGCAAGGCTTGTACAAAAGGATGGCTTGCCGGGAGGCCCGGCAGCTGCGCCTTATGGGTAAAACTTGCAAAGATGCTCGATGTTCCAGGTATTTCTCACTGGGACGACATCTTCAGTCTCCAGGCGGACTGCGCCAGGCCTGGTGACTCGCGTCACCCGATAAGTGCCTTCCCACTTCGGTGTCAACTTGTTGGAATTCTTGGCCGACTGAACGTGCCGAAGAACAAGGTCGCCTTCCTCAAAGCTCCGTGCATGAACCTTGCGGCTATGGTAGTGGCACAAAGCTTGCTGGTTGCATGCTGCTCTCACAGCCGCCCGGAGACGATCTTCCTCGAGGAGCGTTGCGTCATCTTGCCGCAGTTGCTCTTGCTCAAGCTCATCATAAGCGAGCACTCGAGGTGACCCGTATATGAGTTCCGTGGGGTGAACTGTTTCTGCCCTGTAAACCAGGGAAAAGGGTGTCTGGCCGGTGGCACGATTTGTCATCGTTCTGATCGACCAAAGAACCGCCGGCAATTCCTCAATCCAGCGCCTTCCGCTCTTGCGCAGCCTGTCAAAAGTTTTCATCCTCAAGCCTCGCAGGCTTCAGCGTTTGCTCTCTCTGCTTGGCCGTTGCTCCATGGATGCGACACGGAGGCAAAACAGACCCTACTGCCGAGATCCTCAATGTACTGCATGAAGGGATGGCTTGTGAACAGCATACCATTGTCGGTGATGATCCTATTGGGCACCCCAAAATGGCAAACTAGTCCCTTGAAGAACTTGATGGCTGGCTGCGCCGTCACCTTCCACACTACCTCCACCTCTAGCCACTTTGTGAACTGGTCGATGGCAACGTACAAGTACTCAAAGCCCCCGACAGCGCGGGGGAAGGGGCCCAAAATGTCGAGCCCCCAGACTGAGAAGGGCCAGGCGAGAGGGATGGTTTGAAGGGCTTCGGCTGGCTGATGAAGTTTTTTCGAATGGAACTGGAACGCTTCACACTTGGTTACTAGTGTTTTTGCATCCTGGAGGGCGGTGGGCCAGAAGAAACCCAGCCGGAAAACCTTGTCGGCAAGGGCCCTCGACCCTATGTGGGAGCCACATATGCCTCCATGTATCTCTGCCAACAGCTTTAGTCCTTCCTCCCGGGAGATGCACATCAATTTCACCCTATTCGTCCTTCTTCTGTATAGCACGTTATCAATGAACTGGTACAAAGCAGACCGGCGGGCTACTCTTTCTGCCTCTTCCTGCTCCTCATGAAGCTCTCCTTTTTGAAGGAATCGAATGGTGTGGTGTGCCCATGCCGGAGCCTAGGGCTCGACGGCGAGGACCAAAGACATCTCTTCTGCCGCGGGGGCAGCCGCCTCCATGGCCATGACCTGAGGTCCTGCCGGAGTCGGTTGCCCTGCGGCGGGATCGGCATCCACGGCAACATCTCCGCCGGCGGCCCCAGGGAGCTCGGTGGGGAAGTACTTGCCGGGGCCTAGCTTCCTTCGCTTGTTCTTCCCAGTCGACGGCTGAACGGATGGTTGGGTTAACTGAAGCACAAAAGTACCTGGTTCCACAGGTAGCTTGAGGGTGGCGCGCTTTGACAGGTAGTCAGCGATGTCGTTCTCCGCTCGAGGGACGTGCTCCGCTTGTATACCGTCAAAACGCTCCTCCAGTTTCCTCACTACATCCACATAGGCTTCCATCAAAGGGCTTTGATAATCTTTGTTGACCTGCCTGACGATGAGTTGCGAGTCGCCCCTGACGATGAGCTTTTTGACTCCGAGGTCCGCCGCGATCCTGAGACCAGCGAGCAAACCCTCGTATTCGGTGGTCTTGTTGGTTGACATCTCCCAGGGGAAGTGCATTTGGATGACGTCCTTGAGGTGCTCCCCGGTGGGTGCAACAAGAAGCACACCAGCACCGGCGCCTTGCAGCAAGAAAGCCCCATCAAAGTACATTATCCAGTCGCCACTTGTTTCCTCACCGGGGATAGTGGTCGCTTGTACCTCTTCGTCGGGTGTCGAAGTCCATTCTGCAACAAACTCCGCCAAGACTCTGCTCTGGATTGTCGAGTTGCTTTCGAACTTCAAGCTGAAACTCGACATCTCTAGGGCCCATTCCACGATCCTTCTTGTCACATCTGGGTTATGTAGTATCCATTGCAATGGAAGGCGGGTAACCACGGTGATCTCGTGCGCCTAGAAGTAGTGGCGCAGCTTCCTCGAGGCCATAAGGAGGCCGAAGAGCAACTTTTGTACACCTGAGTACCTCGACCTAGCCCCCTGTAAGAGGGAGCTGACGAAATAAACTGGGTGCTGCACCATCTTCTTTCTTTGCATCACTTCACCTGGCCACGCGGGTCTTGTCGCACCGGCGTCAGGCTCGCCAGGATCGGGCCCTGCCGGTGACTCAGTCCTGCCGGGACCGAGCCCTGCCGGGGAGGGTTCCGACCTGCCAGCCGTTGGCTCTGCCGCCGCTGCCATCTTCCCGTCAACATCTCTCTGTGCCACCAATGTGGCGCTAACCACTTGATTTGTTGTCGCTAGGTATAGCAGCAACGGCTCTTGTAGTTTAGGCGCAGCTAGCACCGGGGTAGAGGAAAGGTACTTCTTCAAATCTTGCAACACCGCCTCGGCCTCCCGGGTCCACTCCACCGGGCCCGTCTTCTTTAGGATCTTGAAAAAGGGGAGGACACGCTCTGTGGACTTGGAGATGAATTTGCTTATGGCGGCAAAGCAGCCAGTGAGCCGACGCACGTCCTTGATCCGCTTGGGCGCCTCAATCTGCTCGATAGCCTTAATCTTGTCCGGGTTTGCCTCAATCCCGCGCTGCGACACAAAGAACCCGAGAATCTTGCCGGATGGGACACTAAAGACACACTTCTCAGGATACAATTTGAGGTTAATCTTGTTCAGGTTTCTAAAGGTCTCCTCTAGGTCTTGTACGAGCGTTGCTTTGTCCTTGGTTTTGACCACTATGTCATCCATATAAGCTTCCATATTTCTATGTAGCTGGGGTTCAAAACCAATCTGGACTACTCTTGCAAACGTTGACCCAGCACTCTTCAACCCGAAAGGCATCCGTAAAAATCAGTACGTACCACATGGGGTGATGAATGCTATCTTTTCTTCGTCTTCTTTTGTCATGAAGATCTGGTGGTATCCCGAGTAGGCCTCGAGGAATGATAACAGGTCACACCCTGTCGTGGAGTCAACAATCTGTTTGATGCGCGGTAACGGGAAGGGATCCTTTGGACAAGCTTTATTGATGTCTATGTAATCAATAAACAGCCTCCACTTCCCGTTTGCCTTGCGCACTACTACTGGATTGGCCACCCACGTCGGATGAAGCACTCCTCTTACCAAGCCTGCCGCCTCTAGCTTCCTAATTTCTTCCATGATAAACTCTTGCCTCTCTAGAGCTTGCTTCCTGGCCTTCTACTTGACGGGCCATGCATGAGGACAGACAGCAAGGTGGTGCTCAATCACTTCCCTGGGAACGCCGGGGATGTCAGAGGCTTGCCATGCAAACACATCGACATTCGCCCGCAAGAAAGTGAGGAGCTCGCTTTCCTATTTGCTGTCGAGGGTGGAGCTTATGATGAAAGCCCCACCCGTGACGTATTCCTTGACGGGCACCTTCTTGGTCTTTGGCGGTGCAGCTCTGGGCTTCTTGCTCCTGTCGGCGGAGCTCTCTGGCACGTCCTCGACGGCAGCACAACTACCCGAAGAGGTGCGCTTGCCGGAGTGGGTGCGAGGGGTCTCGCCGATCTTCTTCCCTCCCGGGGCTCTATCGGCAGGAGCAGGTGCCTTGGCGACAGTTGCTACAACCGCTTCCCGGTAGAGTTGGTCGGTGCAAATCAACGCATCTTTCTTGTCGGAGAGGATGGTGATGATGTTCATTGGCCCGGGCATCTTCATCATGTTGTAGGCGTAATATGAAGCTGCCATGAACTTGGCTAGTGCTGGGCGGCCGAGGATCCCGTTGTATGGCAAGGGGATTTCGGCTACATCGAAAACAATCCTCTCTGTTCTGTGATTCAGCTCGCCTCCGAAGGTCACACGCGGCGTGACCTTTCCCTTCGGCTAGCTCCTCCCCGGGTTAACCCCTTGGAACATGCATGTTTCCTCGAGGTCTCCATCAGGGATCTGCAGCTTTTTGACCACGGCAGGTGAGATCAAGTTCAGGCCGGCCCCGCCGTCGACCAACATCCTTGTCACCTGGAGGTTGCGGATTGTTGGGGAAACCAACAATGGCAAGCACCCGACTACGGTAGTGCGGTCGGGGTGGTCCTCGGTATCAAAGATGATGGGTGTGCTGGACCATTTCAGTGACTTCCGCGCGTCGAACAATGGCTCCACTGTTGTGATCTCACGCGCCCACTGCTTGAGCTGGCGGTGGGATGTATGCAGTGAGGCGCCACCATCGATGCACATGGCCTCTGTGGCTTTCTGGAACTCGTGATCGCCGGACTCGTTGTCCCCGTCGTGATCATCATCTTCTTTGTTTCTTGTCGCGGCCCCTGGCGGGCCACTCCTGCTGACTGTCTTTACCGCCACGGCCTCCTTGGCCGCCAAGTTTCTTGCCGGACCCCTCGGCACCATCTTGGCCCTTCTCCTTGTCCCGCCGCTACTACTCAACTTTCTGCTTCTCAGTGAGCAGCTCTACTTGCTGGCAGTGCTGGAGGTCATGGCCCTTGGTGCGATGGATCTTGCAATACTGCTTGTTGGAGCCTCCTGGCTTGTCGGCGACCGCCAAGGCCCGGCAGGCGACACACCCAGCAACCTCCTTGCCGGGATCGCTTGCCTTGGTCTTCTTGGTGGCGCCGGTGTCGTCGGATCCCTCGACAGCAAGCACGGCCTTTCCCTTGCGTTTCCTGTTACGGCGCCGGCCCTTCTTTGCTGGGGTGGCGGTATCGCCGGTGGAATCAGCTTCCGTGCTGACATCTTCGCCGGGGTATTTCCTTCCCTCTTCAGCGCGAGCGCATCAATCGTCCAGAACATAGAGCTCGGCCACATCCTTAACCTTGTTCATTGCCAGCCCTTCACGCGTCTTGCGATTGCGCATGTTCTGGTGGAACGCACTGATCACGGCGGTGGGATGAACATCAGGGATGTTGTACTGCACCCGGCTGAACCTCCGGATATACTTGCGCATGTTTTCTCCTTCCTTCTGGGGGATGATGTGTAAATCATTTTCCTGGCCATAAGCTTGGTGACCTCCAGTAAAGGCGCCAACAAACTCATGGCACAGACCCGCCAAAGAAGAGATGGAATCCATCGACAAGTGCATCAACCATGACATGACATTAGGCTTGAGTGCCAACGGGAAGTAATTGGCAAGCACCTTATCGTCGCGGCCCCCAGCAACTTGCATCGCGATGGTGTAGATGCTGAGGAATTCCGACAGGTGAGTCTTGCCGTTGTACTTCTCGCCAACGTCAGGCTTGAAAGTGCGGTGGGAGGGCCACTGGAACCGCCATAGCTTACAGATGAAAGCCAGACAACCCACCTCATAGGGTAGTCCACCGTAGCCCCCCGGCGCCGAGTGGTCCGCAGCGGGCCCTGTCCGCCTATCCGACTGGTGGCGTGCGTCACGTAGGCGCTCGATGGTGGTTCGAGCATCCTCATGATCCCCCTCCCGAAGGACTTGGCACTGATCGCGGTTGGTTCGCGGGTCAGACGACATGATGGAGACATCATCACGAGCATCGTCACGACGGGTCATCGCCCGCGGCGGCCGATGCTGAGGAGGGGAATACACCGTAGCCGCATCGCCTTCGGCTCGGCCCCTGCTAGGAGGGGGTGGCACGATGGACCGATGACCCACGGGTTTCGCCGGTTGCAGCTCATCATTGTTGGCGATGCCGAAGAGGCTCCGGACGGTGGCCCTCCATTCATCAAGCTTTTCCGCTGTGGGGGGAAAGTCAAGGAGGAGCTGCGTGCGCACCAGGACTTCTGCTGGCGTGGGTGGCGGAGAGAGTTGGGTGGACCGCGATGCGCTTCGACTCCTAACCACATTAGAAGGAGCCTCATCACGGCTCCGCAACTGCCCGCCACCTTCATCGGTGCCTCGGCGTGCACGCTGGCCTCCCTCATCCTGCGAAGGATGCATGGGGCTTTTCCCAGGGCGGCACCCTGGGCCACCAGCGGGGCGGCGCTGCTCATCATGTATGATTTGAGAGGAGCGCGTCATAGGTGCTGGAGTTGGTGTCTTGGAGGTTGCCACGCCATCGGTAGGCGGCACGACGACGCCCCTGGAGGGCCCCGCGCCGCCCGCTGGGGGTCTGACGTTGTTTCTGGGGCCGGTGCCGCGCGGATCATCGCCCGTCGCACAGGCGGCGCCGCCCACCGGGCCCGGACTGCCAGGTTGATGCAGGTGTTCGCGGACCGTGCTGCGGGTTCTCTCTGCAACTGGCCCGCTACTGGCCAGCACCGGCGACGGCAGTCTGGTTCCGGACGATCCAATCGCCGTGGTCGTCTTCTTCTTAGGAGCCATGGTGATGATGAATAGCTAGGCCTACCCCTAGGCCAGATTCTCACAATTTGCGCCCCCTACCTGGCGTGCCAAAGATGTCGGTGGAAAATGAAACCTATGGGATCGCTGGAATCCCTTCTACGGTTGCGGGGCACGGGATCGTTAGAAGAGCGGGACTAGTGGATGGCACAAAGGGGATTTACCCAGGTTCGGGCTACAAAGATGCGTAAAACCCTATGATCCTGCTTTGGTGGTTGTATTAGTGTTCTTGAGCTCTCGAACTAGCTCTGGGTGCTGTGAGGTTCAAAAGAGCCGAATCCCTTCTCAGTATGCCATGGGCCTCCTTTTATAGGCAAAAGGGGCTACCACAGTGGCACACAGGAGGTGGAAAGTGCTACAGCGTTGCGAGGTTATCGCTAGCATTACATGACAACACACATTAAATGCGAGGCTTAGGTGTCCTTCACTTTATCGGGGGACGGGGGTGAGGCCCGTCCCGTCCGTCGCCGCCCCTCCTGGCTTCGACATGCGCCCCGGCCAGCAACACATGCAGCGCCATGTAGGCAGGTAGGCAGCTGAGGTGGCGCGGTGGTGGAGCCTCCACGAAGGTCTGCATGCTACCACACAGGTGCCTGCCCAGCTGGTTGGGTCGGCGGCTGCGTACGAACGGCGGTAGGAACTTGGCTGGTGCAGGCCTAGCAATGTCCTTGCCGGTGCGCTTGGCCATGGTCTTACCGGGTGGCCCGGCAAGGGTCTTGTCATGGCGCGCCAGCTTCCCCGGCAAGGATCTTGCCGGGGGGCCCTGTGGGTTTCTTCGGTGGGGATGGTTGCCTTCCTATCCTCTTTTGATCTTGATTGCTCTTTGTCTTCACAAAGATCTGCATGCCACCACGAAGGTGCCTCCCGAACCCTGTCCCAACGCGACTGCTCAGCGTTGGTGGGTTCGAAGGTGGCTCGCTCAGCGGGTGTGGACGACCTGCCCTAGTAAGGATCTTGCCGGGGCTGCCGAGGCTTCCCTCGGCAAGGGTTCTTGTCGGGGCAACCTGCATTGCCCGTGCGACCTTTGTGGTCTTGGTCCTTTGTTGTTTGATTTGCTTGTCCCTATGGCTTTGGCTTTTCTCCGGCTTCCCTCTCTTGCCTTGATCATGTGTGGTCGTGGCAGGCGGCTCTGAATGCCCGTGCACAAGTAAAGGGGTCAAAATCTAGGCCCCTACTTTTGTACACCGACACCGCCCCGCCGCGCCGCCGCCCCACCCTGGCCGCCCCGCCGCGCCACCTCGCCTGTTGGAAATATGCCCTAGATACAATAATAAATTAGTTATTATTATTATATTTCCCTGTTCATGATAATCGTTTATTATTCATGCTATAATTGTGATGGACAAGACCCAATCCTAAGCCTAGCACAAAGATCATAGTTCGTATGCTAAAGCTTTTCTAATGTCAAGTATCATTTCCTTAGACCATGAGATTGTGCAACTCCCGGATACCGTAGGAATGCTTTGGGTGTACCAAACGTCACAACGTAACTGGGTGGCTATAAAGGTGCACTACAGGTATCTCCGAAAGTGTCTGTTGGGTTGGCACGAATCGAGACTGGGATTTGTCACTCCGGTTAACGGAGAGGTATCTCTGGGCCCACTCGGTAGGACATCATCATAATGTGCACAATGTTACCAAGGGGTTGATCACGGGATGATGTGTTACGGAACAAGTAAAGAGACTTGCCGGTAACGAGATTGAACAAGGTATCGGCATACCGACGATCGAATCTCGGGCAAGTACAATACCGATAGACAAAGGGAATTATATACAGGATTGATTGAGTCCTTGACATCATGGTTCATCCGATGAGATCATCATGGAACATGTGGGAGCCAACATGGGTATCCAGATCCCGCTGTTGGTTATTGACCGGAGAACGTCTCGGTCATGTCTGCATGGTTCCCGAACCCGTAGGGTCTACACACTTAAGGTTCGATGGCGCTATGGTTATAAAGGAACTTTGTATGTGGTTACCGAATGTTGTTCGGAGTCCCGGATGAGATCTCGGATGTCACGAGGAGTTCCGGAATAGTCCGAAGGTAAAGATTTATATATGGTAAGTCTTGTTTTGGTCACCGGAAAAGTTTCGCGCATTATCGCTATTGTACCGGGAGTGCCGAAAGGGGTCCGGGGGTCCACCAGGGGTCCACCTGCCCCGGGGGGGCACATGGGCTGTAGGGGTGTGCGCCTTGGCCTATATGGGCCAAGGGCACCAGCTCCAAGAGGCCCATGCACCAAGAGATAAGGGAAACGGAAAGTCCTAAAAGCGGAAGGCACCTCCTAGGTGCCTTGGGGAGGAAGGGCCAAGGCTGCGCCCCCCCCCCCCTCTCCCTTGCCCCTATATATAGTGGAGGGGAGGGAGGGCAGCCGCACCTGAAGCCCTGGCGCCTCCCTCCCTCCCATGACACCTCCTCCTCTCCCGCAAGTGCTTGGCGAAGCCCTGCAGGATTGCCACGCTCCTCCACCACCACCACACCGTTGTGCTGCTGCTGGATGGAGTCTTCCTCAACCTCTCCCTCTCTCCTTGCTGGATCAAGGCATGGGAGACGTCATCGGGCTGTACGTGTGTTGAACGGGGAGGTGCCATCCGTTCGGCACTAGGATCTCCGGTGATTTGGATCACGACGAGTACGAATCCTTCAACCCCGTTCTCTTGAACGCTTCCACTTAGCGATCTACAAGGGAATGTAGATGCACTCTACTTCCGCTCATTGCTGGTTTCTCCTTAGATAGATCTTGGTGACACGTAGGAAAATTTTGAATTTCTGCTACGTTCCCGAACAGTGGCATCATGAGCTAGGTCTATTGCGTAGATTCTTTGCACGAGTAGAACACAAAGTAGTTGTGGGTGTTGATTTTGTTCAATATGCTTACCATTACTAGTCCAATCTTCTTTTCAACGGTATTGTGGGATGAAGCGGCCCGGACCGACCTTACACATACACTTACGTGAGACAAGTTCCACCGACTGACATGCACTTGGTGCATAAGGTGGCTAGCGGGTGCCAGTCTCTCCCACTTTAGTCGGAACAGATTCAATGAAAAGGGTCCTTATGAAGGGTAAATAGCAATTGACATATCACGTTGTGGTTTTGCGTAGGTAAGAAACGTTCTTGCTAGTAACCCATAGCAGCCACGTAAAACATGCAAAAAACAATTAGAGGACGTCTAACTTGTTTTTGCAAGGTATGCTATGTGATGTGATATGGCCAAGAAGAATGTGATTAATGATATGTGATGTATGAGATTGATCATGTTCTTGTAATAGGAATCATGACTTGCATGTCGATGAGTATGACAACCGGCAGGAGCCATAGGAGTTGTCTTAATTTATTGTATGACCTGCGTGTCATTGAACAATGCCATGTAATTACTTTACTTTATTACTAACCGGTAGCTATAGTAGTAGAAGTAATAGTTGGCGAGACAACTTCATGAAGACACGATGATGGAGATCATGATGATGGAGATCATGGTGTCATGCCGATGCCGATGATGATCATGGAGCCCCGAAGATGGAGATCTAAAGGAGCAAAATGATATTAGCCATATCATGTCACTATTTGATTGCATGTGATGTTTATCATGATTATGCATCTTATTTGCTTAGAACGACGGTAGTAAATAAGATGATCCCTCATTAAAATTTCAAGAAATTGTTCATCCTAACTGTGCACCGTTGCGAAAGTTCGTCGTTTCGAAGCACCACGTGATGATCGGGTGTGATAGATTCTTATGTTCACATACAACGGGTGTAAGCCAGATTTACACACGCGAAACACTTACGTTAACTTGACGAGCCTAGCATGTACAGACATGGCCTCGGAACACAAGAGACCGAAAGGTCGAGCATGAGTCGTATGGAGGATACGATCAACATGAGGATGTTCACCGATGATGACTAGTTCGTCTCACGTGATGATCGGACACGGCCTAGTTGACTCGGATCATGTAATCACTTGGATGACTAGAGGGATGTCTACCTAAGTGGGAGTTCATAAGATGAACTTATTTATCCTGAACATAGTCAAAAACCCTTTTGCAAATTATGTCATAGCTCGCACTTTAATTCTACTGTTTAAGATATGTTCCTAGAGAAAATATAGTTGAAAGTTGACAGTAGCGATTATGCGATCAGTAGAAATCTTATGTCCTTAATGCACCGCTCAGTGTGCAGAACCCCAAACGTCGTTTGTGGATGTTGCGAATATCGGACATACACGTTTTGATAACTACGTAATAGTTCAGTTAAACGGTTTAGAGTTGAGGCACCAAAGACGTTTTCGAAACATCACGGAACATATGAGATGTTTCGAGGGCTGAAATTAGGATTCCAGGCTCGTGCCCACGTCAAGAGGTATAAGACCTCCGACGATTTTCTTAGCCTGCAAACTAAGGGAGAAAATATCAATCGTTGAGCTTGTGCTCAGATTGTCTGAGTACAACAATCACTTGAATCGAGTGGGAGTTAATCTTCCAGATGAGATAGTGATGTTTCTCCAAAGTCATTGCCACCAAGCTACTAGAGCTTCGTGATGAACTATAACATATCAGGGATAGATATGATGATCCTTGAAGTATTCGCGATGTTTGACATCGCGAAAGTAGAAGTCAAGTAGGAGCATCAATTGTTGATGGTTTGTAAAACCACTAGTTTCAAGAAGGGCAAGGGAAAGAAGGGATGCTTCATGAAACGGCAAAACGGTTGCTGCTCTAATGAAGAAACCCAAGGTTGAACCTAAACCCAAGACTAAGTGCTTCTGTAATAAGGGGAACAGCCACTGAAGCAGGATTACCCTAGATACTTGGTAGATAAGAAGGCTGGCAAGGTCGATAGAGGTATATTGGATATACATTAAGTTAATGTGTACTTTACTAGAACTCCTAGTACCACCAGGGTAATAGATACCGGTTCGGTTGCTAAGTGTTAGTAACTCGAAATAAAAGGCTACGGAATAAACGGAGACTAGCTAAAGGTGAGCTGACGATGTGTGTTGGAAGTGTTTCCAAGTTTGATGTGATCAAACATCGCACGCTCCCTCTACCATCAAGATTAGTATTAAACTTGAATAATTGTCATTTGGCGTTTGCGTTGAGCATAGACATGATTGGATTATGTCTATAGCAATACGGTTAATCATTTAAGGAGAATAATCGTTACTCTATTTATTTGAATAATACCTTCAATGGTCTTGCACCTAAAGGAATGGTTTATTGAATCTCAATCGTAGTGATACACATTTTCATGCCAAAAGATATAAGATAGTAATGATAGTACCACTTACTTGTGGCACTGCCATGTAAGTCATATTGGTATGAAACGCATGAAGAAGCTCCATGTTGATGGATCTTTGGACTCCCTCATTTTTGAAAAAATTGAGACATGTGAACCATGTCTATTGGTGTATACGCATGAAGAAACTCCATACAGATGGATCGTTTGGACTCACTTGATTTTGAATCACTTGAGATATGCAAATCATACCACATGGGCAAGATGACTGAAAAGCCTCGTTTTTCAGTAAAATGGAACAAGAGAGCAACTTGTTGGAAGTAACACATTTTGATGTGTGCAGTCCAATGAGTGCTGAGGCATGCAGTGAATATCGTTATGTTCTTACTTCACAGATGATTTGAGTAGATGTTGAGCATATTTACTTGATGAAACACAAGTCTGAATTATTGAATGGTTCAAGTAATTTCAGAGCGAAGTTGAAGATCATCGTGACAAGAGGATAAAATGTCTATGATATGATCATAGAGATGACTATCTGAGTTACGAGCTTTGGCATGCAATTAAGACATTGTGGAAATTGTTTCATAATAAATACCGCCTGGAACACCATAGTGTGATGGTGCGTCCGAACATTATAGTTGCACCCTATTGGATATGGTGTGTACCATGATGTCTCGCATCGAATTACCACTATCGTTCATGGGTTAGGCATTAGAGACAACCGCACTCACTTTAATAGGGCACCACGTAATTTCGTTGAGACGACACCGCTTGAACTATGGTTCGGAGAAACCTAAGTTGTCGTTTCTTAAAAGTTTGGGGCTGCGACGCTTATGTGAAAAAGTTTCAAGTTGATGATCTTGAACCCAAAGCGGATAAAAATACATCTTCATAGGACACCCAAAACAGTTGGGTATACCTCCTATCTCAGATCCGGAAGCAAAAGTAATTATTTCTAGAAACAGGTCCTTTCTCGAGGAAAAGTTTCTCTCGAAAGAATTGAGTGGGAGGATGGTGGATACTTGATGAGGTTATTGAACCGTCACTTCAACTAGTGTGTAGAAGGGCACAGGAAGTTGTTCCTGTGGCACCTACACCAATTGAAGTAGAAGCTTATGATAGTGATCATGAAACTTCGGATCAAGTCACTACCGTACCTCGTAGGGTGACGAGGATGCGTACTACTTCAGAGTGGTACAGTAATCCTGTCTTGAAGGTCATGTTGCTAGACAACAATGAACCTACTGTTGGAAATATGCCCTAGAGGCAATAATAAAAGCATTATTATTATATTTCTTTGTTCATGATAATTGTCTTTATTCATGCTATAATTGTATTATCCGGAAATCGTCATACATGTGTGAATAACAGACACCAACATGTCCCTAGTAAGCCTCTAGTTGACTAGCTCGTTGATCAATAGATAGTCATGGTTTCCTGGCTATGGACATTGGATGTCATTGATAACGGGATCACATCATTAGGATAATGATGTGATGGACAAGACCCAATCCTAAGCATAGCGTGAGATCGTGTAGTTCGTTTGCTAGAGCTTTTCTAATGTCAAGTATCTTTTCCTTTGACCATGAGATCGTGTAACTCCCGGATACCGTAGGAGTGCTTTGGGTGTATCAAACATCACAACGTAACTGGGTGACTATAAAGGTGCATTATAGGTATCTCCGAAAGTGTCTGTTGGGTTGACACGGATCGAGACTGGGATTTGTCACTCCGTATGACGGAGAGATATCACTGGGCCCACTCGGTAATGCATCATCATAATGAGCTCAAAGTGACCAAGTGTCTGGTCACGGGATCATGCATTACGGTACGAGTAAAGTGACTTGCCGGTAACGAGATTGCACGAGGTATTGGGATACCGACGATCGGATCTCGGGCAAGTAACATATCGATTGACAAAGGGAATTGCATACGGGGTTGATTAAATCCTCGACATCGTGGTTCATCCGATGAGATCATCGTGGAGCATGTGGGAGCCAACATGGGTATCTAGATCCCGCTGTTGGTTATTGACCGAAGAGCGATCTCGGTCATGTCTACATGTCTCCCGAACCCGTAGGGTCTACACACTTAAGGTTCAGTGACGCTAGGGTTGTAGGGATATGTATATGCAGTAACCCGAATGTTGTTCGGAGTCCCGGATGAGATCCCGGACGTCACGAGAAGTTCCGGAATGGTCCGAAGGTAAAGATTTATATATGGGAAGTCCTGTTTCGGGCATCGGGACAAGTTTCGGGGTTATCGGTATTGTACCGGGACCACCAGAAGGGTCCCGGGGGTCCACCGGGTGGGTCCACCTGTCCCGGGGGGCCACATGGGCTGTAGGGGGTGCGCCTTGGCCTACATGGGCCAAGGGCACCAGCCCCACATAGGCCCATGCGCCTAGGGTTTGAAGGGGGGAGAGTCCTAGGAGGGGAAGGCACCTCCTAGGTGCCTTGGGGGGGAGGGAAACCCCCCTTGGCCGCCGCCCCCCTAGGAGATTGGGTCTGCTAGGGCCGGCCACCACCCCTTGGCCCTCCTATATATAGTGGGGAAAGGAGGGACTTCATACCTTGGCCTTTGGTTGCCTCCTTCTCCCTCTCCAACACCTCCTCCTCCTCCATAGTGCTTGGCGTAGCCCTGCCGGAGTACTGCAGCTCCATCAACACCACGCCGTCGTGCTGCTGCTGGTGCCATCTACCTCAACCTCTCCCCCCCCCCCTTGCTGGATCAAGAAGGAGGAGACGTGGCTGTTCCGTACGTGTGTTGAACGCGGAGGTGCCGTCCGTTCGGTGCTAGGATCTCCGGTGATTTGGACCACGTCGTGTTCGACTACATCATCCCCGTTCTTTGAACGCTTCCGCTCGCGATCTACAAGGTATGTTGATGCATCTAATCACTCGTTGCTAGATGAACTCATAGATGGATCTTGGTGAAACCGTAGGAAATTTTTTTTGTTTTCTGCAACGTTCCCCAACAGTGGCATCATGAGCTAGGTCTATGCGTAGTTCTTCTTGCACGAGTAGAACACAATTTGTTGTGGGCGTAGATTTGTCAACTTTCTTGCCGCTACTAGTCTTATCTTGCTTCATTGGTATTGTGGGATGAAGCGGCCTAGACCAACCTTACACGTACGCTTACGTGAGACCGGTTCCACCGACTAACATGCACTAGTTGCATAAGGTGGCTGGCGGGTGTCTGTCTCTCCTACTTTAGTTGAAGCGGATTCGATGAAAAGGGTCCTTATGAAGGGTAAATAGAAGTTGACAAATCACGTTGTGGCTTTCACGTAGGTAAGAAAACGTTCTTGCTAGAACCCTACTTCAGCCACGTAAAACTTGCAACAACAATTAGAGAACATCTAACTTGTTTTTGCAGCAAGTGCTTTGTGATATGATATGGCCAAAGTTGTGATGAATGATGAATGATCTATATGTCATGTATGAGATGTTCATGCTATTGTAATAGGAATCACGACTTGCATGTCGATGAGTATGACAACCGGCAGGAGCCATAGGAGTTGTCTTTATTTTTTGTAGGACCTGCGTGTCATTGAAGAACGCCATGTAAACTACTTTACTTTATTACTAAATGCGTTAGTCATAGAAGTAGAAGTAGTCGTTGGCGTGACAACTTCATGAAGACACGATGATGGAGATCATGATGATGGAGATCATGGTGTCATGCCGGTGACAAGATGATTATGGAGCCCCGAAGATGAAGATCAAAGGAGCTATATGATATTGGCCATATCATGTCACTACTTTGTATAATTGCATGTGATGTTTATTATGTTTTATGCATCTTGTTTACTTAGGATGACGGTAGTAAATAAGATGATCCCTTACAACAATTTCAAGAAGTGTTCTCCCCTAACTGTGCACCGTTGCTAAAGTTCACCGTTTCGAAGCACCACGTGATGATCGGGTGTGATAGATCCTTACGTTCACATACAACGGGTGTAAGACAGTTTTACACAGCGAAAACACTTAGGGTTAACTTGACGAGCCTAGCATGTACAGACATGGCCTCGGAACACGGAGACCGAAAGGTCGAACACGAGTCATATGGAAGATACGATCAACATGAGAATGTTCACCGACGATGACTAGTCCGTCTCACGTGATGATCGGACACGGCCTAGTCGACTCGGATCGTGTAACACTTAGATGACCAAAGGGATGTCAAATCTGAGTGGGAGTTCATTATAATTTGATTAGATGAACTTAATTATCATGAACTTAGTCTAAATATTTTACAATATGTCTTGTAGATCAAATGGCCAACGTAGTCCTCAACTTCAACGCGTTCCTAGAGAAAACCAAGCTGAAAGACGATGGCAGCAACTATACGGACTGGGTCCGGAACCTGAGGATCATCCTCATAGCTGCCAAGAAAGATTATGTCCTACAAGCACCGCTGGGTGACGCACCTGTTCTCCCTGCAGAACAAGACATTATGAACGCTTGGCAGGCACGTACCGATGACTACTCCCTCGTTCAGTGCGGCATGCTTTACAGCTTAGAGCCGGGGCTCCAAAAGCGTTTTGAGAGACATGGAGCATATGAGATGTTCGAAAAGCTGAAAATGGTTTTCCAAGCTCATGCCCGGGTCGAGAGATATGAAGTCTCCGACAAATTCTTCAGCTGTAAGATGGAGGAAAATAGTTCTGTCAGTGAGCACATACTCACTATGTCTGGGTTACATAATCGCTTGACTCAGCTGGGAGTTAATCTCCCGGATGATGCGGTCATTGACAAAATCCTCCAGTCGCTTCCACCAAGCTACAAGAGCTTTGTGATGAACTTCAATATGCAGGGGATGGAAAAGACCATTCCTGAAGTATTTGCTATGCTGAAATCAGCAGAGGTAGAAGTCAAGAAGGAACATCAAGTGTTGATGGTCAATAAAACCACTAAGTTCAAGAAGGGCAAGGGTAAAAAGAACTTCAAGAAGGACGGCAAGGTAGTTGCCGCGCCCAGCAAGCAAGCTGCCGGGAAGAAGCCAAAGAATGGACCCAAGCCCGAAACTGAGTGCTTTTATTGCAAGGAAAGTGGTCACTGGAAGCGGAACTGCCCCAAATACTTAGCGAACAAGAAGGCCGGCAAAACCAAAGCAGGAGCTGCAGAATAAATGGAGACTGGCGAAGGACAAGGTGACGATGCGCGTCGGGAATGGTTCCAAGGTCGATGTGATCGCCGTCGGCACGCTACCTCTACATTTACCTACGGGATTAGTTTTGAACCTCAATAATTGTTATTTTGTGCCAAGTTTGAGCATGAATATTGTATCAGGATCTCGTTTAATTCGAGATGGCTACTCATTTAAATCCGAGAATAATGGTTGTTCTATTTATATGACAGATATGTTTTATGGTCATGCTCCGATGGTGAATGGTTTATTCTTTATGAATCTCGAGCGTAATGCTAAACATATTCATAGTGTAAGTACCAAAAGATGTAAGATTGATAGTGATAGTCCCACATACTTGTGGCACTGCCGCCTTGGTCACATAGGTGTCAAACGCATGAAGAAGCTCCATGCTGATGGACTTTTAGAGTCTCTTGATTACGAATCATTTGACACGTGCGAACCATGCCTCATGGGTAAAATGACCAAGACTCCATTCTCAGGAACAATGGAGCGAGCAACCAACTTATTGGAAATCATACATACTGATGTGTGCGGTCCAATGAGTGTTGAGGCTCGCGGTGGCTATCGTTATGTTCTCACCCTCACTGATGACTTGAGTAGATATGGGTATGTCTACTTAATGAAACACAAGTCTGAGACCTTTGAAAAGTTCAAGGAATTTCAGAGTGAAGTTGAGAATCAACGTGACAGGAAAATCAAGTTTCTATGATCAGATCGTGGAGGAGAATACTTGAGTCACGAGTTTGGTACACACTTAAGAAAATGTGGAATAGTTTCACAACTCACGCCGCCTGGAACACCTCAGCGTAATGGTGTGTCCGAACGTCGTAATCGCACTCTATTAGATATGGTACGATCTATGATGTCTCTTGCCGATTTACCACTATCTTTTTGGGGCTATGCTTTAGAGACTGCCGCATTCACTTTAAATAGGGCACCGTCGAAATCCGTTGAGACGACACCGTATGAATTGTGGTTTGGGAAGAAACCTAAGCTGTCGTTTCTAAAAGTTTGGGGATGTGATGTTTATGTCAGGAAACTTCAACCTGAAAAGCTCGAACCCAAATCGGAAAAATGCGACTTCATAGGATACCCTAAAGAAACTGTTGGGTATATCTTCTACCTCAGATCCGAAGGCAAGTTCTTTGTTGCCAAGAATGGGTCCTTTCTGGAGAAAGAGTTTCTCTCGAAAGAAGTAAGTGGGAGGAAAGTAGAGCTTGATGAAGTATTACCTCCTGAACCGGAAAATGGCGCAACTCAAGAAAATGTTCCTGAGGTGCCTGCACCGGCTAGAGAGGAAGTTAATGATAATGATCAAGATACTTCTGATCAAGCTCCTACTGAAATTCGAAGGTCCACAAGGACACGTTCCACACCAGAGTGGTACGACAACCCTGTCTTGGAAATCATGTTGTTAGACAACAGTGAACCTTCGAACTATGAAGAAGTGATGGCGGGCCCAGATTCCGACAAATGGCTAGAAGCCATGAAATCCGAGATAGGATCCATGTATGAAAACGAAGTATGGACTTTGACTGACTTGCCCATAGAACGGCGAGCCATAGAAAATAAATGGATCTTTAAGAAGAAGACAGACGCAGATGGTAATATGACCATCTATAAAGCTCGGCTTGTCGCTAAGGGTTATCGACAAGTTCAAGGGGTTGACTACGATGAGACTTTCTCACCGGTAGCGAAGCTGAAGTCCGTCCGAATCATGTTAGCAATTGCCGCATTTTATGATTATGAAATTTGGCAAATGGACGTCAAAACGGCATTCCTTAATGGTTTCCTTAAGGAAGAATTGTATATGATGCAGCCGGAAGGTTTTGTCGATCCTAAAAATGCTGACAAGGTGTGCAGGCTCCAACGCTCGATTTATGGGCTGGTGCAAGCATCTCGGAGTTGGAACATTCGTTTTGATGAGATGATCAAAGCGTTTGGGTTTACACAGACTTATGGAGAAGCCTGTGTTTACAAGAAAGTGAGTGGGAGCTCTATAGCATTTCTCATACTATATGTAGATGACATACTTTTGATGGGAAATGATATAGAACTTTTGGACAGCATTAAGGCCTACTTGAATAGGAGTTTTTCAATGAAGGACCTTGGAGAAGCTGCTTATATATTAGGCATCAAGATCTATAGGGATAGATCGAGACGCCTCATAGGTCTTTCACAAAGCACATATCTTGATAAGATTTTGAAGAAGTTCAAAATGGATCAGTCCAAGAAAGGGTTCTTGCCTGTTTTGCAAGGTGTGAAATTGAGCTCAGCTCAATGTCCGACCACGGCAGAAGATATAGAAGAGATGAGTGTCATCCCCTATGCCTCAGCCATAGGTTCTGTTATGTATGCCATGCTGTGTACCAGACCTGATGTAAACCTTGTCGTAAGTTTGGTAGGAAGGTACCAAAGTAATCCCGGCAAGGAACACTGGACAGCGGTCAAGAATATCCTGAAGTACCTAAAAAGGACTAAGGGAATTTTTCTCGTTTATGGAGGTGACGAAGAGCTCGTCGTAAAGGGTTACGTCGACGCTAGCTTCGACACAGATCTGGATGACTCTAAGTCACAAACCGGATACGTGTATATTTTGAATGGTGGGGCAGTAAGCTGGTGCAGTTGCAAGCAGAGCGTCGTGGCGGGATCTACATGTGAAGCGGAGTACATGGCAGCCTCGGAGGCAGCACATGAAGCAATTTGGATGAAGGAGTTCATCACCGACCTAGGAGTCATACCCAATGCGTCGGGGCCGATCAAGCTCTTCTGTGAAAACACTGGAGCTATTGCACTTGCCAAGGAGCCCAGGTTTCACAAGAAGACAAGGCACATCAAGCGTCGCTTCAACTCCATTCGTGAAAATGTTCAAGATGGAGACATAGAGATTTGTAAAGTACATACGGACCTGAATGTAGCGGATCCGTTGACTAAACCTCTCCCTAGAGCAAAACATGATCAACACCAGAATTCCATGGGTGTTCGATTCATCACAATGTAACTAGATTATTGACTCTAGTGCAAGTGGGAGACTGTTGGAAATATGCCCTAGAGGCAATAATAAAAGCATTATTATTATATTTCTTTGTTCATGATAATTGTCTTTATTCATGCTATAATTGTATTATCCGGAAATCGTAATACATGTGTGAATAACAGACACCAACATGTCCCTAGTAAGCCTCTAGTTGACTAGCTCATTGATCAATAGATAGTCATGGTTTCCTGGCTATGGACATTGGATGTCATTGATAACGGGATCACATCATTAGGATAATGATGTGATGGACAAGACCCAATCCTAAGCATAGCGTGAGATCGTGTAGTTCGTTTGCTAGAGCTTTTCTAATGTCAAGTATCTTTTCCTTTGACCATGAGATCGTGTAACTCCCGGATACCGTAGGAGTGCTTTGGGTGTATCAAACGTCACAACGTAACTGGGTGACTATAAAGGTGCATTACAGGTATCTCCGAAAGTGTCTGTTGGGTTGACACAGATCGAGACTGGGATTTGTCACTCCGTATGACGGAGAGATATCACTGGGCCCACTCGGTAATGCATCATCATAATGAGCTCAAAGTGACCAAGTGTCTGGTCACGAGATCATGCATTACGGTACGAGTAAAGTGACTTGCCGGTAACGAGATTGAACGAGGTATTGGGATACCGATGATCGGATCTCGGGCAAGTAACATATCGATTGACAAAGGGAATTGCATACGGGGTTGATTAAATCCTCGACATCGTGGTTCATCCGATGAGATCATCGTGGAGCATGTGGGAGCCAACATGGGTATCCAGATCCCGCTGTTGGTTATTGACCGGAGAGCGATCTCGGTCATGTCTACATGTCTCCCGAACCCGTAGGGTCTACACACTTAAGGTTCAGTGACGCTAGGGTTGTAGGGATATGTATATGCAGTAACCCGAATGTTGTTCGGAGTCCCGGATGAGATCCCGGACGTCACGAGGAGTTCTGGAATGGTCCGGAGGTAAAGATTTATATATGGGAAGTCCTGTTTCGGGCATCGGGACAAGTTTCGGGGTTATCGGTATTGTACCGGGACCACCGGAAGGGTCCCGGGGGTCCACCGGGTGGGTCCACCTGTCCCGGGGGGGCACATGGGCTGTAGGGGGTGCGCCTTGGCCTACATGGGCCAAGGGCACCAGCCCCACATAGGCCCATGCGCCTAGGGTTTGAAGGGGGAAGATTCCTAGGAGGGGAAGGCACCTCCTAGGTGCCTTGGGGGGGAGGGAAACCCCCCTTGGCCGCCGCCCCCCTAGGAGATTGGATCTCCTAGGGCCAGCCACCACCCCTTATCCCTCCTATATATAGTGGGGAAAGGAGGGACTTCATACCTTGGCCTTTGGTTGCCTCCTTCTCCCTCTCCAACACCTCCTCCTCCTCCATAGTGCTTGGCGTAGCCCTGCCGGAGTACTGCAGCTCCATCAACACCACGCCGTCGTGCTGCTGCTGGTGCCATCTCCCTCAACCTCTCCTCCCCCCCTTGCTGGATAAAGAAGGAGGAGACGTGGCTGTTCCGTACGTGTGTTGAACGCGGAGGTGCCGTCCGTTCGGTGCTAGGATCTCCGGTGATTTGCATCACGTCGTGTTCGACTACATCATCCCCATTCTTTGAACGCTTCCGCTCGCGATCTACATGGTATGTATATGCATCTAATCACTCGTTGCTAGATGAACTCATAGATGGATCTTGGTGAAACCGTAGGAATTTTTTTTTGTTTTCTGCAACGTTCCCCAACACCTACGAGCTATGCAGAAGCAATGGCGGGCCCATATTCCAACAAATGGTAAGAAGCCATGAAATCCGAGATAGGATCCATGTATCAGAACAAAGCATGGACTTTGGTGGACTTGCCCGTTGATCGGCAAGCCATTGAGATAAATGGATCTTTAAGAAGAAGACGAACGTGAACGGTAATGTCACCGTCCGTGAAGCTCGACTTGTGGCAAAGAGTTTTTCACAAGTTCAAGGAGTTGACTACGATGAGATTTTCTCATCCATAGCGATGCTTAAGTCTGTCGGAATCATGTTAGCATTAGCTGCATTTATGAAATCAACCAATTGGATGTCAAAACGAGTTTCCTTACCAGTTTTCCTAAGGAAAGGTTGTATGTGATACAATTAGAAAGGTTTGTCGATCCTAAGGATGCTAAAACATATGCTAGCTCCAGTGATCCTTCTAAGGACTGGAGTAAGCATCTCGGAGTTGGAATGTACGCTTTGATGGAATGATCAAAGATTTTGGGTTTGTACAAAGTTTATGAGAAAAATGTATTTCCAAAGAAGTGAGTGGGAGCGCTATAGAATTTCTGATGAGTATATGTTGTTGACATATTGTTGATCAGAAATGATGTAGAATTTCTGGAAAGCATATGGGTTATTTGAAAAGTGTTTTTCATTGGAGAACCTGGATTAAGCTACTTGAACATTGAGCATCAAGATCTATGAGGATAGATCAAAAACGCTAAATGGTACTTTCAAATGAGCACATACCTTGACATGATCTTGAAGGTGTTCAAGATGGATCAGTCAAAGAAGGGAGTCCTTGCCTGAGTTGTAAGGTATGAAGCTAAGAGTTAAAGCTCGACCACAGCAGAAGAAAGAGAAAGGACGAAGGTCGTCCCCTATGCTTCAGACGTAGGCTCTATAGTATGCTATGCTGTGTACCGCACCGGAAGTGTGCCTTGCCATGAGTCAGTCAAGGGGTACAAGAATGATCCAGGAATGGATCATTGGACAGCGGTCGAAATTGTCCTTAGAGTAAATAAGGACAGGTCTCTCGATTATGGAGGTGATAAAGAGTTCGGTGTAAAGGGTTACGTCGATGCAAGCTTTAACACCTATCCGAGTGACTCTGAGTAGCAAACCAGATACGTATAGTGGAGCAACCATTTGGAATAGCTTAAAGTGGAGCATGGAAGCATCATTTACAATATGACATAGAGAATTGCAAAGTACATACGGATCTGAATGTTGCAGACCCATTGACAAATACCTCTCTCACAAGCAAAACATGATCAAACCCCAGAACTCATTGAGACTTAATCACATGGTGATGTGAACTAGTTTAGACACTAGTAAACTCTTTGGATGTTGGTCACATGGTGATGTGACCTATCAGTGTTAATCACATGACGATGTGAACTAGATTATTGACTCTAGTGCAAGTGGGAGACTGTTGGAAATATGCCCTAGAGACAATAATAAATTAGTTATTATTATTATATTTCCCTATTCATGATAATCGTTTATTATCCATGCTATAATTTTATTGAAAGGAAACTCAGATACATGTGTGGGTACATAGACAACACCATGTCCCTAGTAAGCCTCTAGTTGACTAGCTCGTTGATCAAGAGATGGTTACGGTTTCCTGACCATGGACATTGGATGTCGTTGATAACGGGATCACATCATTAGCAGAATGATGTGATGGACAAGACCCAATCCTAAGCCTAGCACAAAGATCGTAGTTCGTATGCTAAAGCTTTTCTAATGTCAAGTATCATTTCCTTAGACCATGAGATTGTGCAACTCCCGGATACCGTAGGAATGCTTTGGGTGTACCAAACATCACAACGTAACTAGGTGGCTATAAAGGTGCACTACATGTATCTCTGAAAGTGTCTGTTGGGTTGGCACGAATCGAGACTGGGATTTGTCACTCCGGTTAACGGAGAGGTATCTCTGGGCCCACTCGGTAGGACATCATCATAATGTGCACAATGTGACCAAGGGGTTGATCATGGGATGATGTGCTACAGAACGAGTAAAGAGACTTTCCGGTAACGAGATTGAACAAGGTATCGGCATACCAACGATCGAATCTCGGGCAAGTACAATACCGATAGACAAAGGGAATTGTATACGGGATTGATTGAGTCCTTGACATCGTGGTTCATCCGATGAAATCATCGTGGAACATGTGGGAGCCAACTTGGGTATCCAGATCCCGCTGTTGGTTATTGACCGGAGAATGTCTCGGTCATGTCTGCATGGTTCCCGAACCCGTAGGGTCTACACACTTAAGGTTCGATGATGCTAGGGTTATAAAGGAAGTTTGTATGTGGTTACCGAATGTTGTTTGGCATCCCGGATGAGATCCCGGACGTCACGAGGAGTTTCGGAATAGTCCGGAGGTAAAGATTTATATATGGGAAGTCTTGTTTTGGTCGCCGACAAAGTTTCGCACATTATCGGTATAGTATAGGGAGTGCCGAAAGGGGTCCGGGGGTCCACCAGGGGTCCACCTGCCCCGGGGGGGCCACATGGGCTGTAGGGGTGTGTGCCTTGGCCTATATGGGCCAAGGGCACCAGCCCCAAGAGGCCCATGCACCAAGAGATAAGGGAAAGGGAGAGTCCTAAAAGGGAAGGCACCTCCTAGGTGCCTTGGGGAGGATGGACTCCTCCCTAGCCGCACCCTTCCTTGGAGGAAGGGCCAAGGCTGCGCCCCCCTCCCTCTCCCTTGCCCCTATATATAGTGGAGGCGAGGGAGGGCAGCCACACCTAAAGCCCTGGCGCCTCCCGCCCTCCCGTCACACCTCCTCCTCTCCCGCAGGTGCTTTGTGAAGCCCTGCATGATTGCCATGCTCCTCCACCACCACCACGCCGTTGTGCTGCTGCTGGATGGAGTCTTCCTCAACCTCTCCCTCTCTCCTTGCTGGATCAAGGCATGGGAGACATCACCGGGCTTTACGTGTGTTGAACACGGAGGTGTCGTCCGTTCGGCACTAGGATCTCCGGTGATTTGGATCACGACGAGTACGACTCCTTCAACCCCGTTCTCTTGAACGCTACCGCTTAGCGATCTACAAGGGTATGTAGATGCACTATCCTTCCCCTCGTTGCTGGCTTCTCCATAGATAGATCTTGGTGACACATAGGAAAATTTTGAATTTCTGCTACGTTCCCCAACATCGCCGCCCCGGCCGCCCGCCCCGCCGCGCCGGGACGCTCCACCCCGCGGCACCGCTCCAGCCGCCCCGCCCCACCTCGCCGCCCCGGCCTCCCCATTGCGCCATGCCGGCCGGCC
>NC_041387.1:643925519-643928573 GCF_002162155.2 Triticum dicoccoides
CGTCGGCCCTGCCCTGGCCGCCCTGTCGCCCCGCCTCGGCCGCCCCGGCCGCTCCGCGCAACCGCCCCGCCTCGCCGCCCTGGCCGCTCCAAGGTGAGACCTTTTTTTCTCTTTTTAGATGTAGTTTAATTAGCTTTAGTATAATTTAGTTTAGATTTTGTTTAGTTTAGTTTAGGTTTAGTTTAGTTTAGGTATAGTCCAGTTAGTTTAGTTTAATTTAGTTTAGGTTAAGTTTCTGGTTGATTTTGAACATGTGAAATTTGTTGTTTTTTTAGTTAACTCATTTATTCCCACAGCAACGTCGACGATGCCTATCCCACATCCTCGTCGTCAACTCGTCGGAGGAGTACTACTTGATCAGAGGGGCAATGTCCAAGACTGGGCTCCGCTGGGCTGGTACTAGGAGGTTCTACCTTTCGAGGGGTGCAACTTGGTGAGGAGCCAGCCCATCGTTAACCCGAACCTTATTTGGTGGCGGTCGCGTAGGCCAGTGATGGTGCCGAGGCTTTTGGACACAGTGGAGGTGGTACGTCACCATGTCAGCGAGGAGGATGAGCACGTCCGTCGCTACATGGTTGCATTGGAGGGCAAGTTCGACAATACCTCGCAGGTTCTTAAGGATTCTCATTGGAGCTACGATCCTGTGATGGTTCCTTCTCTTTGGGTGTCCACCGCCCGCGCCGATACCCGTCATTCGCTACGGTGCTAGCTGTATTAGCGATGCTATATCTATGATACTATTTGAGATGTATTAGTGATAATATTCGACTTGTATGGATGCAAGAGATGATGTAGTTTTGCTTATTGAATGCATGCTAATTTAGATTCCCGGGGACGAGCGGGTTAGGGGGTTCCTTGGTGTCGATGGTACCCTAAATAACAAGTATCATCAGTGCGAGATACATGTGGCCGTCGGTGTCGAATACTACATCCAAGTCCCACAAGTGACACAAGGGTCCTGCCTCCCGCAGCAACAATTCTCGGCGTCGATGGCGGTCGAACACCGTCATGAATTTGTCTGGCAGCCTCTGAGATGACGATTGAAAGCTAAGTGTTGAAACTTGAAACACCCAAACTGACTCAACTCGGTTTGCTTGTTTGAACTTTCAAAACATGGCTTTAATCCTCATTGCAAAGGCTTCCAGAAAAAATTGCTAAGGTGTTCCACCGTCATCGGCCACCAGAACTATTGTTGCAGGACATCGGGCACTAGCATCACTTGTGGGACATGGATCTAGTGGTCAACGTCGAGCGCCTCATGTATCTTGCACCGATGATACTTGCTATTTAGGGTTCTATCAATGCCGAGGAACCCCTAACCCGCTCGTCCTATTGTAAATATTTAGTTAGGTTGACGGAAAAAACAATATTGCTATGAAACTCATCTTTTGATTTAAATGTGTTGTTTTTTCATCACTGCGAGGGTCTAGTGTCCGAAGAGCTCCGCCTCTGCATTCGTCAGTTAGAACAAATGACATCTCCTCCCACCCCCTTGATTTGCTCTGTTCCGGTCTTCATGCCGATGAAACTTGCTAGCTATAGGTGTCTTCAATGATCAGTATGTGTGACCACTATGTGTCTCCCATTCAAAAGGGTTACATCTATAAATATGCATGCATTTTCATATTTATAACCGTGATTCTTTCCAATTGTCCAACGTTATCCATGGACAGCCCGAATATGTGTAGATTGGGTTCGTTTTCCCATATGCTCTGCTTCGGATCCGATGCAGAATTTTGTTAGTGCCTCCCTATTATTATCCGGGTGCACATCCTCTCTGCTTATTGCCGAGACGTGTATCAGGAGAACAGCGGGGAGGTGCTGCCAAAATTTTGCGTAGGATCCAGAGCAGAGCATGGGAAAATGAACCCTATCTACACATACTCGGGTGGGATTAGGACATGTCTTTACCTATTAGCATCTAGGTTGCATGGACATAATAAAAGTGACAAACTCCATTAACTGATGAATATATACATTCTGAATATATTTCTTATGTGTCCAGCAGCTAGGCAAGATGAGTGATCATGCGTGGATATACACCGGTCACACTAGTCAGAAAAACATGACAACTGAATGGTTCTCAAAAACCAAGGGGTATCTGAGAACCCCATTTCCAAATGGCCAGAGGACAACCTGGTGCCCCTATCCAGGGTGCAACAATTGGCACAAGAGGACAGAGGATGAAATGGGCAAACACTTGCAGAAGAGAGGTTTTACGCCAGATTATACGGCGTGGACATTTCATGGCGAGTCTGGCCAACGCGCCAGAGCTGAGGTGCTTCATCGTCGCACCGACGAGCATGGTACCGGGATGCAACACATGGTGCAAGACTTTGATGATGCTCGGGACTCGGACGATGAGATGGAGGAATCTGCAAAGGCCTTCAATGAAATGTTGGAGTCTTCAAAACATCCTCTCCACGAGCACACTGAGATTTATCAGTTGGATGGCATCTCACAAATAATGGCTCGGAAGGCTCAATTCAACTCTGGCAGAGAATGCTACGACGTGATGACGATAGTATTTGGACGTTTTCTACCCAAAGGCCACGTACTACGTGCAAACCTGTACCAGCCAGACAAAATCCTCCGTGCTCTTAAGATGCCATATGAGAAGATACATCCCCGTGAGAACGGATGTGCCTTATTTAGGCTTCAGTATGCGGACTTGAACTATTGTCCCATTTGCAAGTCATCCAGGTATGTTGTGGTAGACAACAGTATGGGTGAGAAGACGCAGACCAAAATCCCCGTTAATGTTCTTCGGTATATGCCAATTGTACCAAGACTTCAACGTCTTCTCATGGTCGAAGAGACGGCAAGACGGATGATATGGCACAAAACAGGCAAAAGAACCCAACTAGATGCAGATGGGAAGCTGATGATGGTGCACACATCAGACGGTGAAGCGTAGAAGCGCTTCAATGCATTACATGACGACAAAGTGGCAGATCCGAGGCATCCTCGAGTCGCCATCAGCATGGATGGGTTTAGTGTGTTTGGTCTGACGGCAACCCAATACATTTGTTGGCCCGTATTGGTCATTCCACT
>NC_041387.1:643928693-643932567 GCF_002162155.2 Triticum dicoccoides
AGAAAGAACATTTTCCTGACGTTGATAATTCCAGGTCTGAACTATCCGGGGAAGAATATGAATGTGTACATGCAGCCGCTGAAGGGCGAATTGCAAGAAGCCTGGGATAGTGGGTTCAAGACATACGATGCATTTAGCAAAAAGAACTTCATAATGTGTGTGTGGTACATGTACTTGACGCATGACTTGCCGGCGTATGCGCTATTCATTGGCTGGTGTGTGCATGGAAGGTTCCCGTGCCCCACATGCAAGGAAAGACAAGAAGAACTTCATCAAAGGTAGAGTTGTGAAAGACTCTGAACCACCTCCATTGACTGGCCAAGAGATCCTGGATCAAATAAATGCTCTCGAGCCAGATCCAGAGCGTCCAGGGTATTTCAAGGGGTATAATTCGCAACACGCCTGGACTCACAAGACATGCTTGTGGGATCTGCCTTACTTCAAAGACCTCCTTTGCCCACACAACATCGACGTGATGCACACTGAGAAGAATATCGCCGAGGCACTTTTTGGTACATTGTTTGGCATAGATGGGAAGTCAAAGGATAATCCTAAGGCAAGAGTCGATTAGGAGGCGCTATGTCATAGACCGTTACAAAACATGCAACCAGCGAAAGGAAAGAAGAACTCGACAAAGCCAAAGGCATGGTTCAATCTTGGAAGGCCAGCTATGAGGGAAATTATCTTGTGGGTGAAAATGCAGTTGATGTTCCCCAATGGGTATGTAGAGAATCTAAAGAGGGGAGCGAGTCTTGAAAAATTGAAGATATTTGGCCTCAAGAGTCATGATTGACACACATGGATTGAGCGGGTAATGCCAGTGATGTTGCGTGAATTCATCCTTGAGGATGAATGGCTAGTACTGGCAGAGCTGAGCTATTTCTTCCATGTTCTTTGTGCTAAAGAACTATCGGCTGACCTGGTAGAAGAAATGGAAGAGTTGGCGCCGGAGTTGATCTGCAAGTTAGAGAAGATATTTCTGTCGGGCTTCTTTCATCCAATGCAGCGCTTGATCTTGCATCTCCCAACCAAGGAAAGATTGGGGGGCCTGTGCAGAATCGTTGGTGCTACGCAACTGAGAGGATGCAGAAGACGCTTCGAGCAAAATGTAAAAATAAATGTAGAATTTAAGCATCGATGGCCGAGGCATTCATTACTGAGGAGGCGGCAAACTTCGTGACAGCACACTATGAAGCCAAAAATCATCATTTGCATAATCCGAAGCCTCGGTACAATGCCAGCGACCCTAAAAAGGGTCGATTCAACCTCAGCCTATTCAAAGGGGATCTGGCACCAGCCGGTGCTTCTAATTCCTTAATGTTGGATTTCGAAGAATGGCAGACCATTTCGTTGTATATCTTCAACAATCTAACAGAAGTGTGGATGTACATCGAGTAAGTTCTCGGTACATTGTTTCGCAACTTCTAATTCCTTTGAATTGCTCTTATTCCCTAATAAATTTGGTACAGTCGATACGTCGCCAAATTCTCGTATGGAGCAGTGATCCAAAAGCATTCCGTCGAAGAGTATGAGCTTCTGGCAAAGCATGGAGGTGGCTATCCCGGTTTCATCTCTTGGTTCAAACAAACAGTATTTTCCATTAGACCATTTCATTTATTCGTCTAATTTGTGGCTAATGCAACAATCCCTTTCGTATTAAACTTGTAGGCTAATTCAGAGCTTATGGACGCCGAATTGAGACAAGTCGCTAATGGTTTTGACTATAAGGTCCGTTCATTTGACAAATACGACATCAACGGGTATCGCTTTCGTACCTATGGCAAAGAGCTATCTATGGCCGACCGAAAGTCTACAAATAGTTGTGTCTCTGCTATCGGCGAAGGAGATACCGAGTATTATGGAAGAGTTGAAGCAATTTATGAACTTCAATTCTATGGTGCAAACCCACCAAAAGTTGTAGTCTTCAAATGTTATTGGTTCCAGCCGAAGGAGACTAGAAGGACTCATGAACATATAGGGCTAGTGGAAATCAATCAAAGCACCCATTTGGATGTTCCCGATGTCTATATTATTGCTCAATAGGAAACCCAGGTTTTCTATCTACCATGGGCCCGCCAAAGTGATCCTAATCTCAAAGGTTGGGATGTCGTTTATGAAGTACCGCCACGTGTTAGACCACCTGCCCCCAATGAAGATGATTATGAACCTCACATTAACCCAGACACATATGAAGGAGAATTCATCCAAGAAACATGTATTTCCAAAAAAATGTTTCAAAAACTGCTCTACTTCACCCCAGAACATTTAAGTAGACAACGGCAGTGAACCTAACTTCACCCGTCAGTCGGAACAAGAAGAGCCTGAACTAGAAGAGGTTACTGCTGCGGATGACCTATCAATGCTTGACAAATTACGAAGAGGTGGCCTTCCACATGATGATGCATTTATTAATGATGATGATGAGCACGTCATTACTGATAGTGATGATGATGATGCATTTATTGATCCCGAAGCATTTATTGAACCAGATTATTACTAGGTATTAAAAAAAATTATGGTGTACTTGATTTATATAGTTACTTGTATAATTGTATGATTTATATAGTTACTTGTATAATTTTCTTACTTTGTATGATTGTTTGTTATACATAGTGCCATCATGTTGATATCCGTCCCCATCGGTACTCGCTCGCTTTGTGCTTCATATGTAGTAAATCCTCTTTTATAACTATTTGTTGCATTTCTCATTTATGACAATTATGGCCATCAAGTTGATATAGAGATATTTTAATCTAGGAGGTATGTGAACCGGAATTTGCAACCGACCCTCTTGTCGAGGAGTTAAATATAGTTGAAAACAAAATTGAGTATTTGAAAGAAAAAATTAATAGAATTGAAGAAGAGAAGATGACATTGGAGTTGTATGTTGCTGATGTGGTCGATGATCACAAGATGAACATGAATGCAATGCGCTTGAAGATGGATGTAATGCGCTTGAAGATTAAGAAGATTAGAAAATATGCCATTGATAATGAGGCTTGGTATCATTATGCCGTTGGATCAATTGTTACCTTAGTTGCGATCTTCATCACATTTGTTGTGATCAGGGTAAGTTTTATCTAGTGTTTTGCTTAACAAATGCATACTTAGCTTACTTTCCTCCTAAATGGCATAACTACCTAAGTTAGACAAAAATGAGCTATACTTAGCTTTATTTCCTCAAAAATGTCATGATAATCTCTGTTACCTCCAAAATGATATAGACTTACCTTACTTTCCTCGAAAATGACATAATAACCTTAGTAAGCTCCAAAATGACCTATTTACCTAGCTTAGCTCTAAAATGACATACACTTAGCATTTTTAGCTAGCTTAGCAATAAAATGGCATTTTTAACTACCTTAGTTGGAACAAGAAGAAGAAGAATATAAAAAAGAGGAGAGGAGAAAAATAAAGAGAAGAAAAAAAATATTCTTCTTCTTCTTCTTCTTCCTTTTCTTCCTTTTCTTCTTCTTCTCCTTCTTCTTCTTCTTCTTCTTCTTCTTCTTCTTCTTCTTCTTCTTCTTCTTCTTCTAACTTGCTTCTTTCCCAATTTACAGATTTGCTTTAGATGAGAAAGCTTGCATTGATGGAGTCTACTCTTCTCTTTATGCTTCCTTCTTGTTTTGATTTTGTAGGATGAACAATGTCAAACTTGCTACCTATATATGTATGTATGGATGAAACCATTCTATGCTTGTTGTATATGTGTTCGATGAAACCATTTGCTATGTATATGTGTATATGTGTTGGATGATCATATCCATATGGCAGGGATATGATTTGGTATGCATATGTGTCGGTATGCTTGTCAAAAGTATTTTGATATGTGTATTTATATATATATATATATATATATATATATATATATATA
>NC_041387.1:643932680-643941675 GCF_002162155.2 Triticum dicoccoides
ATATATATATGTGTGTGTGTGTGTGTGTGTGTGTGTGTGTGAAATTCTGTTAAATTGAATTAATTCAAGAAAAAACATGGGCCATACAGGATCTTTGCCATCTACTGGCAGATGGCAAAGAGCTTTGCCATCAGCCAGCAGACGGCAAACATGCCACGAGTCAGCTATCTGTGCAGCCTAGGGCAGTAGGCTGGCTATTTGGATGCTTTGCCATCTGCCAGCGCACGGCAAAGAACGTTGAATATTTGTTGTCAGCCAGCTGATGGCAAAGCTACCAAATAGGCCAGCCCCCCAAGTGCTGCCACATAGCATGCTATGTTGTCCGCTGGCCGACAGCAAATAATCAATGTTATTTGACGTCCGCAGGCGGACGACAAACATGCAAAGGTCTTTGTCGTCTGTTGGTGGACGGTAGCGGACAGCAAAGCACACCGTTAACCCCTTAATAGACCTAAGCTGACACGTGTCCGTCCAGGCTCTTTGCCATCCGCTGGCGGACGGCAAAGACCTTTGCATCATTGCCGTCCGCCAGCAGACGGCAAAGAAGCATTTGTCATAGCCTGTTCAGCCGGATGTGTTGCCGTCTGTTGGCTAACGACAAAGGTATTTGCCATCTGCCATGCGTGCCTTTGCCGTCAAAGTTCCAGATTCCTGTAGTGCATCCACAATCGCCTTATGAGTAAGGGGCGGGTTATTCCCACGGGACGGGTCATCTTCATTTGGTCGACGTCGTCGCTCGCTACTGAAAATCGCAGGCGATTCAACACGTCGGCTGTAACTGCGGCTTGGGAGGGTGGTCGAGTGCACCCTCTCACGACTATGTGCATATTTTTCCTGTTGTGTGACTGCTGTCTGCAAGAGCTAAATTGCGTTCCGCGCCTCAGCTACGAAAGGAGTATCATCTGTGATAGGGATTGCATTGAGCTGGGTAGCCGCTGCTATCATGTTATCCACCGGGTTGGAATAATGACCAGATGGTGTGGAAAAACGCCGGGGCGGGGTTCCCCCAGGGAAATTGCCCTTCAAGAACTCGAAACCACCGTGCTCTGGCCTCACGGTGGGCGCCAACGGTCGTGGTTTTATCACGGAAGATATCCTTGTGAAAGGACTTAGGTGTGGAGCTATCACGGCGTAGGTTAGCTCAAAGGGGTTGAACAGGACAAAGCACACAAGGTTTACCCAGGTTTGGCCCCTCTCAACGAGGTAAAATCCTACTCCTACTTTTGTTGACTATAGCTTGAATATTGATTACAAGGGAACGAAATCACTTGACCTAGCTCTCGATCAATTGTTTCTTGACCTAAACCGCCGCAGGGTCTCACCTTTATATACACAGGTCGAGGCCCTGGGCTTACAAGAGTCCCAGTCGGATCACACAACGTAACCGACCCTGGTTCTAAACTATCTCGCCTTTCTAGGCAAGTCATCTCCCGTCGGCTTACAAACGCCGGTTCTCACACCACCATCTGGGCATGGGCCTTCGGTGGGTAATCACCTAAGCCGCCCTCTGGGCTCATTGGCTAGCCTCTTGGGCCTTCTTCAGATATCGCAAGTTGAGTCGCCAACTGTGTAACCCGGCTCCTCCTGGGCGGGTCACACCGCTGGGTTATATCCTTAACAGTCCGGTTTGGTTTCATTCAAATTGTGCAAATTTAAGTACAAAATAAGAGCAAAAGTGTTTGGAAAAATAAATACGATGAAGACGAATCACGCCTATCTACTGCAGCATACACTTAACAAGGAGGTCGTGGGTTCGAATCACGTCACACACATTTTTTTCAGATTAACAGAAAAAGAAAATGTATAATGGGTCGGCCCACCACGTAGGGGGGTTTGTGTAAGCTACGTACGACTAGCCGTGTACGGGAGGTACATACATGAGACTCGTATCAGCGTGCTCGGCGTGGGCTACGTATTTTAAAAATGACCATCCTACCCTTTATTGTGAAGGGGTGTGAAGAGATCTGCTCTGTTCATGTGTTTAGGGGGGTGGGGGTTGTATTGGAGCAGAAATGGCAAAAAAAAACAGTTTCATAGAGTGGCTTTTTAGCCCCTGTATCCATATTGACCATTATTATTTGCAATTCAGGACCTTTTGATGACTCTGCTAGAGTTTCTCTTAGGTGAAACAACCACATATGTTGGTGATGGTCTTATGATGTTCTACGGAACTCTAGAGTAAGACTTTTTCTTGACAAATGATGGATTTTATTGGCTCAAATGAAGAATCAAGATGATAAAGTACCATGAGCACACACCCGGTGATTGTGGCGACAACGACAGAGGCCGATGACCTCGACGACTGCGAGGTCAGCACGCCACCTTGACCCGCATCAATGCCCGATGAAACCGCCCGGTGCATCCCACCATGCGAACGGGGTAGGGAAGGTTTGCCGCCGCCACCATGCGGATTTTACCCGTCGGCGCTTGCCAGCGGCAGCGGGTGAGGAGGGGTTGGTGCCAGCTAGGATTTGCGCCTGAGTCGTTCATGGGGAGGCGATACGGAGCTGTTTCAATTCGTAGCTGGTATCTAGAGTGGCACTGCCATCGTATAGTCCAGTTCTTCTTTCAAAAAAACTAAATTCCCCGCCAAACTGCATGGTCTATTGAACCGACAGTCTTAACATACATTGAGCATAGATCATGGAAGAGAAAAAAAAAGCATATGATTGCTTTTTCAGTTGGCCAATCAAAACCTAAAAACAGTAGGAATGGTCAACGGTTGCCGGGAGAGTACATGAGGTGGCCATTATCTATGAAACAATATATGCCTAAAATAAGGCTACCGGCGAGACTTGAAAGTAAGATCACACCGACTAACAAGAAAATGTCATATGGCTAAGATAAGGATCATCGCGTAGACTATAGCCCTTCCCTCGCATACCTGTCAAATAAAAATAATGATGACGTACGCTCTAAGCCCTTCTTCTCCGTGGAAGCAAGAGAAGACTATATAATAGTAACTGTACTGCCTGCCACGAGTTTTAACAAGAAAAACAAATTTGCTTGGACGCAGAGTTTCTGCCTCAAATGAGCTCGGGTAAATAGTAAAATCAAAACTAAATAAAAAATTCAAACAAATTCAAAAAAATCTAAATTTGTTTTGGGTGAAACATTGACAAAGGTTTTAAGTGCTTGTAAAAATTCGTCATGAAATCACATTTTTAGAAGGCGCGGCAAAAAACACAAATTCAATGCTCCAAAATGCTTTTAGCATTTTCAGAGTACCGATTTTATTTTTGTTGCCACGCCTTACAGGAATGTGATTTCATGATGAATTTTTGCAAGCACTTAGAACTTTTATCAATGTTTCTCATGATGAGTTTTGTGTTTTTTTTGTTTTTTTTTATTTTACTGTTCAGCATGCTCAAATGAGCTCGGGAGCAGAAAAGCACTTTCATATTGCTTGAAAGTATAGTAGTGCACATACCAGCGAAGCATCGATCGTAGGGAAGATATGACTTGCAAGGAAGGACGAAGTGATTAGAGCACATTCTTTGATTTTTGTTTTCAGGAGCTATTTATCATCTGTCATGGCACCGTGCCAGAAATAATCTGGTCCATGAACCATCTAGCAACAACTACAATCATTGGAGCGAGCTAAGGCAATGCCCCTATAATCGTCCCTCCATCATCGAAACTGGGCAAATATTGTTGGAGCACATTCTGTAATTGTTCAATCATGACGTGGCATCACGAAGAGGAGTCGACCGGATTAGAACAGAAATGGTTAGTTTAGTCAGGCATAATAAACTCTAAAAATTAGCAGCTTGCAGAAAAGCAGGAGGGAATATATTCAGATTAAATCACGTCTTCTTCTTTTTTTAGATTAGAGAATACGGAATAGGCTTTTGAATTATGAGCCCTGCTTTCTTATCCTACAGTATATGATCCAGCGGCCCAATAGACCGAATAATAATACTCTCTGTCGGCTGTAATTCCTTGTGGTAGTGAAGCAACTATCTGCAGCTACGAATTGCAGCCGTGGACCCCCTCCACGTTTCAACCGTCGCATCCCCTTCTCCTCCATCCAACTGCTGGCGACCGCCATGAACGGCGAGAGCGACCACGACGACATGGACACGCGGAAGCCGCTGCTGGTGAACACGGGGTGCTGGTGGTGCGCCACACGAAAGTCCCACGTCTCCGCATTCCTCTGCACGCTCGTCGTCGCGCTCGGTCCCGTCCAGCTCGGCTTCACGGGTGGCTTCTCCTCGCCCACGCAGGACGCCATCACTGGCGACCTCAGCCTATCCATCTCCGAGGTCGTCGTCGACCCTTTCATTGCCCGTCTCCGTCTACCGTTGTCGCCTCGCTCGATTGCCCCGGGTTTTGGATTAGTAGTTGACGGCGCTTTGTGCTTGTGCAGTTCTTCGGGTTCGGCTCGCTCTCCAACATCGGCGCCATGGTTGGGGTCTTGGCCAGCGGGCATATGGTGGAGCACGTCGGCCACAAAGGGGTGAGTTTTTTTTTTCCTTGACCTGCTTGCAAATGTAGCCTAATTGGTTATCTTCAAGGCAGTTTTCTTTTTCCTCTTTTGAACCTTCTATAGGCAGGTACTGTTAGCCGTACGTAGTTATTCCTGTGCCTGTGCGAGATCGACCCGTGACCTCACAGTTAAGAAGGGTCAGTGTCAAATCTTTGATTTTTCATTGATAGTTCCATGTAACCAATAGCAGTGCAGTCTTTTTATGATGCTTGCTGCTGCTGAACTAGAAACAACAGTGTGACATGTATATATGCGCGCCTCGTGGCATTTTCAACGCGGATCACCAAACACTTGCAAATGTCTCCGCCAAATGTTTCCACCTAACCATCCATACGCATTTAGCGATTCAATATGGATCATCAAATCGGATCGGACCAGTCCACGTGTCTGAAATCTCACAAAATCCATCTCAAACTTGGAGGAGCTTTGTGCGAGTGCGGACGGCCGTTCGGTACACTGCCAGTTAGACCACTTCTCCCCATAGCCCACGTCTCACACTCCTCTCTTTTCCCTCTCGGTCCATCTCGCCCACTTTCAGTCATAGCCCACAATCCAGATTTAGAGAGGTGAGATGGCTAGACTATCTACGGACACGTCTGGACGTGTCTGCGGGGTATTCCCTTTGCCACACCTACTTGTTCGGACCAGAAAATCTGTAGTTAATTGGTTGTTCAACGGGCTTTCCCTTTTCGACTCGAATTATTTGGAATCCTTTAATCCGATCCCAAATAAAGTAGGCCGTAGGGGAGTCCGGACTATCTGTCACGTCAGCACGGCAGTCCGGTCCAAAATCGAGCATGCTGGCACCGCACATCCTCATCGACTCAGAGTTCGCCACTCCCTGGTGAAAGCACAAGTGCTCCCGGGGTGATTTTGGTAATTTATGTCAACGCATCTCTTGTTGGACTAATACCTTTACCTAGTACGTTTCAGATCACTAGTAGAAAACAGGGCATTTGTCCCGGTTCGTAAGGGTCTTTAGTCCCGGTTCTTGAACCGGGACTAATAGGTCGTTACTAATGCCTCCCCCCTTTAGTCCCGGTTCTTACATGAACCAGGACAGATGGGCATCCACATGGCCGCTGCGGGCAGCCCAGGCAGGTGGGCCTTTGGTTCCGGTTGGTGACATAAATCGGGACCAAAACGCATCCACGTGTCAGAAGTTGGCTGCAGCTGAGGGTTTTTTTTTTAAAGTGGCTGGTTTAGGGGTTTTGGGGGTTAATTTAGGTTGTTATTAACTAGCTAATAGAGAGAAGTGTCCTCTCTTATCTTCGTGCATGGTTTACCAACGCTACTGCTATGTTCATTTCACCCGCTGATATATAATAACTCTTCATGCTCGCATCATACATCATCATATATAATAACAAGTCCTACTAATCATGCATCATCATACAACTTCTACTCGTTATTAATAACAAGTCATACGATCATCATACTCATAGTCATCGAACCCAACCCTACATAATTGTTCTTAGCACATCATCAGTATCAGGTAGACCTAAACACACTTAAGATAAAATAGCATAAACCAATATAGACCCTGACTGTCCATTATGAAGAATGGAGATCATCCTATCTCCAATTCTTGTGCTTCGCTTCCTTTTGCTTCCAAGAAGCTCCTTACGACTGTCCATACATTTTTCCCATTCTTTGATTGTCATGTCTCCACTTCTTTTAGAAATCCGGTATGGACAGTTGAGATTCGTAGGACGACCTGGTTGTATGTTCAAAACATCAAGGCGACCGTGCGTATACATCAGATAAGGCACACAATCATTCGGGATTATCTGTTGAAAAACATAGTAATAACTTCATAGTTAGCAATGATGTACTAGTTTTAAAAGTATGCAAAAAGATGCACGAATGTCGTAATAGTAAAAAATCTTACCGGGGTATCTCCATGGTAGTTACCGTAGTTCAACACGTGCACTAGTGGCACGTATTGACCATAATGTTGAGGAGTTCGATTGTAGACATTGTAATTCTCAAGATCAGTACAAAATGCGATCAAATGATTTTTCTCCTTATAAGTTAATTCGGAGCCATCGGTCTAGTGGGTTTTGTCTACCATCTTCCACACATTCTTTGAAGAATTTAAATAAGCTGTCAATGGAAATAAGCTGTCAACTATTTTGAAATAAACAATATAAATTACTTAATAACTATGTTAAGCTCACATGGGGGAAGAATTGGAGGTGTATCCACAAGGACCCAAATGTCCATATTGTCTTGGTCGATTGTAGGATCACCAAGATCCATGGTGACAAGCATACCCTCATCAAAACCATACATCTTGCAAAGTGCTTCCCAATTTTTGCAACCAAAATGGGTTACACTCTCAGCATTGTACAGCTTTACTTTAAAATCCACACCATAATGGGTCCTTAGGAGAATTTTTTTGGTTTCCATACTTTCATGGTCTTCAAAACCCATCCTCCCCAAGACATAGCGTCTTGCATAGCATGGGATAAGCTAGTCGAATTGGAAAAGATGAAAAATACACGTTAAAATAGTTGAAGTCGTGCTTAATTACGAAAAAAAACTATTATGGTCGTTGCGTACCATATGAACATTGAAGGTCTCCTCGAGCTTAATGCTGAAGCGCCAATCTTCGTCCAACTCAAGGAACCTGTCGCACATACCTCGGTCGTCGTGGCACCAGTCGCACTCCCCCGGGCGGTTTTCGTCGTCCGAGTACGACATTTCCGGCCTATGTTCATAATTCAAATATTAAACTTGTACAATTAAATATATGTACTAAAAAACCTAAATTAGATCATTATTATTAATCACGGGTTGACTATCGGTGATGGTAGCTCCTCCTTTCATTCCCGAGTGCATTATTACACCAAATTGTCTAGCACACGGGAATGAAGGAGAAGCTACCCCACGACGGTGTGGATGATGGAGGGGGCTCCTAGATTTCTGCATAGAGTGCTCTTCAATTTTAGCATTCAAAGTAGGAGTATGTTTCCAATATGAGCATTCAATAAGCAAAACCAAATCGTAAAATAAAGTAGTATTCAAATTAGCATGCATTCAATTATAACCAAAAATACATCATCTCTTGTGTCCCTACATCATCGAATATTATCACTAATACTCCTCGAATACTATCATACATATAGTATCGGTAATACAGCTAGAACCGTAGCGCCCGACGGGTATCGTCGCGGGCGGTGGACACCCAAAGATAAGGAACCATCACAGGATCATAGCTCCAGTGAGATCCCTGAAGAACCTGTCAGGTATTGTCGAACCTGCCCTCCAATGCAACCATGTAGTGACGGACGTGCTCGTCCTCCTCGCTGCCACGGTGACATACGACCTCCGCGGTGTCCGGAAGCCTCGGCACCATCACTGGCCCACACGACCGTCATCAAACAAGGATCGGGTCAACAACGGGCTGCCACCTCACCAACCTACGTCCCCCGGAAGGTAGCACCTCCCAATACCAGCCCGGCGGAGCCCAGTCCCGAACATGGCCCTGATTAAGCAGGCCTCCACCGCCGAGTCGACGACGATGAGGATGCGGGATAGGCATCGTCGACGTCGATGCGGGAACTACTTCTATATATAGTTAAATAAAGTAGTTTTATTAATTAAATCAACTAGTTCAACTACTAAGCACTTACTATAAATAAATAAAATAGTACTTACTAAAAACAAACTACTTCTATATATAGTAAAATAAAGTAGTTTATTAAATCAACTAGCTAGTTCAACTATATATGAAGCACTTACTATAAATAAAATAAAGTAGTACTTACTAAAAATAAACTAGTTTAACTATAGTTCTATTATTTTTCTAACTAATTATATTAAACACTTTCTCTTCTTATTTTTCCTTTTTCCTCTATTCTAAATATGAACATATTCATAAATGACTTTGATCATGCACAATTTTCCGATACATACACAATACGAACATCTACATAAATTGACAAAGAAAATACTATGAACAAAAAAATCACTAAAATTCTATGAACAAAATTACAACAGAAAAAAATCATAAAAATTCTATGAACAGAAAAAAATCATAAAAAATTGACATATTCGATCTTTGCATATATATGAACATACAAACATGCATATTCAACAATAATATCACCAAAAAATCTATTAACAGAAAAAATTCTAACACAATATAAACAAATTAATTACACAATATGAAAAAAAAATCTAATAGAAAAATCTATGAACTACACATCTAAATTACTACACATCTAACAAAAAATCTATAAACTACAAAAAAATCTAACAAAAAAATCTAAAAAAATCTAACAAAATCTAACTCAATTAACTACACATCTAAATTATACTACACATCTAAATTAACTACTACTAACATCAAATTAAATTAGCAAAAAATTTGCTCACAGCGATGGTGTCGGGGACGGCGACGGCGACGGCGACGGCAACGGTGAGGTGCGGCGCGGGGCAGGGCAGGGCGGCGACGGGCAGGGGCCAGTGGCGTCGCAGGGCACGGGGCGGGGCGGCGAC
>NC_041387.1:643942022-643975659 GCF_002162155.2 Triticum dicoccoides
ACGGGGCATGGGGCGGGGGGCGGCGACGGCGTAGGGGCGGCGCGGGACGGCGCGGGGCGACGACGACGATGGCGAGGCGGAGATGGACGGGCAGCCTGGCTGCGGCGGGCGGCGGGGAAGAACAAACTAAACCAAATTTTCACGAGTGCTGCTTCTATATGCGGAGCATTGGTACTGGTTCGTGGCACCAACCAGGACCAATGCCCCCCTTTAGTCCCGGTTGGTTCCTCCAACCGGGACCAAAGGCCTCTTTTCAGCAGCCCAAAGGGCGGGAAGCAGAGGACTAAACTTTCGTGATGAATCGGTACCAATGCGCCCCTTTAGTCCCGGTTGGTGCCTCCAACCGGGACCAAAGGCCCTGTGCTGCCCGCGTCGCGGCACGAAAGTTTAGTCCTACCTCGCTAGGTGAGGGAGCTCGAGAGTGGTTTATAAGCCCCACTCCCGCTGCCCTCTCGAGCTCTTCTCAAATGCAGGCTTTCGGGCCTAAACACACTATATCTTCATGTGGGCCTGTTGGGCCTTCTGCGGGCCTGAATCCTGGCCCAACTAGCTAGGTTTCTAGTCGTATTCAGGCCATGGTTGCCTAGTAGGTGGCATTTTTATATTTTTTTTCCAGTTTTTTTGTTTTCTTTATTGCTTTATTTTTTATTTTGTAATAGTTTATTTTATTTTGTTTCTAGATATTTATTTTATTTTATTTTGTTTTGTTTTGTTTTGTTTATTTTTTGTTTCTACATATTTATTTTATAATATAATATTTTATTTTATTTTGTTTTGTTTCTACTTATTTATTTTATCTTATTCTACTTATTTCTAAAAGTTTATTTTGTTTATACTTATTTATTTTATTTTATTTTTTGTTGTTTGTACTTATTTTATGAAAATTCTTTTTGCTTTTAATGTTTTTCACAGAAAATACTTTGATAATTCTTTCTACTTATTTATAAAAGTTTATTATGTTTCTACTTATATATTTTATTAGATTTTATTTTATTTTATTTGGTTTCTACTTACATCATCAATTTTCAACCCTTTCACCCACATAGCATGTGCTAAAAAGTTGAGAGGGTTATTTTTCATGCATTTACTGATTATTTTGAGCTATAAGACCCTAAAATTGAAAAGAATTTCAAATGAACTCTGAAAAGGTTGGATGTTGGCATGGTATCATCATTTCATCCACATAGCATGTGCAAGAAAGTTTAGTGGGTTATGGCAAAAAGTGGATGCACTTCATGTACAAAACGGACAATCTTTTTCAAAGTATCAGGATTTCATACGGAAACTTGTCTGTTACAACAGGCATTTCAAATGAACTACGAAAAGGTTGAAAGTTGGCATGGTATCATCATAATAGTTGTGGACAAAGTCTTCACTTTTTCTTCGCTTGTGTCCTTTACTTATTGTGCCGTAACCATGGATAATCTTCATCATTTATGAGGATGCTTGGGTCAGCCTTGACTTTAAAGGGAGGAATTTCATGAAACTTTTCATAATCTTCGGACATGTCTGTCTTGCCCTCCACTCCCACGATGTCCCTTTTTCCTGAAAGAACTATGTGGTGCTTTGGCTCATCGTATGATGTATTCGCTTCCTTATTTTTTCTTTTTCTCGATTTGGTAGACATGTCCTTCACATAGATAACATGTGCCACGTCATTGGCTAGGACGAATGGTTCGTCAGTGTACCCAAGATTGTTCAGATCCACTATTGTCAGTCCATATTGTGGGTCTACCTGTACCCCGCCTCCTGACAGATTGACCCATTTGCATTTAAACAAAGGGACCTTAAAATCTACTCTGTAGTCAAGTTCCCATATGTCCACTATGTAACCATAATATGTGTCCTTTCCCCTCTCGGTGGCTGCATCAAAGCGGACACCGCTGTTTTGGTTGGTGCTCTTTTGATCTTGGGCGACCATGTAAAATGTATTCCCATTTATCTCATATCCTTTCCAAATCGTAATAGTCAAAGATGGTCCCCTGGACAACGAGTACAGCTCATCACAAATAGTGTTTTCATCTCTGAGACGTGTTTCCAACCAACTGCTGAAAGTCCTGATGTGTTCACTTGTAATCCAGTTGTTGCACTGCTCCGGGTGTTTGGAGCGTAGACTGTTCTTGTGTTCATCGACATAAGGGGTCACCAAGGTAGAGTTCTGTAGAACTGTGCAGTGTGCTTGAGACCAAGAATATCCGTCCCTGCATATTATTGTCTCCCCTCCAAGCATGCCTTTTCTAGTCAGTCTCCCCTCATACCGTGATTTAGGGAGACCTGTCTTCTTAAGGTCAGGAATGAAGTCAACACAAAACCCAATGACATCCTCTATTTGATGGCCCATGGAGATGCTTCCTTCTGGCCTAGCACGGTTACGGACATATTTCTTTAGGACTCCCATGAACCTCTCAAAGTGGTACATATTGTGTAGAAATACGGGGCCCAGAATGACAATCTCGTCAACTAGATGAACTAGGACGTGTGTCATGATATTGAAGAAGGATGGTGGGAACACCAGCTCGAAACTGACAAGACATTGCACCACATCACTCCTTAGCCTTGGTATGATTTCTGGATCGATCACCTTCTGAGAGATTGCATTGAGGAATGCACATAGCTTCACAAAGGCTAATCAGACGTTTTCCGGTAGAAGCCCCCTCAGTGCAATCGGAAGCAGTTGCGTCATAATCACGTGGCAGTCATGAGACTTTAGGTTCTGAAAATTTTTCTCTGCCATATTTATTATTCCTTTTATATTCGACGAGAAGCCAGTCGGGACCTTCATACTAAGCAGGCATTCAAAGAAGATTTCCTTCTCTTCTTTGGTAAGAGCGTAGCTGGCAGGACCTTCATACTGCTTTGGAGGCATGCCGTCTTTTTCGTGCAAACATTGCAGGTCCTCCCATGCCTCAGCTGTATCTTTTGTCTTCCCATACACGCCCAAGAAGCCTAGCAGGTTCACGCAAAGGTTCTTCGTCACGTGCATCACGTTGATCGAAGAGCAAACCTCTAGGTCTTTCCAGTATGGTAGGTCCCAAAATATAGATTTCTTCTTCCACATGGGTGCGTGTCCCCCAGCGTCACTCAGAACAGCTAGTCCGTCGGGACTGTCGGTGTCAAAACCGGCGGATCTCGGGTAGGGGGTCCCGAACTGTGTGTCTAGGCGGATGGTAACAGGAGACAAGGGACACAATGTTTTTACCCAGGTTCGAGCTCTCTCTATGGAGGTAAAACCCTACTCCTTCTTGATTAATATTGATGATATGGGTAGTACAAGAGTTGATCTACCACGAGATCAGAGAGGCTAAACCCTAGAAGCTAGCCTATGGTATGATTGTTGTATATCTCTATCGACTAGCCTGGCCTCGGTTTATATAATTTACCCGAGGCCTAGGATAACAAGAGTCCTAGCCGAATACACCGGTGGGGGAGGAGTCCTTGTCTTGATCGCCAAGTCTTGCGGAATCTTCCTTGTATGCGGCAGCTGTCCGGACTGGCCCATGAGTATACGGCCATGGGGGTCCTCGGCCCAATCTAACAGATCGAGAGATGACATGGTGAGTACCCCCTAGTCCAGGACACCGTCAGGGTCCCTTTCCAAAGATTACGTGTAAATCATTGACCATAGCAAGTATGTGATCACCGGTACGCATGGCGGGCTTCTTCCGGTGATCTTCCTCGCCTTTGAAATGCTTACCTTTTTTCGACATTGATCGTTGGTCGGAAGAAATCGACGATGGCCCAGGTACACATTCTTCCTGTAGCTTCCCAGGTATATACTTTCGGTGTCAGATAAATAGTGCGTGCATGCATGGTATCCCTTGTTTGCCTGTCCTGAAAGGTTACTGAGAGCGGGCCAATCGTTGATGGTTACAAACAGCAACGTGTGCAGGTTAAATTCCTCCTGTTTGTGCTCATCCCGCGCACATACACCGTTTCCATTCCACAGTTGTAAAAGTTCTTCAACTAATGGCCTTACGTACACATCATATCAATGTCGTTTCCGGGTTGCTTAGGGCCTTGGATGAGAACTGGCATCATAATGAACTTCCGCTTCATGCACATCCAAGGAGGAAGGTTATACATACATAGAGTCACGGGCCAGGTGCTGTGGTTGATGCTCTGCTCCCCGAAAGGATTATTGCCGTCCGCGCTTAAACCAAACCATACGTTCCTTGGGTCACGTGCAAACTCATCCCAGTCACTAGAAAAAAAATACAGTTCCGTGATGATACGTCTTTGTCACAGTAGGTCGCGTTTTTTGTCATGCATGTACATCCATGACAAATTTATGACAAAATCAAGATAGCCATACCTGTGCTGTCGTAGAAGTGTTCGATGACATTACCAAAATTATCATCACGGAAGTGTCCACTTCCATGATGATAAATCGCGTGTCACAGAACTGCTTTCGTCAAGGGTGACCGACACGTGGCATCCACCGTAACGGAACGCCGTTAAGCTATCAGGTCGGGTTTTGGATCCGATAACCCGTTAACAGCCCCGACCAATGGGGATTTTCCACGTGTAAAATCATCATTGGCTGGAGGAAACACGTGTCGGCTCACCGTTGGGACAGATGTCATCCACTCATTGGACAGAAGGCGCCTATGATACGTCGACACGTGGCACGGCCCAACAGAGGCCCATTCCTGTGAAAAGGCCGGCCCATTTGACTTGGTCAAAATGTGGCGGGCCAGCCCACGGAAAGCCTGTTAACGGCCTGTTTGCATATAGCCCATTTACAGCCCGCTAATCGAGGGCCCGTTACATCCTATCCGAATTGGGCCCAGTAGCGTCATCTGGGCCGTCCAATATGATTCAGCCCATTTTAACTTCCGGCTCATGTGTGGCCCATGACTTTTTTCGACCCATATGAGGACCTTTGTAACTCTTGGCCCATTAACGGCCCGTTCTGAAACTGGCCCGTAATGAACAGTATATCACTTTATACCCATTAACGGCCCGTTATACCATTGGGCCATTTCCAGCCCAAGTTATCATTCGGCCTTCTTAGGGCCCATTGATTCTTGGGCTCATTTGTAGCATTCGGTTACATACGGCTCGTTACTGTCATTTTCTGCTTGTGAGACAAATTCAGTCTGTCGTTACAGTCAGCCCGTTTGCGAACCGTTAATACGTTGGGCCATTTTCAAGTCAAAAAACTCGTTGGGCTGTTTTCATAGAGTTATCAAATACGGCCTATTAACGGCCCGTTATGGTCCATGAATAGTACGGCCCGTGATTGGCAAAATGATGATACGCCCCGTAGAAGGCCCATGGATCCTACGGCCCGTATGAGGCCCATGGACCCTATGGCCCGTAGAAGGCCCATTGATCCCTAAGGCCCGAATAGAAGGCCGATGAATCCTACGGCCCGTATACAACGCCAATGGTCCTACGGCCGAACGAAGGCCCATCGATCATACGGCCTACAGGAGGCCCATGGTTACAACAGTCGTGTGTTGCCATGATTATTTTGGCCTAGTTACCAAAAATAGGCTATTGTGGCCACTAGAAAAACACAGAAAAAAAACTGCAGTGACTACAAGCAAACAACTAAACAAGACAATAAGGAAATAAATAAGCAAGCAATTAAGGCTAGCCTATTACCGCTATTACACATATTACATCCACTGGGCATCAAAGTTCGCCACTAGTGCAAATATAGGGAACAAAGCAGCATATTACATACACTTGGCCGTCAAAATTGGCCACCAGTGCAAATAAACGCGACAGTGAAACAAGAGCATAACTGTAAACAACTTCAGAAGAGCTCAAGAAACGTTATCCTGGGTATCCACCATGCTGGCAATAAGCTTAGCAAGCTTATTAGCTTTGTCCTGTTTGGCGCTAAAATCCTCCAACGCTTGTTGTTGCCCCAGAAAGTATGCATCTGAATGCTCCGGGGACTTCCACAGTCCTTCCGCTTCTTGTCACAACACAGCTGATCGATGTCTTTCATCTTGTAGTTGAGACTCAAGAAACCGAACTGATTCAGACAGTGAGTTTGAATAGCTTGTGCATGCGGTAGTGGCCAGTAACTCGAACACTAAACCAAGACATGACTTTGGGGTTGTCTCGCTGTCTTCAAGATAGTCTTCCTTAGCTGTTTTATCAGCTTTGTTGGAGACCAACAAGGATGTGTCACTATCCTGAACCTTATCTGCATTACTTCCTTTACCATTGCTTAATAAGGCACTCTTCCCCAATATTCTGTCAGCATTCTAAAAGAAGAAACAAGCAGACACATAACAAATTTAGCATGTACTAGTATATGAAACTCATTTCGGTGAACCAGTTCATTAGTAAGGTGGACAGGATTAAACTACCAAGTCTTCTATTGCCAAGTACTAGTACATAATAAAAGCATCAAACAAACATATATCTATGTCCTATGGTCACTGCATTGTCTTGCCAAATCAAAATAGAGACACGGTTCAAATCATATCAGTTCAAGACAAAGCAGCAGTTAAAGGATACAAAGCGTGGGAAACTACATGGCACAACAAGATTTCAGAAGGGTACCACGGGTCTACATGTACAACAACACTATTGGCTCTGTTGTGATGCTAGTAATGTGCATGATATGAAAGTCAACTGTATACACAATTGAAATTGAAATCAACAGAGCTATTGATAAGAGCAAACCTGTTAAAGAAACATGCATGAACATACCTGTTGTGCCATTGGAGTTTCGATTGGATCCTTCAATTTAAAAATAAGTTCGTATCAGTAAATACAGTGATACAAGAGCAAAGCAATCATAGTTAAAAAAGGCGCGCCTAAGTGAGTGCTTAAGCGCGCCTAGGCTCTAGGCGTTGGCAAAATGCATTGCGCATAACTACGCATAATCTGTGCATACCTGCACATAAGCATGCGCTTTGGTCAGTAAGGCGCAATGCGGTGGCAAAACGCACAATTAACGCCTAGCGCTTTTTTGAACTATGATAGCAATGGAATCTTAAATTAGAACAGTTGTTCTTCAAGTTTAGGCACTTGTTCTACATGAACAGAGTACAGTAAGACGCAAGAATAAAATACTTATAAATAGAAAATGAGCTCATAGACCTTACCACATTCTTGGTTCGGGACCAATATAGAACAAGGCGTTCCCAGTCATCGTCCAGTAAATGTGTCTCAGGAGAACGTAAGGGAATTTGATGAATTTCTTTGCCGGTGAAGTACGTTTTCTTCAGGTAATTCCGATATTTCCACCAAGCATTCTTGAAGATAGCAGAGGTATTAGTACAGGTTACCTCATCCTGAGTTTTCAAATTGGTCCTTCTCTATAGAGAAAAATGGGAAAATTTCCCGTATTATAACCATCATGGAGGTAGGATGTATGGGACGAAGCAAAGTAATTGTCATGAATAACATTACTTACACATAACTCCTGGACAAACACCTGCAACTGGCAGTTTCCTTCATCTTCAGTATAATATTTCCAAGATGGGAAGATACGCACATACGATTTAACAACATCAAATGTGATAGATGCTAAACTACGACTGGCTGGTTGTGCTTCCTCCACAGGAATAGGTGTACTAACTGGTGGAGTTGGGGTTCGCCGTGATAGTACTGGTCCTTTGGGCACTGGAGCTCCCTTACTAACTGCTGTTGTTTGGGAGCTCTGTGGTGGAGATGGTGCTGTGTCAACAGGAACTGGGTTACTATCGGCTGGGGTTGGGGTTAGATTGGGTGAAGCTGGTTCTCTGTCCATCGCAGTAGGGGTACAATCTGCGAGAGTTTGGGTTATGTGTGGTAGGGCTGGTTCTTGTGCATGTACAACCGGGGTGCTATCTCCACCAAGAGGTAGCACTGTTTTATTTGAAGACCGTGTTTTTATTCCGCTAGATACTGGCATCACCCGCTCCAATTCAAATGGCTGATAAACAGGAAACATAGTTGAATGTACAAACATTGTATGAGAGACAGATGCAATAGATAGTGTGGAAAAAAGTGGGCATGAAATAGTTGACATGTATATTGTTTAACTAAAACGGATAGCATGACATAATTTCACATATATGATGTCTATCTAAACTGGATAGCATAGCATAACATAATTCAAAGATATGATGAATAACTAAACAGGGTCGCATGACATAATTCACCTACATGTTATCTAAGTAATCAAGATCGCATCATTTAATTCACATATGTTATCTATATGCTAAACAGAGGGCATTCGATATGATGTCTAAACTAAGAACATGGCGTTGAATATTGTGTATATGATGTCTAAACTATGCAATGCAAGACACCGTGTGCATGATATGAGCAGTATAACCGTGCCAAGTTAGAGCATACACCTCAGTGGGGGAATAGGATTGGTCATCTATCTCTGAATCCATCTCCGAGGAGCTATCGAGACCCAACAAGAGATCTGCTTCGACAGGTAGCACTGTCCGCTCTGAAGGCCTTGTTTTCACTCCAGATTTTTCCATCTCCCACCCAAATGGCTGATTCACAGGAAGAGTAGTTTAATGTACAAACATTATCAACAAATGGAAATGTAATGAAGAAAAGGATGGGCAAGATATCATTCAAATATATGATGCCTGGTTAAACAGGATGGCATTGCACATTTCACATATATTATGGCTGGCTAAAAGACATGAGACTGCATAATTCCCATATATGATATAGAAACTAAATAGGTGGCATTACAGAACATGTCTAAACTAAGCAGATGACATATATGATGTCAAAAGTAGGCACTGCAAGGCAACATATGCATGATATGACTAACATCATCATGCCAAGGTAGAGCAAACACCTTGGGGGGTAAATAGGAGTGGTCAGCGGCGTCTGAATACGCCTCAGAACAGATATCTTCCTCTGGATTACAATCTGGAGAGGGGTGGGGAGGGTTTGCCATTGAACCCACCATGGAGCGATGTCTGCATGACATTGTATTGCCGCGCAAAACTCTTCTCTTTTTCTCTACATGTTCAGCATGACTGTGTACAATATCTGACATGCATACGAAAAAAATATGGTGAGATTATGTAAGGAGAGCATGCAGAAATTTAGAGTGATGGTAACAACCTGTGGATCGACGTTTTTCCGTTGAACCAAAATAGCCCTAATGGATCGACGTGAATGTATAATAATAACTGACGCAACAAGTGTACAACCTCTTTGCCGTAGCCGTGTCGACCTCAGCATCATTGGGTTGGTCGCTGAAGCAGTTGAGGCAGAGGTGGCTGTCGGAGGTGTGGAGGAAGGTCTGAAGAATCTGTAGACGGCGTCCAGGGCACTGCTCTGTTGTGATGGATCGTTCTGTCGTTGGAGCAGCTCCGGTGAGCCGTAAGACATCAAGGCTGAAGCAGCACAAGACAAACATCGTCAATCTCAAGTGGGATTCTAATAGCATCTCCAATAGATGATGAAAAATGGATGTAAAATTAACATCACCAAAAACCACCTGACTACAAGAGATGAGGTAAAAACTGTTGACTCTGAACTTAACTGTCGAAACTGAAATTAACTGTGGAATCTGAATGCTACTATCGAAACTGAACGCAATGGCAGCAGAGAGACATTTGACATGTAGTTTAGGGAGGGCCTGCAGTTCATCTTCAACCTGCACACCCCTGAGCCGCCTGCCACCACCGGCCGAACCGCCGGCCCCAGCGCCGCCTCGCCGCCCCGAAACAACTCGCCACCGCCGCCCCGGCCAGCCCTCTAGCCCCCCCCCACCCTGAACCCTAACATAGATAGTGGGGTACCTCTCCGGCGAGCCCCCGTCCCCGCTGCGGGTGGTTCTTCCTTAACTTCGGTGAGCCCACCCCCCCTCCCCCAACCCCTGAAAATCAACTGACCCAAAAGTCAATTCAGTCGACTGAACTATGGCTTAATCGGAGCAGAGCAGCATCACGAGCGAGGGGGAGAGCAGCAGCAGCAGCTGGACGAGCGAGCGATCGAGCGAGAGCCGGAGCAGAAGCAGCAGCGCGAGTGAGCGAGCGAGAGCCAGAGCAGCAGCAACAGTAGCGCGAGCGAACGAGCGAGAGCCAGAGCAGCAGCAGCAGATCCGGCTGGTATGGCCGCCGCCGCCGAAGGGGCCTCGCACTGGGGGAGAGCCACCGTGGAGATGTCGCCCGCGGCACCGGCTTCAAGGTAGCCGCTCCATGGCGGTGCGGGATGGAGCATTGTCATCGCCAGGAGGTCGAGTTAAGGAGAAGGTGTGATGCGATGAGTGTACAACCTCTTTGGTGGCGCCGAGTAGGCCTCGGCTTCATCCGAGGAGTCGGTGACGATGCTGCGGTTCCGGTGGAGCAGGTTAAGGCGGCACTGTGGGGATGGAGCAGCCGCGATAGACGAGGCGATCGTCGGAGCAGCTCCTTGGAGGTGGAGGACGGGGCGGCTGAACCGGCGGGACGGCGAGATGGACGACGGATCCTCATCCGGGGAGGTGGACGAGGGACATCGAGTTGTTGCGGTGGATGACGTCATCAGGGAAGAGGCTCCGGCTGGGCAGCGGTGACGTGGCGGACGGAGGAGGGTGGGGTTTCGCGGCTAGAGCGAAGAGGTTATGGCGGCCTGGGATTTCGAATGGCGAAAAGGGGGCGATGGGAGGGGGTGAAGCATGACTTAGGGACGCGCTTGTCCAAAATGTAGGGTGTGTTACAAAAGTACCCCCCACTGATTTGAACTAGCGGCCTTTTCGGCTCAGGGTTAGAAGGGGGATTTCACGTGTCGGGATTTGGCAGCTGGAGGGAGTTTTCGCGCGCGTTGTAATTTCGGGATAGCAAGGCACGGGTTGTGAAGGCGCCAGTTTTGGGAGCACGATATCTAAATTTTTGGGATATAACAAGACGCGGGTTGAATTTTAGGGACAAGCCTAACATGTAGTAATATTGTACTTGTACGTACCCAATCAATTCGCACTTCCCTCAACCAAAAAGAAAACAAAAAAATAAAACTATTCACACCACACAAAGAGAGAGTCTTGCCCCGTTTTACTATACAAATGCTATTCAAAGCTACTCCCTCCTTCCATCTATATAGGGCCTAATGCGTTTTTCGATGCTAACTTTGACCAAATATTAGAGCAATGATATATGACAGGTTCTTTCCATGATAAAATTTTCACATTGTGCATGTCATGTACTATTAATCTTGTCAATAGTCAAAGGCGGTCTTAAAAATCTCATTACGCCCTATATAGATGGAAGGAGGGAGTATGAATCCATGTTATGTCCGATTAATTTTTTTTGCTTTGCTGTATAATGCATGTAACCTACTCATACCAACATTTTAGTGCATTCCAAATGTCTATACTACCGTTGCAATTCGAACTAAATTTGAATTCGTTTCTCTATTTCAATAAGAATCTACAATCATGATTGTTGCCAACTTCAACCATCATAGTTTCCTTGCTATCCGCCAGATATAAATCGGACGGCCTATAATGCAGGATGGCAGGCACACCATCATCAACAACTCCGTTTTTTATAAGAGTAGAGATAAAATATATTAAATGTAGTATAACATGTTCATAAACACACCATGTGTATCACCATTATATATATTCACACATACGTCGGTTTAAAACACTATGATAAGTTCTTCAAATATCTGAATTCGCTTTTTATAATGAAGTATATATGATCACTATTCGCCTTTTACACCCACACAACCCTCTTATCTTTGTAGCTAGCGCTAACTTTCTCTTGTGCATGCACACGCCCGCATCGATCCCTCTCACCCTCCCTCAGCATTCTCTAGCTCCATCATGCAAATTCGTCTTTTCACTTTAGGTCGTTCACCCATGGTGTGTGTAGGCCCCCCGGCTCCTTCTTTACGGCACACATTGATCGATATGCCTCTCTAGGCAGGTGTGCCTAGCCCAAACACAAGATTCCCCTCTTCTCTTGTCACCGTCCATGCCTCACTCCCACCACTCTTTTCATCGTTCTCGTACTTGCACACTCCTCCCCGCTCGATATAGTATGCCTCTCGTACCACCTCCTACATGCATCCCTCTATCTCTATCCTTCTCCTCGTGCCTCATTTGCTTCTAACACACACATGCATGTATACCGATCGATCTCCCAACATATACCTGGATCAACTTTAACTACCCCTCCCCCATCGATCGACGTACCTCACAAGTTATGTATCTCCGTTCTCTAACAAAGGGCGATTGATCTTCCTATGTAGTTATGTCTGCTTACCACAGCCACATCGTCCCCCATCATCATTCGTGCATGCCTCCTGACCCGTCTCTCACACGCACGTGCACAGACAACAAGCAGCCATCTCCTCTCTTATTGATATTGCGGGCGTGCCCTCCGTTTGTCTAGCAAGACTATCCCACCATTTGTTAGAAGCAACTCCACTACCACCCCCTCCAACACTCTAGCTCTGTCTCTCTCCCAACCTTATTCCTCTCAAGCACATATGCATGGATGCCGATCGATCTCCCTTAATACATGAGACAGATCAATCTCCTTAATACATGAGGTAGGCCTCTCTCCTCCTCCACACATATACCAGCCATTGTACCTCTATAGTTAATTGGGCCTCCCTCTTCCCCCACCACACATCGATAGTCGAGCGTTGCAGGTAGGTATCCATGCCACAGAGACAAACTGCACATGTCCCCTCTCACGTTCCAGTAGGCCAGCCACTCTATATCTTTGACGTGGGCACACACAAATTCGATGGCACTCTTTATCGATCGCGCGCACACACACACACATCATCCCTCTTTTCGATTCTATGGACACCTCAAGCCGGTGATACCTCCACTCTCTTCTCGTGGATCGCCCCCTCTATATATATGTTATATCCAGGACTCTATTTCACACACATTGCATATGTTACTTTTTTGATTGAACCCCCCCTCAAAAAAACTCTCAAGAACCCACACACTATATCTCTCAAGGTTTGTATCTCTCTCACACAACCCCACGTAGGTGGTGTACGTATACAAGAAGAGAATAGGTGCACCATGCACGTACTCACGCTTCATGCCCAGCCACACCCGCGCGGGTACACGGTGGAGCTCATTTCTTTACGAAATGGCAGTCCACGTGCTAATTTGAACGCCTGTAGCGGTTGTTTACCTAGGGAGGTCGTGTCCCACGCCTGCACGAAACAAAGTTCAACTTGACGCGTTGCCGCATTATTTTTAAATAAAGTTAGAATGCTCAATGGCACGTACACAGAATATAAAATGATTTTTATGGAGAAAAAGGTAGTCCGCTCACTATATACAATGGGGCCTTGCGTGCCTGGTTTGTCGCTCTTCAGAGTATCTCACACAAGGCTGCAGTGGCCTCTCTCTCTCTCATCATTCGTCACTAATCCGGCCGCATCCCGTCCGCCGGGGGAAAGGGAGTGCGGTGGCCTCTCTCTCTCTCACCGTTGATCACTGATCCGGCCGCATCCCGTCCGCCGGGGGAAAGGGAGGAAGTGCATCGTTTCTCCGTTCGACGGTGCCAAGGCAGCACGTCTCGATCTGCGGTACACGCCGTTCTCTCTGACCAAGCTCCGGCGCGGCAGGGCCTACGCCACCTGCTCGCAGATTCCGCCCGCCGCCGCTAACCTAGTTACATCCCGACGACCTCCAGGTATCCCCTCCGGCCTTGCTCCACTGCCCGTCTTCCCACGTCGCTGCATGTGGATCTTCCATAGTTCTTTGCCCAAAACGTAACTCGTCCGGCGTACTTTCCATATTGCATTCTCGTCCTCACACCATTTTAGACAAACACAACCGTGTTGTTATCTTCCCTTAGGGCAAGGAATATGCTTCTTTTTTGTTGTCGCATGTGTCATCAAGTGTTATTGGCCAGTAATTGTTTCATTTTTACGTCTTCTTTGCAAATAGGGCTATCCATTTCACCTCGTTGCTATTGCGACCTTTTGGTGAACTGAACAAATCACTTTTTTCTTAAGAGTGTTTTGTGCAGTTGTACTAAAATGTCACATGGGCAACGTCTCTACATTTCAGTGCGACTGCACAAAGGGAGATTGGTTTTGCTCTATCCTCCTCATCCAACTCCGAGCCTAATCTTCTCCAACTAGTTAGTCTTAAAAGAGACTGCAAAGGTGACCGGCTTCTATTTATGTGTTTATTGTTTCATCAGCAGTCCTCTATTATCGTAATCACACTTAATATCTTTGGAACAGGGACGCTCAGCTCTATTTTAGTGGAACTGCACAAAATGATCAGAATGTTGCATGCTCTAGACAACTACTTTTTCCCCAACATGCCTTGTTGATTTAGATAGAGCTGGGGGGACGTTGCTGCCAATGAAAGCATGGATCAATTTTAATGTAACACCTTCTCACAACTCTGTCTTCAGTTGTGATGTAATTATTAGCTCTGATCTACTAATAATTGACATGCATTAGCAAGGAAGTTAGTTTTTTATTGTTTCCGAAAAAGCATCGATGGCAAGACATGCGAAACAGAAGCTGGAAGCTCACACCATTATACAATTTCATGTCTCGCTGGAAAATTATTTGTATAGTACGTCAATTATGTAAACAAATGATGGAAGCTTGATAGCATTTCCAGAAGCCTCTTCATCATCCGGGTCCATGTGCCATGCACAAAATTATACTCCTTCGTTCCTCAATATTTGTCTTTTTACAAATTTCAAACGGGCATATTTTAGAGTGTATATTCACTCATTTTGCTTCATATGTGTACTCCCTTCGTTCCTACACATTCTATTCGTCTTTCTAGAGATTTCAGCAAGTGACTACATACGGAGCAAAACGAGAGAATCTACACTCTAAAATATGTATATACATCCGTATGTGCCAGTCCATTTGAAATCTCTAAAAAGACAAATATTTGAGTAGTCACTCGTTGAAATCTCTAGAAAAACAAATATACTCCAGAGTATATTTAAGAACCGACGGGGTAGTGCACAACCGCATGGGAGACTCAGCCCGATCGTTGCACCGCATTAATAGTGAGTAATGAGAAGTCAAATCGTAAGCCCCACCTTTCCCACTGCAAGTTGCTCTAAAGAAGCAACCATCAATATGCTCTTCTTTGAATCCGCTCATACTACTCCATCCGTCACTGTTTATACAGCGCGCTTCAGAAAAAAGAAAAAAGATCTGTGGGACCTAGGCGACTAGCGGTCGGCCTGAAAATAGCATTGGTAGTTATAGCACGGTGTCTATTACTAGTAGAGGGAATAATGCGTACACACATGCATGCAGTGCTTCCATCCCGGGTACACACATGCATGCACTTACTCCATTCCGTAGTTATATGGAGAGAAAATTGTGGACTTGATTGCGGTTACCGCGCCGTAATTAATTAAGCATTAAACCAAACGCGTCTAAAGTCTCTCTGGTGGTGGAAATGCATTGAGAGAAATGCATCATAATGAAGCGCACCCTGTAAACTGTGACGGAGGGAGGAGGAGTATGAAGGTTCAAAACCAAGTACGCGTATGGCCAGTCGGTCAACGCACCTCGTCTTGGCATATCATTGACATGTGGGACAGTAGTGTGAGCAAACCGATCTCAATTGACGGCAAAGACCCAATCCGCCGTTCCTTGAGAGAGACGAGGAGCGAGAACATACAGACGAGTTCACATGGAGGCCAAGATATATTCGAGCATGGTTGGTTGATCGATATCATTCATAACATGTTGATGTTGGGCTGCCGTTTTCCGCCCTTCTCCTGAATAAACATGTACTTTATCAGAGATAAAAAGAAATAAGAGTACAAACGCTCCACCATGCGGTTCTAGTAGTAGTACTACTCGTACTACTACGCTTGGCTCTTCGCCTCTTCGTGAAGTCGAACAATGATGGTACTCCGCATGTTGGGTACTACAGTGTATGCCTCTGACAATCTGACACTGAACCGACTGATGCATGTCCACCTAGGGTAGGTTGCTTTAGTGAAAAGGCGTAAGCGAGCTTCACCTTGTCCTGCAAGCTTCTCCTCGTTCTGAGAGTTGACGGGACACACCAAAAAGTAGTGCTAGTCCTGAAGGAAATATGCCCTAGAGGCAATAATAAAGTTATTATTTATTTCCTCATATCATGATAAATGTTGATTATTCATGCTAGAATTGTATTAACCGGAAACATGATACATGTGTGAATACATAGACAAACATAGTGTCACTAGTATGCCTCTACTTGACTAGCTCATTAATCAAAGATGGTTATGTTTCCTAATCATAGACATGTGTTGTCATTTGATTAATGGGATCACATCATTAGGAGAATGTTGTGATTGACTTGACCCATTCCGTTAGCTTAGCACTTGATCGTTTAGTATGTTGCTATTGCATTCTTCATGACTTATACAAAGTTCCTACAACTATGAGATTGTGCAACTCCCGTTTACCGGAGGAACACTTTGTGTGCTACCAAACGTCGCAACGTAACTGGGTGATTATAAAGGTGCTCTACAGGTGTCTCCAAAGGTACATGTTGAGTTGGCATAATTCGAGATTAGGTTTTGTCACTCCGATTGTCTAAGAGGTATCTCTGGACCATCTCGGTAATACTCATCACTTAAGCCTTGCAAGCATTGTAACTAATGAGTTAGTTATGAAATGATGTATTACGGAACGAGTAAAGAGACTTGCCGGTAACGAGATTGAACTAGGTATTGGATACCGACGATCGAATCTCGGGCAAGTAACATACCGATGACAAAGGGAACAACGTATGTTGTTATGCGGTTTGACAGATAAAGATCTTCGTAGAATATGTAGGAACCAATATGAACTTCCAGGTTCCACTATTGGTTATTGACCGAGAATAGTTCTAGGTCATGTCTACATAGTTCTCGAACCCGTAGGGTCCGCACGCTTAACGTTACGATGACAGTTTTATTATGAGTTTATAAGTTTTGATGTACCGAAGTTTGTTCGGAGTCCCGAATGTGATCACGGACATGACGAGGAGTCTCGAAATGGTCGAGACATAAAGATTGATATATTGGACGACTATATTCGGACACCGGAAGTGTTCCGGGTGATTTCGGAGAAAACCGGAGTGCCGGAGGGTTACCGGAACCCCCCCGGGAGAGTTAATGGGCCACATGGGCCTTGGTGGGAAGAGAGAGGGGCGGCCAGGGTGGGCCGCGCGCCCCCTCTCCCTCTGGTCCGAATTGGACTAGGAGGGGGGCGGCGCCCACCTCTTTCCTTTCCCCCTCTCCCCCTTCCTTCCCCCTCTTAGTAGGAGTAGGAAAGGAGGAATCCTACTCCTACTAGGAGGAGGATTCCTCCTCCTTGGCGCGCCCCAAGGGGCCGGCCGGCCTCCCCCCTTGCTCCTTTATATACGGGGGCAGGGGGGCACCCTAGGAGACACAAGTTGATCTACGAATCGTTCCTTAGCCGTGTGCGGTGCCCCCCTCCACCATATTCCACCTCGGTCATATCGTCGCAGAGTTTAGGCGAAGCCCTGTGCCGGTAGAACATCATCATCGTCACCACGCCGTTGTGCTGACGGAACTCATCCCCGACGCTTTGCTGGATTGGAGCCCGGGGAACGTCATCGAGCTGAACGTGTGCTGAACACGGAGGTGCCGTACGTTCGGTGCTTGGATCGGTCGAGTCGTGAAGACGTACGACTACATCAACCGCATTGTGATAACGCTTCCGCTTACGGTCTACGAGGGTACGTGGACAATACTCTCCTCTCTCGTTGCTATGCCATCACCATGATCTTGCATGTGCGTAGGAAATTTTTTGAAATTACTACGTTACCCAACAGTGGCATCCGAGCCTAGGTTTTATGCGTTGATGTTATATGCACGAGTAGAACACAAATGAGTTGTGGGTGATACAAGTCATACTGCTTACCAGCATGTCATACTTCGGTTCGGCGGTATTGTTGGATGAAGCGGCCCGGACCGACATTACGCGTACGCTTACGCGAGACTAGTTCTACCGACGTGCTTTGCACACAGGTGGCTGGCGGGTGTCAGTTTCTCCAACTTTAGTTGAACCGAGTGTGGCTACGCCCGGTCCTTGCGAATGTTAAAACAGCACTAACTTGACGAACTATCATTGTGGTTTTGATGCGTAGGTAAGAACGGTTCTTGCTAAGCCCGTAGCAGCCACGTAAAACTTGCAACAACAAAGTAGAGGACGTCTAACTTGTTTTTGCAGGGCATGTTGTGATGTGATATGGTCAAGACGTGATGCTATATTTATTGTATGAGATGATTATGTTTTGTAACCGAAGTTATCGGCAACTGGCAGGAGCCATATGGTTGTCGCTTTATTGTATGAAATGCAAACGCCCTGTAATTGCTTCACTTTATCACTAAGCAGTATCGATAGTTGTAGAAGCAATAGATGGCGTAAACGACAACGATGCTACGATGGAGATCAAGGTGTCGCGCCGGTGACGATGGTGATCACGATGGTGCTTTGGAGATGGAGATCACAAGCACAAGATGATGATGGCCATATCATATCACTTATATTGATTGCATGTGATGTTTATCCTTTATGCATCTTATCTTGCTTTGATTGACGGTAGCATTTTCAGATGATCTCTCACTAAAATTATCAAGAAGTGTTCTCCCTGAATATGCACCGTTGCCAAAGTTCGTCGTGCACAGACACCACGTGATGATCGGGTGTGATAAGCTCTACGTCCATCTACAACGGGCGCAAGCCAGTTTTGCACACGCAGAATATTCGGGTTATACTTGACGAGCCTAGCATATGCAGATATGGCCTCGGAACACAGAGACCGAAAGGTCGAGCGTGAATCATATAGTAGATATGATCAACATAGTGATGTTCACCATTGAAAACTACTCCATCTCACGTGATGATCGGTTATGGTTTAGTTGATTTGGATCACGTAATCACTTAGATGACTAGAGAGATATCTATCTAAGTGGGAGTTCTTAAGTAATATGATTAATTGAACTTAAATTTATCATGAACTTAGTACCTGATAGTATTTTGCTTGTCTATGTTTGTTGTAGATAGATGGCTCGTGTTGTTGTTCCGTTGAATTTTAATGTGTTCCTTGAGAAAGCAAAGTTGAAAGATGATGGTAGCAATTACACGGACTGGGTCCGTAACTTGAGGATTATCCTCATTGCTGCACAGAAGAATTACGTCCTGGAAGCACCGCTGGGTGCCAGGCCTGCTGCAGGAGCAACACCAGATGTTGTGAACGTATGGCAGAGCAAAGCTGATGACTACTCTATAGTTCAGTGTGCCATGCTTTACGGCTTAGAACTGGGTCTTCAACGACGTTTTGAACGTCATGGAGCATATGAGATGTTCCAGGAGTTGATGTTAATATTTCAAGCAAATGCCCGGATTGAGAGATATGAAGTCTCCAATAAGTTCTACAGCTGCAAGATGGAGGAGAATAGTTATGTTAGTGAGCATATACTCAAAATGTCTGGGTATAATAATCACTTGATTCAACTGGGAGTTAATCTTCCGGATGATAGCGTCATTGACAGAATTCTCCAATCACTGCCACCAAGCTACAAGAGCTTCGTGATGAACTATAATATGCAAGGGATGAACAAGATAATTCCCGAGCTCTTCGCAATGCTAAAGGCTGCGGAGGTAGAAATCAAGAAGGAGCATCAAGTGTTGATGGTCAACAAGACCACTAGTTTCAAGAAAAAGGGCAAAGGGAAGAAGAAGGGGAACTTCAAGAAGAACAGCAAGCAAGTTGCTGCTCAAGAGAAGAAACCCAAGTCTGGACCTAAGCCTGAAATTGAGTGCTTCTACTGCAAGCAAACTGGTCACTGGAAGCGGAACTGCCCCAAGTATTTGGCGGATAAGAAGGATGGCAAAGTGAACAAAGGTATATGTGATATACATGTTATTGATGTGTACCTAACTAGAGCTCATAGTAGCACCTGGGTATTTGATACTGGTTCTGTTGCTAATATTTGCAACTCGAAACAGGGACTACGGAATAAGCGAGCACTGGCCAAGGATGAGGTGACGATGCGCGTGGGAAACGGTTACAAAGTCGATGTGATCGCGGTCGGCACGCTACCTCTACATCTACCTTCGGGATTAGTCTTAGACCTAAATAATTGTTATTTGGTGCCAGCGTTGAGCATGAACATTATATCTGGATCTTGTTTAATGCGAGATGGTTATTCATTTAAATCTGAGAATAATGGTTGTTCTATTTATATGAGTAACATCTTTTATGGTCATGCACCCTTGAAGAGTGGTCTATTTTTATTAAATCTCGATAGTAGTGATACACATATTCATAATGTCCAAACCAAAAGATGTAGAGTTGATAATGATAGTGCAACTTATTTGTGGCACTGCCGTTTAGGTCATATCGGTGTAAAGCGCATGAAGAAACTCCATACTGATGGACTTTTGGAATCACTTGATTATGAATCACTTGGTACTTGTGAACCGTGCCTCATGGGTAAGATGACTAAAACACCGTTCTTCGGTACTATGGAGAGAGCAACAAATTTGTTGGAAATCATACATACAGATGTATGTGGACCGATGAATATTGAAGCTCGTGGGGGATATCGTTATTTTCTCACTTTCACAGATGATTTGAGCAGATATGGGTATATCTACTTAATGAAACACATGTCTGAAACATTTGAAAAGTTCAAAGAATTTCAGAGTGAAGTTGAAAATGATCGTAACAAGAAAATTAAGTTTCTACGATCTGACCGTGGAGGAGAATATTTGAGTTACGAGTTTGGTTTACATTTGAAACAATGCGGAATAGTTTCGCAACTCACGCCACCCGGAACACCACAACGTAATGGTGTGTCCGAACGTCGTAATCATACTTCACTAGATATGGTGCGATCTATGATGTCTCTTACTGATTTACCGCTATCGTTTTGGGGTTATGCTTTAGAGACGACTTCATTCACATTGAATAGGGCACCATCAAAATCCGTTGAGATGACACCTTATGAACTATGGTTTGGCAAGAAACCAAAGTTGTCGTTTCTTAAAGTTTGGGGCTGCGATGCTTATGTGAAGAAATTTCAACCAGATAAGCTCGAACCCAAATCGGAGAAATGTGTCTTCATAGGATACCCAAAAGAGACTATTGGGTACACCTTCTATCACAGATCCAAAGGCAAGACATTCGTTGCTAAGAATGGATCCTTTCTAGAAAAAGAGTTTCTCTCGAAAGAAGTGAGTGGGAGGAAAGTAGAACTTGATGAGATAACTATGTCTGCTCCCTCATTGGAAAGTAGTTCATCACAGAAATCAGTTCCTGTGACATCTACACCAATTAGTGAGGAAGATAATGATATTGATCATGAAACTTCAGATCAAGTTTCTACTGAACCTCATAGGTCTACAGAATAAAATCTGCACCAAAGTGGTACGGTAATCCTATTCTGGAAGTCATGTTACTTGACCATGATGAACCTACGAACTATGAGGAAGCGATGATGAACCCAGATTCCACAAAATGGCTAGAAGCCATGAAATCTGAGATGGGATCCATGTATGAAAACAAAGTATGGACTTTGGTTGACTTGCCCGATGATCGGCAAGCCATTGAGAATAAATGGATCTTTAAGAAGAAGACTGACGCTGACGGTAATGTAACTGTCTATAAAGCTCGACTTGTTGCGAAAGGTTTTCGACAAGTTCAAGGGGTTGACTATGATGAGACTTTCTCACCCGTAGCAATGCTTAAGTTTGTCCGAATCATGTTAGCGATTGCCGCATTTTATGATTATGAATTTTGGCAGATGGATGTCAAAACCGCATTTCTGAATGGATTTCTGGAAGAAGAGTTGTATATGATGCAACCGGAAGGTTTTGTCGATCCTAAGGGAGCTAACAAAGTGTGCAAGCTCCAGCGATCAATCTATGGTCTGGTGCAAACCTCTCAGAGTTGGAATAAACACTTTGATAGTGTAATCAAGGCATATGGTTTTATACAGACTTTTGGAGAAGCCTGTATTTACAAGAAAGTGAGTGGGAGCTCTGTAGGATTTCTAATATTATATGTGGATGACATATTGTTGATTGGGAATGACATAGAATTTCTGAATGGCATAAAAGGATACTTGAATAAAAGTTTTTCAATGAAATACCTCGGTGAAGCTGCTTAAATATTGGGCATTAAGATCTATAGAGATAGATCAAGACGCTTGATTGGACTTTCACAATGCACGTACCTTGATAAAGTGTTGAAAAGGTTTAATATGGATCAGGCGAAGAAAGGGTTCTTGCCTGTATTACAAGGTATAAAGTTGAGTCAGACTCAATGCCCGACCACTGCAGAAGATAGAGAGAAAATGAAAGGAATTCCCTATGCTTCAGCCATAGGCTCTATCATGTATGCAATGCTGTGTACCAGACCTGATGTGTGCCTTGCTATTAGTTTGGCAGGGAGGTACCAAAGTAATGCAGGAGTGGGTCACTGGACGGCGGTCAAGAACATCCTGAAATACCTGAAAAGGACTAAGGATATGTTTCTCGTATATGGAGGTGACAAAGAACTAGTCGTAAATGGTTACGCTGATGCAAGCTTTGACACTGATCCGGACGATTCTAAATCGCAAACCGGATACGTATTTTTATTAAACGGTGGAGCTGTAAGTTGGTGCAGTTCTAAACAAAGCGTCATGGCGGGATCTACATGTGAAGCGGAGTACATAGCTGCTTCGGAAGCAGCAAATGAAGGAGTCTGGATGAAGGAGTTCATTTCCGATCTAGGTGTTATACCTAGTGCATCGGGACCAATGAAGATCTTCTGTGACAATACTGGTGCAATTGCCTTGGCAAAGGAATCCAGATTTCACAAGAGGACCAAGCACATCAAGAGACGCTTCAATTCCATTCGGGACCAAGTCCAAGTGGGAGACATAGAGATTTGCAAAATACATATGGATCTGAATATTGCAGACCCGTTGACTAAGCCTCTCTCACGAGCAAAACATGATCAGCACCAAGACTCCATGGGTGTTAGAATCATTACTATGTAATATAGATTATTGACTCTAGTGCAAGTGGGAGATTGAAGGAAGAATGCCCTAGAGGCAATAATAAAGTTATTATTTATTTCCTCATATCATGATAAATGTTTATTATTCATGCTAAAATTGTATTAACCGGAAACATGATACATGTGTGAATACATAGACAAACATAGTGTCACTAGTATGCCTCTACTTGACTAGCTCATCAATCAAAGATGGTTATGTTTCCTAATCATAGACATGTGTTGTCATTTGATTAATGGGATCACATCATTAGGAGAATGTTGTGATTGACTTGACCCATTCCGTTAGCTTAGCACTTGATCGTTTAGTATGTTGCTATTGCTTTCTTCATGACTTATACAAAGTTCCTACAACTATGAGATTGTGCAACTCCCGTTTACCGGAGGAACACTTTGTGTGCTACCAAACGTCACAACATAACTGGGTGATTATAAAGGTGCTCTACAGGTGTCTCCAAAGGTACATGTTGAGTTGGCATAATTCGAGATTAGGTTTTGTCACTCCGATTGTCGAAGAGGTATCTCTGGGCCTTCTCGGTAATACTCATCACTTAAGCCATGCAAGCATTGTAACTAATGAGTTAGTTATGAAATGATGTATTACAGAACGAGTAAAGAGACTTGCCGGTAACGATATTGAACTAGGTATTGGATACCGACGATCGAATCTCGGGCAAGTAACATACCGATGACAAAGGGAACAACATATGTTGTTATGCGGTTTGACCGATAAAGATCTTCATAGAATATGTAGGAACCAATATGAACATCCAGGTTCCACTATTGGTTATTGACCGAGAATAGTTCTAGGTCATGTCTACATAGTTCTCGAACCCGTAGGGTCCGCACGCTTAACGTTACGATGACAGTTTTATTATGAGTTTATAAGTTTTGATGTACCGAAGTTTGTTCGGAGTCCCGGATGTGATCACGGACATGACGAGGAGTCTCGAAATGGTTGAGACATAAAGATTGATATATTGGACGACTATATTCGGACACCGGAAGTGTTCCGGGTGATTTCGAAGAAAACTGGAGTGCCGGAGGGTTCCCGGAACCCCCCCCCCCCCGGGAGAGTTAATGGGCCACATGGGCCTTGGTGGGAAGAGAGAGGGGCGGCCAGGGTGGGCCATGTGCCCCCTCTCCCTCTGGTCCGAATTGGACTAGGAGGGGGGGCGGCGCCCCCATCTTTCCTTTCCCCCTCTCCCCCTTCCTTCCCCCTCCTAGTAGGAGTAGGAAAGGAGGAATCCTACTCCTACTAGGAGGAGGATTCCTCCTCCTTGGCGCGCCCTAAGGGGCCAGCCGGCCTCCCCCCTTGCTCCTTTATATATGGGGGCAGGGGGCACCCTAGGAGACACAAGTTGATCTACGGATCGTTCCTTAGCCGTGTGCGGTGCCCCCCTCCACCATATTCCACCTCGGTCATATCGTCGCGGAGTTTAGGCGAAGCCCTGCACCGGTAGAACATCATCATCGTCACCACGCCGTCGTGCTGACGGAACTCATACCCGATGCTTTGCTGGATTGGAGCCCGGGGAACGTCATCGAGCTGAACGTGTGCTGAACACGGAGGTGCCGTACGTTCGGTGCTTGGATCGGTCGAGTCGTGAAGACGTACGACTACATCAACCGCGTTGTGATAACGCTTCCACTTATGGTCTACGAGGGTACATGGACAATACTCTCCTCTCTCATTGCTATGCCATCACCATGATCTTGCATGTGCATAGGAAATTTTTTGAAATTACTACATTACCCAACAAGTCCATACTCCCTCCTTTCCGGTTAATATGGCTCAATCCTTTTTCCGGGTAAATGAGAGAGCTTTATTCATATATTAGCATTCTTAGGACGATCAGCCAAGACACTGGTCACTAGGAAGCGAGGTAGCCTGCAAAAAAAGGAGTAGGAAGCGAGGTGTTTCATCAAGCCAGCTCTCGACCACATTCAAAGTGCAGCAAGCACGGTTCGCATGAAGATGCGCTGCAAGGTTTGATGACCTGTTTACATGCTGAATAACAAAAAGTAGGAAATATTACCGAGCGCTACTATTTGGAATAGGATATGAGCCAGAATTAAGCGAGAATTGTGGCGAGTGTTCCATGCAATCAACTTCCATTATCACATGCGAGAACCCTCGAAGATAACCAGATGTGTTGAAGATTTCTTTATCACGTTTCAAAATTATAATAAGAGTGCAGACGCTCCTCCATCCGGTTCCTAGTACTAGTATAGTACGTACCTTTATAGACTATATTAGTAAACTTTGTGCTTGGCTGTTCGCCTATTCGGGAAGTCGAACAATAGTAGCACTAGTAGTATAGTGTATGCTTCTGGCAATCTGACACCGAATTAACTGTTGCACGTCCACTGCCTGAGCGAGGGTTAGCTTGCATTAGTCAAAAGTTTCTCCTTGTCCTGCGAGCCACCGCGCGCAAGTAATGCTAGTCCATACTGCCTCCTCTCCGGTTAATATGGATTAATTTCAAACTAGATAAATACACTGTCTATCACTTTATATTTATAAAAATACGGTCAGTGGACTTCATAATACGCACATTGCGCTCAATATATATATTTTCCGGTGTTTATACGGTCACTAGCTCACCCTGACTGAGTATGTGTGTGCATGCACGTGTAGGTTGAGCACTTAGCGTGACCGTGTGTGTTCCGTCATGTGCTCGGACATGCATGCATTAGGGCGTCGCGCGCATTTTTGCGTCCATGTGTACATGTGACTGTTGCATACATGTAGGGAGAGTACGTGTAGGGGACACTAAGGAGAAGTCAAATCACACAGTAAATCACGCCTGTCGTGTTCGTGTCTCACCCTCCTCCACGGCTCGACCCCACACAGTCGCTCGGCATGCCACTCACCGCAAACCAAGTATACGATAACTTTCTCGCCTGCTTGTCGACTGATCGCGCCATGGAGTACTACTAGCACTACTGGAAGAGATTGACGAGTTGGGGGAGGACAGCTAGCTGTAGCACGGACTCCCAAAAACTTTTTACATGCTTGTTATAGCCGGCTATTGCGACCTTTGAACGCGGAGCAGCCGCGTGCACCCGGAAGCGGCGCGGGCGACGCTCTCTCGACCGGCGCGCCGCTTCAATGCCGGCGCCAGTGAGAGGTCGCGTCCGCTCTGGCCAGGCAGGAATGCGGCACTGACCGTTTCGGGCGGGAAGCACGCGCGGGTGATGAAGAGGGTTCGGGTTGGTCAGGATCGGCCATGGCAGTGGTCCGGACGTGCGCAAACAAGAGATGATGTACGTTAATATTGCTGCGTATATAATTAACAACGTGAATAATGTGCCAGTTGAACAAATATGATTGGCGATGGAGATGGAAATGGAATTTTACGTAAACACGGATATGCATGTCTATGTCTATGTGTGTGTGCGTGATGACTCTCGCGACCTGGAAGTGGGGGCGTGTTTTTGATCGAGTTTTCTTTCTTGGTACGTTAGAAAATCAGTTTGTCCAATTCACATCTAGATGTTATTTAAGGATATCACATCTAAGCTCCCACAAGTATATAAGGTAGCAACAAGAAACAAAAAAACTAGGACAAAAAAATAGACCACAAACTATCGATGCTCATGGTCGCGCCTCATGGTTGCGTCGGCTGGTGAAGTTGATCGATTTTCAATGAAAAACAAGTTGTCTTCCATTAGTGCTCTTTGCTTGTTACGCACAAAGATGATACCCTTCGTCAGTTCACCTTGGTTGCATTGGAGACACAGTCGTCTTTCACGTTGGTGCAATTTTATCACACAATTGGCTATGAACCAAATGTTTCCTCGAAGAAGGATCGACGTTGATACTAAGAGCATAAGTTTTGTATTGATTTCTAAGCCTTCTCACAACTTTTTCTCCAGCTCCCCTGTAATTTTATTTGTCCAGCTATTAACTTCGATTTAAAAATGGTGTGGACTAAAAACCCGGATGGACGTAGTAGCCCTCCATTTTTATTTACTCCGCATATTAGATTTGACTGAAGTCAAACTTTGTAATACTCTCAAACCTTTCCGATAATTGAAATTAAAATTCTTTATTTGTACACACTCTCACACGTTTCCGATAATTAATTTGGCGCATGTGTGGTTGTTCACTTAAGGGAGGGTAGTGTACCACACGTGAAGGACAGGAAGTGCGACCAGGACGCGTGGGCGTGGATCGGTAGTTCATCGGAAGTAGTACTCCCTCTGTACATTAAATAAAGAGTTTCGTTTCGTACTTACACAATTTAAAACGATTGTTATGGAGATAATAACAAAACCACTCCACTATATATTAGTCGTATACACACGAGAGTACTATATGGACGCAGCTTGATTGACTTAGTGCACCTGCCTTTGGGTTGATGGCAAGTGGGCCCAAAATGTGGCTGGCTCACCTGTCATACAGCCAAAAGCAGATGGAGTGAAGGCACCGGAGCTCAGTCCATACTACATTAGTATATATATAAGCCGGAGCCTCAGCGCTTGTTCGCTAGGGTTTGCACTCTCCACACGCTCGCCGCAATACATATATGTTACATGCTGGAGGCTCAGCGTTCATTTGCTAGGGTTTGCTATATTCACAGTCTCTCACCCTCTCTTCACCAGATCTAAACAAGACTGTGTTGGCCTCTTGTCTCTCTTCCCCCTCACAGCTGGTGAAGGAGGCATCTGTATCCCGTCGCACTGGGAAGGGGAGGAGGTGCAGCGTTAACTCTATCGCCTTCGGCGAGGGAGGCAATCCACTGCCGGCTGTGCTGTTCTCTTTCACCCAGCGCCTATGCGGGAGAGCCACCGACCCCTTCTTCCTCGCTGCCGTACATAGTGTCGGCAGATCCGGCCTCCCGCCGCACGCCTTGCCACATCCCAACGACCCTAAGGTATAAGTTTCTTTGAAACCGTCGTTGCTCTAGCTGCATGTGGATCTTTTTCGATCTGTAGTCGAATCTAGGTCTTGGTTCAAAGTGGAAAGAAATGTGTGGTGGGGTGGAGCATGAATCTAGGACGTGGTTCAATGAGGAAAGGAGGGAGGAAAAGTAGTATAGACTGGCTATCCAGCCGCTTTGTTGGTCGAAAAGGGAAAAAGGGGGTAACCCAGTACACACATCTGTAAGGAACCGATCTCTTTGTTGAAAAGGGAAAGAAACTGGGGGGGGGGGGTCGGGTAGTTTGTGTAGGACTAGATTTGCTGCCCTCACATAGGAAAAAAGTTCAAAGAGAACAAATATGGGACCAACACGGGTATGATGCTTGGCTACATACTCTGTATCACCCATTTGTACATGTGGACGCACATGGTGCTAGCATGTCCCATACATGGTGCTAGAATGCCGCCGGAAAATTGAAGCAATGCCATTGTTAAAAGTAAATTACATTTTTTAACGAATGTTGTTTCAAGAGAGTGTCTCTGTTAATATGAATCAATGCTACCGTTTTAGAAATGCTACTATCCTACTTTGTTTTCCATCCAAGATAAGTTAGATGCTTCTTTCTGTCACCATTTGTTCCATCCTCCTTTATCGGCAAGTAATTGTTTCCTTTTTTGCCTCTGTTAAAACAGGGGTATCAATTCAACTTGTTGCTATTGCGACATTTTACTTCGCTACTCGAAACACTTATGTTTTAAGAGTGTTTTGTGCAGTTCAAATTGAATGTCACACCGGTGACTTTGCTTAATTTTGGTGGAACTGCACAAAAGGAGATCGAGATTTGTTTCCATTGTTCCTGTCGAGTTGTTTCAAATCTTGGTCTCTACCACATGATATATATTCAACTTGTTGCTATTGCGACATTTTGCTTCGCTACGCGAAACACTTTGCTTGATTTCAGTGCAACTGCACAAAATGAGATTGGATTTCCTATTCGTGTTAGCAGATTCGTATTTTATCCTGGTGTTCTCATGAAAGGTCAACAGGCCTTCATCCACATGATTGTGCAGTGTGCTTTGAGATGTTGTGTTACTTGTATTGGTACTGTTTTAATTAAATGTTGAATTGAAGATATTGTATTGCTGTCTTTTCCCATTAAGTAGTGAACAAAAATGGGACCAACCCAGACATGATGCTTGTTGCTTTGTTACAACAAACTCTGCATCACCCCCTTTATAAGTAGATGGAAGCACATATTGTTGTTGCGCCCACTCTCCCCTGGAACTGTTTATGCTTTTCGTTAATCTAATGCCTGCTAGTAAAATTAAGCAATGCCACTCTCAGAATTAATTAACTACTGAATCTTAGTTCTAAACTACAACACTTGTTAGGAATGGTACTATCCTGCTTTGTAGTTCTTTCTACATGTTTAACCAAGGTATTGTTAAGATAATGTCTCTTTAAAAATGAATCAGCTGCATTGTTTTAGGAATGGTACTTTTCTGCTTTGTCGTTCTTTATACATGTTGAACCAAGGCATTGTTAAGATAATGTCTCAGTCAATATGAATGAATCACACTGATGGAGAATTGCTCCTCTCCTACTTTGTTTCCCATTAAGACAAGTCATCAACCGTTATTTCTCAATAATTGTTTCCCTTATACCTATTGTTGCTTACAGGGATATCAAAATTAAAGCTCAGTTTTATTCCGACTTCGATTTTAGTTAAACTGCACAAAAGGAGCCAATGTGTCCAAGGCAAACTGTTGCGTTACTGGGTCCAGTTGCTCGTTCCACTTTGCAGAAAGAAGCAGTCACTGGATGCGGTACATTACAGAAGGAATGACCGAGAAGCTTTACAGAGTATTATTAGACACCAGTGACATGACTAGTCTGCAGAGACCATTGGCAATTTAACAACAAGTGGAGTGCCCTGGGCAAAAAGTGCCCAAACAAGTACAAGAAGCTAAGACAGGACACGATCATAGGCATTACATATTTTGAATGGGAAAAGCTTGTCAAAGTTTAATCATTGATGTTAGCAAGAAGACGTTAGTTTAATATATTGGAATTGGAAAACCTTGTCAAAATTTGCTCATTGATGTTAGCAAGAAGACGTTAGTTTAATATATTGGAATTGGAAAACCTTGTCAAAATTTGCTCATTGATGTTAGCCATAAGACATGCATTTGATATTTTTGAGTGGGACGCCCTTGCTGTGAGCAGCATCGAGTGTTTTTTCCTATTCCTGTGTTCAGTTTAGAAGTAAATAGTTACTCTGCTGAGATATTCCTGTGTTAAGAGTTTGTTCTGAATATTGTCTATGTAATGCCAGGCCTTGTGTTTGATTGCAAAGTTGAGCTTGGAATGTTGTGGCATGCGGCATCACGAGCTGTTCGCCGTGCCTCCTCAGAATAATGCTCCGTATTGTTTTGCATGTCGATCTAATGCTAGTGATTTGCTTGTTAAGAAGATCATCCTCTTCTGTTGTTTCCGTGCGTAAGAAGTTCATCGTCTGATGTTTCATTCATAGCCTATACGACATGTCGGGTAGGTTAGACGTGAAACCATATGATCTTCCGGCCAACTCATGATATTAGGCCGTGATTGGATCGTCGTTTTCCAACCAAAACCGTTTGTAAAACTGACGCTTGTAAATTAAAGCAGATGGTCTCGGAAGAAGGTGCTTGGTTGGTCGATTTCGACTAGTAAAATATCGGAAGTACTTCACACACGATAAAAATGCTGAACGACACTCGGACGATTGCTAATCCAGCCGTTAGCTGTTGTTTCAGCCTTGCCCATGGATGGCATGATACGCACGTCATGCATGTATCGTCTGGTAATGTCGTCCATATAGCAATGCTCATAAAATATACACTGGTCTCTCAAATTACACGCGTAATCTGCCGGTTTTACTTTCAGACCTCGGGCCTTCCGATGACGAGTAAATTACACTTGTATGTTAATACAGGTTTGAAATAAACCAGAGCTCCCAAGCGCGGCCTTACCGTTTGATGCCGTCTCAGTTTCTCGAAGGTGCTCATAGGTGTCCGATGATCCTGGCTTCCTGAATGAGCAGCGGGCGCTATATCAGACCTTCGTAGGGCCCGCGAGGCCCTCTCCGTTGTCCTTCGAGTTGTTGCGCTCGCCGTGGCGCCGAGCATTGTTAACATGGTCAACGAACATGAGGATTCAGGAGATGACTTTATTTTGACTGGATGACACTAGGGACCCACTAGGGCCATAGCCATACATACGCAAGTGCCTCCTTATTATGTACAACTATATTTTTTTTTTTGCTTTCTCCTGGTTTCCTGACATCACGGTCCCACACCATTGTCAACCTATGTAGTCAATATAAACGAGAGAATTGCACAAGGTGCGGCCGACAGCTGGGACCAAGCAGCTCGAGCAGTATTTGTGTTTTTGAGGTGTGAGCACTGCAGAGTTTTTCTTGGCGATGATTTCGTTGTTGTTCAGAGGACAGCGGGGTATTAACTAGGCGGGCTGTGGCCCGTCTAGCCCAGGCCAGATATCCATCCCATATACTACTTTTTTCAAGATGAAAATGGCTAGCCCAGCTATACGTCTTTTTGAGGAATACCCAGGCAAGGTCAACTTGTTATTCTCCGCCCCGTTGTGCTGCAAATCTTTCCTAGGAGGGATGCATTAGGCTTAACAGGAAAATGGGCTTTAAAAATAATAAATGGGATGTAATTATAAAAACTAGGCAGTAACTATAAAAAAATGCACCAACACGAAATTAGTTTATAAAATATTATTTATGGATTTTGAAAATCTTAAATTTTCATTGTTGCGCGCGCAATGTTTCATTGGATTTTTATGTAATACAAATTTATATTTAATCTGAATAGAAATTTCAGGATAAAAATATTTCGGATCCCATCAAAATGTGGGAAATTTAATTGAATTCTGTCTTCAATGGTTGGTTGAAATTATTAATCGTTGTCCTAGCTAGAAAATGGGCTGTACTTTTAACAAACTGTAAATGGGTTGTTGTAAATTCCATTAAAATTCAAAAATGGGTTGTACATTCTTACAAAACGCAAATGGGCTATAAGTTCTCTGCCACACACTTGTGGGCCTACTAAGTGACGCGTCCCCTAAAAAAATAAGTTGACGCGTATGCAAGGCTTTGTCAACTTATTATAGTCAACACACGGTTCTAGCAGCAGTGGCCGTTGGATGTCTATCCAACAGATGTCGTGCTTCTTCTTCAATCTCGGATATTCTTAACTTCGGCGGCCCAAAAAATGATTCCTCCCCCTGACATCTGGGGCGCACCATTTCGGAGGCTGACCTGTGGGCCTACTAAGTTGGAGCGTACAAAGGACTTTGTTAACTTAGTCAATATAAACGATTCTAGCTTTAGTGACCGTACGATGTCCATCCAACGGCCGTAGTGCTTCTTCAACCTCTGGTCTTCTTGGTCCAGCCGCCCAAAGCAACACCGGTCATGCCGCCTGCTCCTGCCTCCCGTGGCCGGCTGTGCTGCCGCGGAGGCCTCACCGCCCCCATACTACTCCCACCGCTGGCCAGGCCATCCCTCCACTCACCCACACCCCCTGTTATTTTGCGGCGATGGCAGCCTCACACCGCAGCCGAACCAGTGAACCCTCGTACTCCTCTCCACGCGGGCTTCCACTGCTGCGTCTTTCCCGGCTCCGCGTCGTCCCCTTCCTAGGCGTCGCCGTCGTCCACAGCCCTGGTGCTCTTGGCGCGGCATGGTCAATGTGGTTAACGACTGAATTCCATCAGAAGAATACTGTACGTGAAGAGGCTGACAGCTAGGTCCACGGCAGCCGCAAGGAAGTGCCTCCTTATTATTCGGAAAATAATTATTCCTCCACCTGACAGCAGGGACCCACCAGACGGACCACCAGTATTTCGCGAAAAAAACCTTTGCCCCTGACTGCTGGGACCCACCCGATGGGCCACCGTATTTCGCGAAAAAAACATTCCCCCTGCTGTCAGCTCAGACCCACCGGAAGTGCCTCCTTATTATGCACAAAAAAATGAATACCCCCCTGCTAGCTGGGACCCACCTTGGTGGGAGGCTGACTTGTGGGCCTACTAAGTTGACGGGGACGAAGGGCTTCGTCAACTTAGTCAATATAAACGATTCTAGCTCCAGTGACCGTACGATGTCCATCCAACGGCCGTAGTGCTTCTTCAACCTCTGGTCTTCTTGCTCCAGCCGCCCAAAGCAGCACCGGTCGTGCCGCATGCTCCTGCTTCCCGTGACCGGATGTGCTGCCGCGGAGGCCTCACCGCCCCTACTATTCCCACCGCTGGCCAGGCCCTGTGGCGACGGCAGCCTCACACCGCAGCCGAACCAGTGAACCCTCGTACTCCTCTCCGCGCGGGCTTCCACTGCCCCGTCTTCCCCGGCTCCCCGTCGTCCCCTTCCTAGGCCTCGCCGTCGTCCACCGCCCTGGTGCTCTCGGCGCGGCATGCTCAACGTGGTCAAGGAACGACTTCCATTGGACGTGGACTGTATGTGGAGAGGCTGACAGCTGGGTCCACGGCCGCAGCAAGGAAGTGCCTCCTTATTACGCGAAAAATAATTATTCCTCCACCTGACAGCGAGGACCTACCGGACGGGCCACAGTATTTCGCAAAAAAATGTTTCCCCCTGACTGCTGGGACCCACCAGCTGCACCTTCGCACGCAAGGAAGTGCGTCCGGGCAAAAAAAACGATTCGCCCCCCTGACCATTGGGACCCACCAGCTACATCTTCGCACGCAAGGAAGTGCGTCCGGGCAAAAAAAATGATTCGCCCCCCCC
>NC_041387.1:643975781-643976697 GCF_002162155.2 Triticum dicoccoides
TACATCTTCGCACGCAAGGAAGTGCATCCGGGCAAAAAAAGAAAAAAGAAAACAATTCGCCCCCCTGACGCTGGGACCCACCAGCTACATCTTCGCAGGCAAGGAAGTGCCTGACAGTCGGGACCCACCTGGTCGAAGCGTACGTACCGTTGTCATTCTGGTCGCGAACGTGTACGTACATATATAGTGGTGGATGTAGAGGCGCGCACGTGTCGTAGTAGAGGCGCGCACATAGCATGTACACGTACGTACAGCGGCGAGGGTGCAAGAAAGAAAATACGGCCATGTATGTGTACATACGGGCGGGGTCTCGAATGCCTAGTCGCGCATACGTACGGCGAGGGCTCATGTTCATGTGGAGGAAACGGAATGCGTCGTGTTCATGGGGAGGCAACGGAATGTGTCCTATTCATCGGGAGGCAACGGAATGCGTCGTGTTCATGGGGATGCAACGGAATGCATCGTGTTCATCGGGAGGCAACGGAATGTGTGGGAGCCAACCGGCTTGGACGGAACAGGCGATGGAAACGAGGCCTGGCGTATTGCACAACTGAGGAAACGGACCTCCTACGGTCGAAACGGGGGTCCTGTTGATCGGGAGGGGTGTGGCGTACCGCAAAACAGAGGAAACGGACCTCCTACGGTCGAAACAGGGGTCCTGTTCATCGGGAGGGGTGTGGCGTACCGCAAAACGGACGAAACGGACTTGTGTTGGAGCGCTACGGTCGAAACGGGGGTCCTGTTCATCGGGAGGGGTGTGGCGTACCGCAAAACGGGACTCCACGGGATACTGTTCATCTCCACCGTCAACCTCCTCTAGCCTCCACGGGCTACCGTCGACCTCCTCCAGCCTCCACTGGCTCCTGTTCATCCAGCCTCCACCGCGCGCTACTCCACCGGCTACTGTTCAACCACC
>NC_041387.1:643977113-643991757 GCF_002162155.2 Triticum dicoccoides
TCAACCACCCCTCCACGGGCACCCCTCCACCGTCTACTGTTCATCCAGCCCTCCACACCACGGGGTCCTGTTCAACCACCCCTCCACGGCCACCCCTCCACCATCTACTGTTCATCCAGCCCTCCACACCACGGGTTCCTGTTCATCCAGAGGCAATGCCACCGCTCACTGTTCATCCAACCCCCCCCCCCAACGCTCACTGTTCATCCCAGAGGCAGCATCGATCAACTTCAGTTAGCAGCAGTAGCAAAGCAATCACTCCATCGGGTTCAGTTAACAGCCATCGATCGATCGCTCGGGTTCAGTAACGCGTAGCCTGCAGTGCAATCGCTCGGGTTCAGTTAGAGCCCAACGCCTCGCTCGGCTTCAGTTAGAGCCAACGCCTCGCACACACTTGTGTACGTACGAGAGAAACACGCATCGCTCTGCCCCCGACCTCCCACCGTAATCGGCAACTCCCCAAAATTTTCCTCCCCCTTGCTTCTACCACGGTTTTTTCCATCATGGATGGCCCAAAGAATGTCATGCAGCTGCGTCTCTGGCCCGCCTAGGACAAAAAGCCCATTTTTTGTCATGGTTTTTTGTCATAGAAGTAGGAGCCCACCACATCTATGATGATACTGGGCTTTGTCACAATTATCGTCATAGAAGTGTCATATGTATGATAAAAAAAAATTCGTTCGGCCCAAAATGTCACGGATGTGTCTTTTTTTTGTAGTGAGTACTCTCTCTCGATTTTTCTCCACTGCGACCCGTCAGCGGGTGCTCTTAACTTCCCGTCTTTCTTACGGTCCTCACTGTGCCATCGCATCAACTTGGCATGCTCTTTGTTTCTAAATAGTCGTTTCAACCGTGGTATTATAGGAGCATACCACATCACCTTTGCAGGAACTCTCTTCCTGCGGGGCTCGCCGTCAACATCACCAGGGTCATCTCATTTGATCTTATACCGCAATGCACCGCATACCGGGCATGCGTTCAAATCCTCGTACACACCGCGGTAGAGGATGCAGTCGTTAGGGCATGCATGTATCTTCTGCACCTCCAATCCTAGAGGGCATACGACCTTCTTTGTTGCGTACGTACTGTCGGGCAATTCATTATCCTTTGGAAGCTTCTTCTTCAATATTTTCAGTAGCTTCTCAAATCCTTTGTCAGGCACAACATTCTCTGCCTTCCACTTCAGCAATTCCAGTACGGTACCCAGCTTTGTGTTGCCATCTTCACAATTGGGGTACAACTTTTCTTTGTGATCCTCTAACATGCGACCGAACTTCAGCTTCTCCTTTTGACTTTCGCATTGCATCCTTGCATCGACAATGACCCGGCGGAGATCACCATCGGGCACATCGTCTGGTTCCTCTTGATCTTCAACAGCTTCCCCCGTTGCAGCATCATCGGGCACATCGTCTGGATCCTCTTGATCTTCAGCAGCTCCCCCCATTGCAACATCACCGTATTCAGGGGGCACATAGTTGTCATCGTCCTCTTCTTCTTCGTCGTCTTCCATCATAACCCCTATTCCTTCGTGCCTTGTCCAAACATTATAGTGTGGCATGAAACCCTTGTAAAGCAGGTGGGTGTGAAGGATTTTCTGGTCAGAGTAAGACTTCGTATTCCCACATTTTGTGCACGGACAACACATAAAACCATTCTGCCTGTTTGCCTCAACCACTTCGAGAAAAATATGCAAGCCCTTAATGTACTCGGAGGTGTGTCTGTCACCATACATCCATTGCAGGTTCATCTGCGTGCATTACATATAATTATGTGTGTCAAAATTAAGAAAATCAGACAAATATTTATCTAAAGTAAGAAAATCAGACAAGTATTAGAAAGAAGATAAGAACAAGAGGCTCACCATGGTGGTGCCGGCGACGAGATAGGCGCGGGTGATCAACGGCGGTGAAAACGGGGACGGGGCGTGACAGACCCCTAAATCTAGACAAATCTCGAAAAAAAATGGAGCTCCAAGGTCGAGCTTCGAGAGGAGAAAGCTTAACTAGTGTGGCTCGGGCATTTCATCGAACACCTCATGTGCATAGGAGGTGAACTAGAGCACCCAAATGCCCTCTCCTCGCCGGATTGAAAAAACAGAGCACTGTGTAGTGCTCTGCCGTGGCGGTATATATAGGCAACTTATTTGTCCCGGTTCGTGGCATGAACCGGGACTAAAGCTCACCCTTCTGTCCCGGTTCAAGCCACGAACCGAGACCAATGGTTGTGGGCCAGGAGCGAGGACCATTGGTCCCGGTTCGTGGCTTGAACCGGGACAAATGGTTCCAAATGAACCGGGACCAATGCCCAAGAGGCCCCGGCCAGCCCCCTGGGCTCACGAACCGGGTCTAATACCCCCCATGGCTCCCGGTTCTTGAAGAACCGGGACTAATGGGCTGGCCAGGCCTGAACGTTAGCCTTGTTTTCTACTAGTGGATAAGTTCAATAATGGAGTGGCATGGACTAGAGGATGTGGAACCCCTTCAAGATGCTAAGGACAAAGGATTGGCTCAAGCTCAAAGCACAAGACTCTACATTTTCCATTTTAATGATCCAAGATCACATTGGAGTCCTTAGGAAAAGCCAATACTATCAAGAAGGGATGAGGTGTTGCTTAATGAGGTTCTTGCTCAAAATGCTTAGTGATATGCTCAAAAGCCCTCAACTACTTTCTCACATCCACATATGACCCAAACCAAAAGTCAAACTCGGCCCCACCGATTCTTTCTATCCGGCGCCACCAAGTTCAGATGTCATAGCCACTGCCACAAACCCTAGTCTTTTTGATCTCACCGATAGGGATCTCGGTCTCACCGAGATGGGATTGTAATCTCTTTGTATGTATCCATTACCAAAATCGGTCCCTCCGAGTTTGTGTAATCGGTCCTACCGAGACTGCAATGCAAACTCTCTGTTTCCCTTCTGTAACGTTTCGGTCTAACCGAGATGAGCAAATCGGTCCCACCGAGTTTGCCTGAGCAACTCTCTGGTTAGCTTATTACCAAAATTGGTCCCACCGAGTTTGTGTAATCGGTCTCACCGAGATTACGTTATGCCCTAACCCTAACCACATTGGTCCCACCGAGTTGACATGTCAGTCCCACCGAAAATCCTAACGGTCACATTATTTGCTAATCGGTCTGACCGGGTTTAACAATTCGGTCCCACCGAGTTTGGTAAGTTGTGTGTGACGGTTAGATTTTGTGTGGAGGCTATATATACCCCTCCACCCACTCTTCATTCGTGGAGAGAGCCATCAGAACATGCCTACACTTCCAACTTACATTTTCTAAGAGAGAACCACCTACACTTGTGTTGAGGTCAAGACACTACTAGATAAAAGCTTACTAGTGGCGCTGGTTTTTTACATACCAGTAGCGCGGGCACCCGCGCTACTGCTAGGGCTCTACAGCTATTATTTACCAGTAGCACGTTTCTGAACAACCGATGCAGCTAAAATACTTATTAGTAGCGCTGCTTCCTCCACCAGCGCAACTACTATCATCACATAGTAGTAGCGCCCTATTTTCTCCCCACGCTACAACTAGGCAAATAGAAATAAAAAATAAAAAAAGTAGTCAGGTGCAATATTCATGGAAATCAAGACAAGTCCAGTGCAAATAAACTAAGTTCACAGAACCATCTCACAAACATTAACGACAGTACCACATTTAATATTGCCACACAATCTCACAAACTCATATAGTAGTCAACAATGCATGGATAGATCATAGTTGATAAGTCTACTAGGTAGTCATACTAGCATATATATGGTTCAACAGCCACACACATGCATATGAAGTTCTAGATGATGTCGATGACGACCATCATCCTCAAGTCTGGGCGGTGGGTGTTCCTGATAGTAATTAGGATTGCCTGTCCAACATGAAGATTCTTGTCGACGAGGAAGCTCTTCCACCCAACCGAGTTGAAGTGTTTGCGACCGTCCGTGTCCACGCCGTACGCACAAGTGGTGACGGAGCCCCTTGTGGTAAGGCGTATTCCAGCAGAGCCTTCTTCATCAGGCTTGATGCCACAACTCTCAGATAGGCTCTTTGGCAATTTCTGAATAAGAAAAACATATCAATTAATAAGTAGCCTCACACATTCTACACGAAGCATATATATATCATCGGACTCTACACTAAGCATATATATCATCGGACTCTACACTAAGTATATATATCATTGGACTCTACACTAAGTATAACAATAAAGAATATAAGATTCACTAAGCATATAAGATTCACTAAGCATATAAGATTAACTAAGCATATATATCAGCGGACTCTACACTAAGTATAACAATAAAGCATATAAGATTCATAAGCATAGATTCACTAAGCATATACGATTCAGTAAGCATATAAGATTCAGTAAGCATATTTATCATCGGACTCTACACTAAGTATAATAATAAAGCATATCATCAAATTACTCTAAAAACTACAGTAAATGCAACATACCATCATATACTGATCAACCATGGTACTTGTCACGCGGGTCACAAATGGCACCCCGACGAAGTCAGCACGTGGCGGAATGATGTCCCATAGGTTGCACACCTCCTCCTCGCTCAACTTCATTCTTTGAGCTACGATGGCATCACCGAGTGGGTCATCATCATCCTCATCATCCTCATCATCCTCATCATCCTCATCATCCTCATCATCCTCATAATCTTCTGCTTTGTTGATATAAATCACGACCAGCTTGGGTCTTTCAGCTCTGAAGGAGAAGCTGATCAACTCACCACCAGTGATATGCATGTTGTCCATGAAATGGACCCATCCATCTCCTCCCACCCGCGTCATCTTTCGCCCTTTCTCGATCTCCATAGTGTAGGGGCCCCCAGGAGCCTCAAAGGTCACCGAGTCTCCAGTCAGATTGTTGAATTCTGACCTCACATTGCATGGGACGATCTGTGTACAAAAAGCAAAATGATATATACACGATGCATTAATGCCAATAACACTAAAAACAAAATAGTAGTTACTAGTTTCATATAATTTATTACCGCCGCATGAAGAAAACTAGACTTGAAGTAGATGCCAAACAGCATGCCAGTTGCAAGGCTGCTGGCGCACCTTGACTTGCACCGTCGGCATGGTGGTGGTGGTGGTGGTGGTGGCGCCATTTCCCTAAAGCAATATGATTAAAGGATTAACGATTCAAAAAGTAAACATAAAGTTTTCGTAGCTAGAGTTCACATGGCAAGCAAAATAACAACTAAAAAGTAAACATGAAGTTCAGTCCAACAATCACAAATTGCAAGAGTTATTGTATGATAAAACACAAGAAAGCTAGCAATCTAGTAAACTAATGTCCCCAACTCTTCAGATGAAGCGTCGCTATCAGCATGAAATTTGCACTAAACACAAGGTTAAACAATACTAGTAGCTCAATAATCTAGAGATGTAACAAACAAATATATGGAAAAACATAACAATACTTTGATCTCATCTCATCTTCGTTAATCACAACAAAGCACACTAAATAAACTACCCCCTTCTCATATCAGTAATCCTAAATCTTGATGATTTCTCACAACAAAGCACACTAAATAAACATGAGCTTGTAGCTTTGTCTCTCGCATGAACAACACCTATACAACATCCTATAGAAGGGCATTTGGTACAACCCGAACCTAGCACTTACACTCCTATAGAAGCAATATCCATAACATCACATCAGAAAAGTAGAAACCGCCCAACCACAAAGCAAAATCAAACATGAGCCAGCCCAATCCAATGCCAAATCATGTCAGCAACAACCAACCCAAATCCTCTACTCTCTCCCCTATGTGATACTAATTAACAGTAGGATCTAGAGATGCATATGTGATACTAATTAACAGTAGGATCGATTGGAGCCATGCATCGAAGCGCGGAGCCACCGTGCAATCCCTAAATCCCAAAACATGGCGAGCCGCCGCGGCAAATCGATTGGAGCCCCTACGACGAACCCTAACTGAGAGATCGAGAGGAGCTACTGTGGCGCGCGCAGGGAGGAGGAGATCGAGAGGGGGACTTACGGGGCTGGAGCGTCGGAGGAGGCGAGAGGAGACCGCGCGTGGTGGCGGTGCACGGCACCGTCGATGGGGGTGAGGCGGCCGGGGACGAACCCTAACCGCAGTGGTGGCATCGTCAGGCGGAGGGGATCGATTGTGTGAGACGAGGGGGGGGGTGCGGCCGAGGGAGCTTGCGGGCCAGTTTTCTTTAGCTATAGTAGTAGCGCTGGTTGCAGCACCACGCTACTGCTAAGCCCACCAGCTGTAGCGCCTTTTCAGAACAAAACGCTACAGCTAAGTGGGTTACAGGTGCTACCCTGTGGCCCATGTAACAGTAGCGCGGCCCAAACAAACAGACGCCATTGCTATATGTTAGTAGTAGCGTGTTTTCTACACAGTGCTACTGGTAATTACTAGTAGTGTGGGTTCACAAAAACTCGCTACTGGTAAACTTCTATCTATAAGCATTTTCCTAGTACTGAGATATTCCAATCCTGCCATATGAATCTTGATCTCTGGCCTTCCCCAAGTTGCTTTCCACTCAAATCTTCTTTCCACCAAATCCAAATCCTGTGAGAGAGAGTTGACTGTTGGGGAGACTATCATTTGAAGCACAAGAGCAAGGAGTTCATCATCAACACACCATTTGTTACTTCTTGGAGAGTGGTGTCTCCTAGATTGGCTAGGTGTCACTTGGGAGCCTCCGACAAGATTGTGGAGTTGAACCAAGGAGTTTGTAAGGGCAAGGAGATTGCCTACTTCATGAAGATCTACCCCAAGTGAGGCAAGTCCTTTGTGGGCGACGGCCATGGTGGGATAGACAAGGTTGCTTCTTCGTGGACCCTTCTTGGGTTGAGCCCTCCGTGGACTCGCGCAACCGTTACCCTTTGTGGGTTGAAGTCTCCATCAACGTGGATGTACGATAGCACCACCTATCGGAACCACGGCTCAAAAATCTCTGTGTCTCCAAATTGCATTTGCACACTCCAATCCCATCCCTTTACATTCTTGCAAGTTGCATGCTTCACTTTCCGCTACTCATATACTCTTTGCATGCTTGCTTGATATGTATTGTATTGTTAAACTTGTGCCAACTCCACTTCAACTTAAAGAAATCAAAAACTGCAACTTTGCTTGCTACGTGTCTAATCCCCCCCTCTAGACACCTCTTCTCAATCCTTTTAATTGGTATCAGAGCTTTGGTCTCCATTGCTTTGGTTTAAACACCATTGGAGGAAGATGTATGAGTCTACTTTGGGGAGTCTTAGACATAGAGTGCCCATACTTGACGGAGATTACTTTCATGAGTGGAAAAATGAGATGCTTGTGATTTTCAATTAATATCATTTAAACAAGTACATTACTGGCCCTTCTGCACCTCATGTTGATCCTATGCATCCTACTCTTGATGAGTCAATTGACATGGTTCGCAATCTTAGAACTATTGATCTTATCACTAGAGGTTTGCCTAGAAACTTGATAGGTTGTCTACCTACCTTAAGTGTGCCTACACTATATGGAAATTTCTTGAGGAACAGTTTCCAAATTATTCCTTGAAAAATCTAGATGAAATTCTCCATAAATCTATTACCTTGAGTAAGATGAATTCTAATGATCCTATGTTTGGTGATTGTCTATTTCAGCTTACAAATCTTATGCGTGCCAAAGGAAATGTTGGAATCATTAGCGATATTATTTCCGAAGCTACTAGATTTCATAGAAAAGATCATTGTTAAACTCACTCTAACGAATCACCCTCACTAGGAATTGATCCACCACATGATGATGTTGAACATGGATACTATGATGAGGATGATGATAGTGACTTTGATCTTGATGATGCAATGAGACACTTTGCTCTTATGGCAAATCTTCGGGGATATATGGAAGGAGGAAAGGAATGGGTTCTTGATAGTGGATGTACCGATCACATGACCGGAGATAAAGATATGTTTCGTAAGCTTGCTAGAAACGACGGCCCTCGAAAGTATGTCACCTTCGGTGATAACTCAAAGGGTAAGGTGGTTGGCCTCGGTAAGGTGGCCACTCACATGATAGCTCCATACAAAATGTCATGCTCATTGAATCTCTTGGATACAATTTACTTTCAGTATCTAGCCTTGCTGATTTCGGCTTCAATGTCCTATTTACTGAAGTAGATTGCCAAGTTTTTCGGAGAGATAATCATAAAATGGTATTTACCGGCATTCATAGAGGTGATCTTTACATTGTTGATTTCTCTAAAAAGGCTCAACCTAGAACTCGCTTCATTGCTAAATCCTCTAAAGGTTGGTTATGGCATAGACGATTAGGTCATGTGGGCATGCGAAACCTTGACAAGGATATCCTTGGTGTTAATGATCTCATATTTGATAAGTATAGACTTTGCAGCGCTTGTCAAGCAGGTAAATAGGTTGGAGGAAGGCATCCCGTGAAGAACATCATGACCACAAGAAGGCCACTCGAGCTACTTCATATGGATCTCTTTGGTCCCAATGCCTACAAAAGTCTCCGTGGAAATTCTGTTGGTCTAGTCATAGTTGATGACTCTTCAATATTTACGTGGGTGTTCTTTCTCGATGATAAATCGCAGGTCCAAAAGATCTTCAAAAACTTCGCTAGGAAGGCCCAAAATCAATTTGAAGTGAAGATCAAGAAGGTTCGCAGCGACAACGGAACGGAGTTCAAGAACGCAAATGTGGACACCTTTCTTGACGAAGAAGGGATTTCACATGAGTTCTCGGCTACGTACACACCTCAACCAAATGGAGTTGTTGAGAGGAAGAACCGGACGCTCATAGGAATGGCGAGAACGATGCTTGATGAGTACAAGACGCCAAAGCACTTTTGGGCAGAAGCGGTTGAGACAGCTTGTCATGCAACAAATCGCTTGTATCTTCACAAGCTACTCGGTAAGACGGCATACGAGCTCCTCACCGGTAATAAACCCCAAGTTGGATACTTTCGAGTATTCAGCTCAAAGTGCTACATTCTTGATAAGCATCTCGTTCTAAATTTGCTCCTAAGTCTCATGAAGGTTTCCTACTTGGTTATGGCTCAAACTCTCACACTTACCGTGTCTACAATAATTTCACCCGAAAGGTTGAAGAGACGGTAGATGTGAAGTTTGATGAATCTAACAGCTCGCAAGTAGAGCAATTGCCAATTGATGTAGGAGACAAAGACCCTTCAGAAGCAATTCAAGACTTGTCTATTGGCAAGATTCGGCCAACGGAGGTGAAGGAGAGTACCTCGTCCGTCCAAGTGGAAGCTTCTACCTCACGACAAGGTGAACCTAGAGTTGATAAGGAAGCATCCACAAGTGGGACACACCGAGATGAAGAAAACGAGGAAGTACACCAAGATGAACATCAACAACCTCCTTCTCCACCATGACAAGTGAACGACAACGTCAACATTGAAGAAGGCCAAGAAGAAGAACAAGATGAAGAAGATGTTCCACCAAGATCCAAGGAAAAGCTTTCACGAGTTCAAGCAAGAGTTGCCAGAGTGCATCCCGTCGAGGAAATCTATAATGATATCGAGACCGGGAGAATTACTCGCTCTAAAACTCGTTTAGCAAACTTTTGTGAACACTATTCATTCATCTCTAGCATTGAACCTATGAAGGTTGAAGAAGCTTTGGAAGATCCGGATTGGATAAACGCCATGCATGAAGAGATACACAACTTTGAGAGGGACCAAGTTTGGACATTGGTTGAGAAGCCCGACAACAACCACAACATCATCGGTACCAAATGGGTGTTCGCAACAAGCAAGATGAAGATGGACAAGTAGTTCACAACAAAGCATGTCTCATCGCCCAAGGCTACACTCAAGTCGAAGGTATGGACTATGGTGAGACATATGCCCCCGTTGCTAGACTTGAGTCCATTCGCATCTTACTTGCATATGCTAATCACCATGATATCACCTTGTACCAAATGGACATCAAAAGTGCTTTTCTAAATGGTGAGGAGGAAGTTTATGTTAAGAAACCTCCCGGCTTTATCAATCCTAAGAAACCTAATCATGTTTACAAACTTCGCAAAGCTCTTTATGGTCTTAAACAAGCTCCTAGAGCTTGGTATAAATGCTTGACCAAGTTCCTTATTGAAAAAGGCTTTGAGATTGGAAAGATTGATTCTACTCTTCTCACTAAAAGGGTTAATGGAGAATTATTTGTGTGCCAAATCTATGTTGATGATATTATATTTGGTTCAACTAACCCTCATTTTAGTGAGAAGTTTGGGAAGCTAATGTCGGAGAAGTTTGAGATGTCGATGATGAGTGAACTCAAATTCTTTCTCGGTTTGCAACTCAAGCAAACTAAGGAAGGTACTTTTGTCTCTCAAACGAAGTACACCAAGGACTTATTCAAGAAGTTCAATATGCAAGAATGTAAAGGTATGACTACACCCATGCCTACTAGTGGACATCTTGACTTGACCAAAGATGGTGAATCGGTTGATCAAAAAGTCTATCGCTCTATGATTGGTTCATTGTTATATCTATGTGCTTCATGTACCGATATTATGCTAAGTGAGTGCATGTGTGCTCGATATCAAGCGGCTCCTAAAGAATGTCATCTTAAGGCCGTGGAAAGGATAGTGAGATACTTAATTCATACACCAAATTTTGGCATTTGGTATCCCAAGAGGGCATCTTTCAATCTTGTTGGCTACTCCGACTCGGACTATGCCGGTGACAAGGTTGATAGAAAGTCCACTTAGGGTACTTGTCAATTTCTTGGTAGATCTCTTGTGTCTTGGTCCTCCAAGAAACAAAACTCGGTATCCTTATCCACCCCCGAAGCGGAATACATTGCTGCCGGATCATGTTGTGCCCAATTACTTTGGATGACCCAAACTCTCAAGGATTATGGGATATATGTGAAACATGTTCCATTACTTTGTGACAATGAAAGTGCTATCAAGATTGCTCACAATCATGTGCAACACTCTCGAACTAAGCATATTGAAGTTCGTCATCATTTCATTCGAGATCATGTTGCTAAGGGAGACATTAATCTTAAGCATGTTCGCACCGATAAACAGTTAGCGGATATATTCACTAAACCACTTGATGAGAAAGTGTTTTGCAGGTTAAGAGGTGAATTGAACATCATTGATGCTTCAAACTTGGAGTAGGAACTCCATTTGGATACATGCAATACATGAGCATATGACAAATCGCTGATATTTCTCTCGTAATGACTATCTTATGTCTTGGATATATTTGCACCCTTGCATGTTATCTAACCCTTGTAGGTACTTGGATGAATCTAAATCTATGAGATTGCAACACACTCACATCTTGAGCAAATCTCTACATCATCAAGACTCTACACAACGGTGGTTGAAGACAAGGAAACACAAAACCCTTCAAAATATCCTTTGACAAGTTCTACTTTTGAACTTTGTGATTGTCATTTTGGATACACAAGTGCTCTTCCTTGCAAAAACTAACCCATGTAGGAAGATGAACTCAAATTCCAAGTGGTGCTCCCAACTCTTGATGAGCTACATCAACCTTGAGCAATCCACACAAGTTCGACTACATGATCATGATCAACACCACCACCCAAGGTATGTTATTCCATCTTAGAGAAGCTTTACTCCGAGTCATGAGTCAAAGCAACTCAACAAGATGAGTACATCAAAATGCTTAAACAAAAAATGGTAACCCCATTTTGAGCTTAAACGATGAGTATGACCTATGATCAAGTGATCTCACTTGACTCCTAAGTCAATATACTCTAACATAGGTGACTTTGTCGCCGACCAATTCTAGATGAAGTTTTCTTGTGTTTTTTCTGTGCACTTGCATTTCTCTCATGCATATTTGTTTTTTTGTTAAACTTCATCTAGATTCCTTTTTTTTGCATTCCCTGCATTCCATTCATTGCAAATCTTTGTGAGATCTTACATGTCTCGTGAGTTGAGGTTACAAGTGTTTTCTCTGTAATGAACTCGGTCACACCGGCCTGTTATTTTCGGTTCAACCGAATTCTTTCGATGCAACCGAAGCATACAACTCGGTGCCACCGATTTCACACCAGGAAAAACATGTTGCCACTTATTCCTGAATTCATTTGTTCCAGCTCCACTCAATAAATCTTGTCCTCTACCAGCATCACATTAAACATGTTGCTTTGTTTTGTGCCTCAAGGACCAAACCCTCCTGTAACAAACAACCAGAAGGACCCTTCTTGGAAATTGATGTCAAAGGGGGAGAGAGAGAGAGATCACATCAAAGCTTAATCACATCTATAGAGGGATAAATACTCAAGGGGAGAAAGAGTAATTGTCAAGGACCCCAAATGCTTGGTGTTCAAGAGGAGAGAAGTCACATGTCTTTAAGAGGGGAAAGACATGTTAATATTTGGTTGTTTGCTTTAGCTCTGTTTCTTTTCTTTGAGCTCTGATTTTCTGTTCTCTATCTTCTCCGAGTTTCCCATGTTAGATTCAGGGGGAGCAAGACATCTAAAGGAAAGAAATCATTGAATTCATTGCACATCTTTACCTTTGGGGACATGGCTATATCAAATAGAGTACTCAGTACTCACTCTCTACATGTCATCCCAGTCTTGGTACTCTTGTGGTTTGTTTTGTTTGCTCTGGCTAGTAGGTGCATCTGTGTTATCTAATCTTGTTTACGCAGGTTCATTCCATCCTAAGCCAACTCAAGACCACAAGGTAAGTATATGCATCACATTCATGTGTATGAGGAATTCTTGCTGATGTACATACTGTTTGCAAGAAGGACTTATGAGCATGAAGGTACATTTCCCAGATTCACATCTTTTTCCCTGATGCATATAGCCAAGATACATGTAACACGTTGCTTTCTCTGTCATGCTTATGCATTCACATGCTCCTATATTCCATATTTACATGATTGCATACATGTAGGGGGAGCCTATGCACGTTACATGTCTTTCCAAAGCTTTAGTTGTTACTCTCTATATCTTTATCTAAAGCTTTGATGTATGTTGTCATCAATTACCAAAAAGGGGGATATTGAAAGCACAAGTGCTCCCTGGGTGATTTTGGTAATTTATGTCAACATATCTCTTGTTGGAATAATACCTTTACCTAGTATGTTTCAGATAAGTTCAACAATGGAGTGGCATGGACTAGAGGATGTGGAACCCCTTCAAGATGCTAAGAACAAAGGATTGGCCCAAGCTCAAAGCACAAGACTCTACATTTTCCATTTTAGTGATCCAAGATCACATTGAGTCCTTAGGAAAAGCCAATACTATCAAGAAGGGTTGAGGTGTTGCTTAATGAGGTTCTTGCTCAAAATGCTTAGTGATATGCTCCAAAGCCCTCAACTACTTTCTCACATCCACATATGACCCAAACCAAAAGTCAAACTCGGCCCCACCGATTCTTTCTATCCGGCGCCACCGAGTTCAGATGTCATAGCCACTGCCACAAACCCTAGTCTTTTCGGTCTCACTGATAGGGATCTCGATCTCACCGAGATGGGGTTGTAATCTCTCTGTATGTATCCATTACCAAAATCGGTCCCACCGAGTTTGTGTAATCGGTCCTACCGAGACTACAATGCAAACTCTCTGTTTCCCTTTCGTAACATTTCGGTCTAACCGAGATGAGCGAATCGGTCCCACTGAGTTTGCCTGACCAACTCTCCGGTTAGCTTATTACCAAAATCGGACCCACCGAGTTTGTGTAATCGATCTCACCAAGATTACATTATGCCCTAACCCTAACCACATCGGTCCCACCGAGTTGACATGTCAGTCCCACCGAAAATCCTAACGGTCACATTATTTGCTAAATCGGTCTGACCGAGTTTAACGATTCGGTCCCACCGAGTTTGGTAAGTTGTGTGTAACGGTTAGATTTTGTGTGGAGCTATATATACCCCTCCACCCACTCTTCATTCGTGGAGAGAGCCATCAGAACATGCCTACACTTCCAGCTTACATTTTCTGAGAGAGAACCACCTACACTTGTGTTGAGGTCAAGATATTCCAATCCTACCATATGAATCTTGATCTCTGGCCTTCCCCAAGTTGCTTTCCACTCAAATCTTCTTTCCACCAAATCCAATCCTGTGAGAGAGAGTTGAGTGTTGGGGAGACTATCATTTGAAGCACAAGAGCAAGGAGTTCATCATCAACACACCATTTGTTACTTCTTGGAGAGTGGTGTCTCCTAGATTGGCTACGTGTCACTTGGGAGCCTCCGACAAGATTGTGGAGTTGAACCAAGGAGTTTGTAAGGGCAAGGAGATCGCCTACTTCATGAAGATCTACTCCTAGTGAGGCAAATCCTTCGTGGGCGACGGCCATGGTGGGATAGACAAGGTTGCTTCTTCGTGGACCCTTCTTGGGTGGAGCCCTCCGTGGACTCGCGCAACCGTTACCCTTCGTGGGTTGAAGTCTCCATCAACGTGGATGTACGATAGCACCACCTATCGGAACCACGGCTCAAAAATCTCTGTGTCTCAAAATTGCGTTTGCACACTCCAATCCCATCCCTTTACATTCTTGCAAGTTGCATGCTTCACTTTCCGCTGCTCATATACTCTTTGCATGCTTGCTTGATATGTATTGTGATTGCTAAACTTGTGCCAACTCCACTTCAACTTAAAGAAATCAAA
>NC_041387.1:643992225-644020440 GCF_002162155.2 Triticum dicoccoides
GTAACATTGAGATAATGTGGGAAGGGCTCCTGAAATACGAGCGCAACGCCCGCCTAAAGTCAGAGGTAGTGCTCCACCGCTTCCCAGGATGGATGATGTGATGGCTAGGTCAGCACCCAACGATTGGAGCAACAATGACGACAATGGCGGAGATCTGATTCTCGAGATCCACGTCCGTCTAGATAGGTAGACTTAGAGTAGTTTTTAGCTAAGTTTACTAAATTTCAATTAAGTTCCATATAATATATCGAATCTAAGTTTAATAAAATCTTTAAAACTGGAAATAAAATGGGGGCTAGCATTAGGTTTGTCCATGAAAAAATGGGAGTGTACATTGATTTAGGGGATAGCCTTGGAGATGACCTTAGCCTACAATTGATCCTACATAGTGTGTTATAGTTTTTTTTAAACAAGGCAAAAGATTTGCCATTTTCATTGAATAAGAAGGAGTATTAGGGGTCTTGGCCAAAGGCCAAATACAACATATCACTCTCGCGGCATGATATTACACAAATGTTTCGCACCGGCCTGACATCATAGCGCTGTCTCGTCTTTGATTCTAGCTACTAAAACCCCAACAGGCATTCAACATTACGAAATACCCTAGCATTTCGCTCTTTCCAAATTTCCCATGAGACGAGCGTCAATGGATTACCGATGCTAACATAGGCGATCATTGAGGGTCCGTAGGTCGCTCGTCAAGAGAATAGGGTACCAAGCCACAGTGTATTGGACGATGGTAGAATAGATACGGGTTGAGATCAACATCGGCGAGTTGGTGACAGCTAACGGAGTTCCACTATGTCTGAAGGCGACGAGGGAGACTTCTGTAAATCATGGTTTATTCGACACCGGTTGGACCGTTGAGTGGGTTCTTGGCGGCGTCAGTGACCTCGTTGATGTTGTTGGGTGTGCATTGATCTACTCCTCATATACTTGGTATGCTCGGTACACATCGGAGTTGTGAGCATGTACTGTTGTCAAGGTGAGACACTCTAGCTCGTAGCATGGACTTTTCATTATTGGAAGTGGGGGCAACATTACACGATGACTCTAGTTTGGTGGTGCTTTTGATCATAGGGTCTCGACCTCCAGAGAGAAAATTCTAGGATGTGACATGCTCTGGTTATTCCTAACAGTGTTGGTGCTTCAAATCATCTCCTTGTCGGAAGCGTTGTCCAGAGTTTGCTCGAACTCCCTCTTTGGGCTCGAAACTCTTGATCTACCCTCTGTAGGTAGATCTGGCCATGGCGGTGCTCACGCGTTGTTTCTTTCTTAGAGGTGTCATTGTTCAAGCGCTTTTCTCACAGTTCGGGTGTTGTCGTCGGTGACGCTTGCCACTGCATGCTGGAGTTCACTTCGATAGGACTTTCGAAGGCTGCATCTCTCTCTCTCTCTCTCTCTCTCTCTCTCTCTGTGTGTGTGTGTGTGTGTGTGTGTTTGATGTTGGCAGTGGCAGAGCTATGTGTAGGCTTTGGGGTCGGCTGACGCCACAACTTTTCTATGACACCCCTTTGGTTTTCTAAATTTTCTACATTAGTCCTTGGGACTTGAGAAGATTTACCCCATATAGCTTACTAATGACCCTACTTGTTTCCTGCCGGGGTTGCCACTGGGCGTTGGTTGTGTGGCCATCATGTAGTTCAGCTCTCCTTTCCCAATTATACGGGCTTTATCTTCACCTAAAGACAGAAAAAATAAACTCCGCACTAAAAAGCATTGTCGGTTGTACCGACAGTCTAAAACGAGTACTCCTCTAAAACATATTGCGCAAAGATCATGGATCAAACATGCATATGATCCCTTTCTCTTGTAAGCCATTCAAAACCTAAAAACAATACGAATGGTCAACTGTTGCCAGGAGGAGTCCATGTGAGTTTCCACAAAAAATATTGAGGGAGATAAGTCCATCTGGATGTGGCGGCCATTACTTATGGAACACCATATGCCTAAAATATTTTATGCGGCTGAGGAAACCCGCAAGTAAGATCGCACCGACTAACAAGAAAATGCCATATGCCTAAATAAAATAAGGACCATCAAATGGACTAAAGCCCTTGCTTCTCCTTAGAAGCGAGTAAGATCATCGCGTACGTACCTGTCAAAGAATAATGAGGCCATCGCGTACACTCTAGCCCTTCTTCTCTGTAGAAGCAAAGAGAACGTCATAGTAGGATAGTATATGTAGTAACCGTACTACCAAGTGTACTCATTCCTAAAGCTGCACTAACTACGTACCAGTGAAGGATTGTAGGAAAGCAAATCCGGTACTTGGAAGGACGATGGTGATCAGAACAACTTCTTTTAGTTGGGCACAAGCACTAGCATCAAATCCTCCAAAAAAAGAAGCATATATCACCAGGGAATAATGCACAACCGAAAGAGAAGAACTTTCTTGTTTTAGAGAGGTAGGCGTTTGACTTTCCAGCCCAGCGCATATATACTCTCTCCGTTGCGCCTTGTGGAAGGAAAGCCAAGCACATATACGTTGTACGTCTGCAAACCAGAGACGAGCTGACGAGCCCACCCCATCCCCACTTCAAACTTCAAGGTCGACCTCCTCCTCCTCCTCCTCCTCTTCTTCTTCTCTCTCGTCCATTGGCGAGGGCCACCATGAACGGCAAGGGCGGAGACGGTGGAGGAGGACACGAGAGCGGCGGGAGCGACCACGACGACGACATGCGGAAGCCGCTGCTGGTGAACACGGGGAGCTGGTGGTACGCCATACGCAAGTCCCACGTCTCCGCCTTGCTCTGCACGCTCATCGTGGCGCTCGGCCCCATCCAGTTCGGCTTCACCGGCGGCTTCTCCTCGCCGACGCAGGACGCCATCACCCGCGACCTCAGCCTCTCCATCTCCGAGGTCATTCTCAATTCCATTGCCCGTCTTTGTTTGACTTCGCTGGCCTGGCCTGGAATCCTAGCTAGTGACTGACCGACGACGCTGGGCTACTTGCAGTTCTCGGTGTTCGGCTCGCTCTCCAACATCGGCGCCATGATGGGCGCCATCGCCAGCGGCCAGATGGTGGAGCACGTCGGCCACAAAGGGGTCAGATTTTCTTACCCAATAATGCTAAACATACAAAGAGTTCTTTTTTACCTAGCCTGTCCGTTCTTTTTCTACGCAGTTAATGTTTGCCGCACGTACGTAGTATTTAATTGTGAGATCCACCCGTTTGCACCGTGTTTGCCTCTAGAGTCGCCGTAGATATTATTTTTCCTTGACCTGCTTGTCTTTTTCTAGGCATCTTTCGTTAGTTGTAACTTGTAAGCTGTATTTCATTGCGAGATCGACCGGTTTGCCACTTGTCCCCTCACATCACATTTAAGAAGGGTCGGTGTCAATCCTGTCTGTTGATGGGTGCTTCCATTCAACAGTGCAATCTTTTGAGCAATCGGTCTATTTTAACCATTTAAAGCAACAAAAAAATGGATAAGATTTCTCAATCTAGACAGACTTAATTAATCATGCTAACATCTCAGTGATGGAGGTTCTTATATATCAACAAAGATAAATTAGACAGCCAGCTGCCACCCACATCCCTCATGTAATATACTCCCTCCGATCCGAAATTACTTATCACTAAAATAGATAAAATTGAGTGTATCTAGAACTAAAATACATCTAAATACATTCATTTTTTCGATAAGTATTTCAGAACGTAGGCAGTATGTTTGACAAGAGCATGGACGCGGCCGATTGGTTGGCCCAAGGCGGTATTTTATTTTTGAGGAAAACGGCAGAACTCTGGTGTGTATTTTTGTTGAGCAAGCACAAGAAACAAAAGGATTGGCTTGCATGCATGCGCGCATGTACTGCTACAGCATGTTGCTAGCTAGCATACAATAATACTCCCTCTGTCTTATAATATAAGAACGACTTTTACAATAATGTAGTGTCAAAAATGATTTTATATTATAGGATGGAGGGAGTAGTATATAGTAAGTGTAAAATCAATCCTACAGCCGGAATATAGTAAGTGGTAGGTGGATATGGGCTGCTTCACCGACTATTGCTGACTTCCCCCAAAGAAAAAATGAATTATTGCTGAGGATGTTGCCGTCACCGGGGGGCGGCAGGTCGCTCGCCAAGAGAACGAGACGTCAAAACCACATTGTAGGCCACGATAGAATAGGGACGGCCCGAAATCGACGTGGCCGAACGGGCCACCACGCGCTGACGGAGCTGCACTGTTGCCGAAGCCGACGCCTTTGAGTGAATGAAATAATGAGAGAGAGAAGGAAGAAAGAGAGAGTTTTAGCACTTTTATAAATGAACATACGAATAACTAGTTGGCTAATCATTTTTATATGGACATAAACAACTATCTGGTTATATCTATGACTAGCATGTACGTACGGAAGCCTATAGCGTCATGATATGATATGATACTCCCTCAATTCCACAATGTAGTGCGCATGCGCTTTCCGAAATTTAAATTTAACCAACGAGACCGACTGCAGCGGGAGCAAAAATTATGCCATTGAATTCGTACTGAAAGAGTGAATTCAGTGGTATAGTTTTTGTTTCCGCCGTAGTTGGTCTTGTTGTTTAAATTTATGGTTAAATTTAAATCTCGGAAAGCGCGGACGCACTACATTGTGGAATGGAGGGAGTACTCAATAATGTCAATCGTGAGGCAGGTCAAGGAATAGAAAACAAAGCATCCGCCAAAAAAAAAGAGCACAAAGTGTGGATTTGTTATTTATTTTTGCGAGAAGTTTTTCGTGAATATATTGGTACAAACATAAACAATACTGAGAGTCTGAGAGAGACAGCTAGCTAGTTGAAGAGGGAAAAAGCTATAAGATAGACATCGCGTATAAAGCTAGCAGCGCAAGTGCGCGGATCACCCATGTTGCGCAAGTTGAATAAGCTGTGGTTGAATAAAGTGGGTGGTACTCTCAAAAAAAAGGAATAAAGTGGGTGGAATTACATGTATGGGTGCAATTTCGCACATCAAAATCCGGACATTTCTCTTTCGCTAAAGTGAAATTATGGGCTCCAGAAGGTGGTGCTTTGCTTGCACCATCTGCTACGTTGGAGTTTGGCCTTTTGAGGTTCATGAGGTCGACACTTGTGTATGTTGAAAATCATGCGTATGTTACCACTAATAAAATTCTGTGGTCGACACTTGTGTATGCACTTAGTAGAGTCATTATCACCTTCTCGCACCCATATGTTTTGAAGAACACTCCAAAAGGAAAGGGGTTCAACCTTTATGTCTAGAGGACCCTCCATGGATATTTTTCCTTGGCCTGCTTGTCTTGTTGTAAGCAGCTACTGTTAGTTGTAAGCGGTATTTCATTGCGAGACCGACCGGTTTGCCACTTGTCTCCCCACAATTAAGAAGGGTCGATGTCAATCCTTTTTGTTGATCGATACTTTCATTCCATGTACTTTCTTTGTCACATAATGTAAGACGTTTTTTGACATTACACTAGTGTTAAAAAATATTCTATATTATGGCACGGAAAGAGTAACAAACAACAGTGCAGTCTTTTGAGCAACCTATCAACCTTTACCACTTAAAGCAACAGAAAAGGTGGATGAGATTGCTCAATCTACACTTAATCATGTTAACATCTCAATGGCGGAGGTTCTTACCAACACAGATAAATTAGACAGCCAGCTGTCACCACATACCTCATGTGATATACGTTAGATCATGCAATATATTGTTATGTTAGATAAGGCCGGGCATAGACGCGGTCGGTCGGTCCAAGACGGTACTACCATATACTATATGTCGGGACTTTCTTCTTCTCGGCGTCACCGTCGACTGGACCAATGTCCAAAGCCAAGATGGTTTCACCGTCGACTGAAAACAGAAGTGTGGCATCGCACACCCCACACCACAGCACACGTACTGTTGCAGCAGCTAGCTTGAATATATTATGGGCTGCTCTGCTGCAGCAGCTTGAATGAATTATTGCTGAGGGTGCTGCCATCACGTCAGGTCCGCACTCCACAGGTCGCTCGCCAAGAGGAGGAGACGTCAAAACCACATTTGTGCGATAGAATAGAGACCGGCCGTGAATCGACCTGGGCGAACGCACCGCCGCTCGCTACTGGAGTTGCACTGTTGCCGAAGGCGACGCGGTGCCGGTGAGTGGAGGAAATAATGATAGAAAGAGAGAGTTTTGACATTTTTAAAACATGAACGTACGAATAAGTAGTTAGGTAATCATTTTAAATCGTACATATAAATAAATAGCTAATTATCTATAACTAGCATGTACGTACTGAAGCCTATCGCGTCGTGATGCCATGTGACATTAAATAACGTCAATCATGATTCATGAGGGAGGTCAAGGATGACAACGCAAAGTTCGGATGCGAGGCATAATGTTTAGATTTATTTAATTCTTGGTGAAACATTTTTCATGAATATATTGGTGGAAACAAATTAAATAGTACCAAGAGATAGTAAGTTGAAGAGCGAAAAAAAAAACTATAGGATAGATATTGTGTAGTAAAGCTAGCAGCGCAAGTGCGCGGATCACCCATCTAGCTCAAGCTGAATAAGGTGTGGTTGGATAAAGTGGGTGGGATTTTGCACATCAAAAGCTGGACATTTTTCTTTTGCTAAAGTGAAACTATATATGGACTCCAGAAGGTGGTGCTTTGCTTGCACGATCTGTTGCATTGGAGTCTAACCCTTTGATGTTCATGAGGTCGAAACTTGTGTATGTAAAAAATCATGCGTATACTACCATTAATAAAATTCGGAATCTACTCCCACCTTGTATAAATGCAATCAAATCTGCCAAGTAGACAAAAATATGATTAACAAGATAATTAATAGGAGGGAGCAGAATTTGATGACTCCATAAACAAACGATATTAGGCACACATACCTAAGCGAAAACATAATTTACTGCCCACAACTAATTAATAGAGTTGATCAAAATCGGACGTCCTTCAATGGAGCTTGCCTTTCCAACGCCTCAAATGTTTCTCTAAGCACTCTAGGACATGTTCTCACACCGTATTAGTGAGACATCGATAATGGATTGAATTCCTAAATGTTTAATCAGGAATTGGCTTTGTGTGCAACCAATTAGGTCAGTGTGTTGTGCATCCGCCTCTTTAGCTTCTCTGAAACATAACGACTCGGTTTAATGGAAGTTAATCTAGAGACCTGACATTTGCTCAAATCTGAAAGCAAGAGTTTCAGATTCCTAGCCTCATCAAGGTCAATGTTCCATAAAAACAGGCATCTCATTGAGTTTTAGCTTTTGAGGCTAGGATATCATTTGCATATGATTTCGCATATGTACATGGGGATATCATTCTCATCCGTCGTAACTTATGAGATATCATCTGCTTGGGTCTCGCCGAGTGTGAAGTTCCCTCCATCTGAAGCCCCGAACAGAGACTTATAATATCCGGTGATATATCGTTTCAACTCCAACTCTGCCTGACCCACGATCTGTCTGGCATCCAGGTTAAAAATATGCTTCTTCCCATGTCGCCCATTGGTGACCATATGGAAACATGGTGTATTGTTATCACACTCAAAAAGGAATTGGGCTTTGGATCTTTGGTACCGCTTGATTTGCTCTTTTCACAATAGACGTGCAATCTGCTCATTGGATTGATTTTTTATATCAATCTCCTGATGAGACAAAGTGCATGTCTCCGTGATGTTATCGATGCCATCAAGAATATTGGTAAGGTGTTGCTTTTTTTACATACCACTGGTATGTTTCGCCCATTCAAATAGGAATTGCCTAGTAGCCACGGTTTAAAAATTCGATGAATAGGCGTCCGACAACGAAGTTAGAATAGGCGTCCGACAACGGCGGGCCTTCCCATACATTCTTAATTAAGTTTACAAAGTCATCCCGTTGTAACCATCCTAATTCAAATTTGAATGGCCGGGGAGTAGCAGGGGAGCTAGTAGAGTTAGAATCGGGAATGAAGGGCACTTGGTCAGAAAGTGTCTCAATATGCTCCGGGGAGCATGTACAGTCACGAGAGAAAACTTTAATTTCCATTCTGTGCAATCGTCACAACATTGTCAGCCTAACATATGTTGCGCATAGATCATGGAAGAGCAACATACATGCATGTGATTGCTTTCCCAGTTGGCCAATCGAAACCTGAAAACAATAGGAATGGTCAATGGTTGCCGGGAGGAGTGCATGTGGGTTATCGCAAGATAAGAGAGAGACCAGTCCATGTCTAAAATAAGGCTACCGGCGAGACCTGTAAGTAAGATCACACCGACTAACAAGAAAAATATATCAGATGCCAAAAATAAGGACCATCACTTAGACTCCAGCACATCCCATCTCCTTGGAAGCAAGCAAGATCATGGCTTACCTGTCAAAAATAACAGAGACCATCGCGTACACTCTAGCCCATCTTCTCCGTAGAAGCAAAAAAATAATGATTGTACTAACAAGTGCACTCTAACTACTTACCAGTGAAGCATTGGGTATGAGATTGTAAGAAAGCAAATCCGGTGCTTGGAAGTAGTAGAAGGAAGGACTAGGACGATGTGATCAGAACGGGTTCTTGTACTCAACTAATTGTCCCATCAGGAGGGAGGGGTCGACCAGATTGTAAGAGAAATGGTTACTTGGTTAGTGGAATAATGCCTGCGGTGCAGAATAGCACGAGGATAACATGCCCAACCGAAAGACAAGACCTTACCCTAGGTAGGCTTTGACTTTTGAGCCCTGCAGCGCACATGTATTGTGTGGAAGGAAGCCAAGCAACCATACGTTGTACCTGTATACGTCTGCAAACAAGCTACCTAGCTAGAGACGGAAGAGCCCATCCCACCCCGACCACCTCTCCCCATTTCAAAGTCGACATCCTCTTCTTCCCCCTCCCTCCCCCTCTCTATCGTCCATCAGCCAGGGCCGCCATGAACGGCAAGGGCGGAGACGGCGGGAGCGACCACGACGACATGGACATGCGGAAGCCGCTGCTGGTGAACACGGGGAGCTGGTACAAGATGGGGTCGAGCCTCACGGCGGGGAGCTCCTCCATGGCCATCATCTGCGAGTCCCACGTCTCCGCCTTGCTCTGCACGCTCATCGTCGCGCTCGGCCCAATCCAGTTCGGCTTCACCGGCGGCTTCTCCTCCCCGACGCAGGACGCCATCACCCGCGACCTCGGCCTCTCCATCTCCGAGGTCATCATCATCCTTAATTCCATCGCCCGGCCGTCTTTGTTTACTCTAGTGCCATCTGTTGTTGTTGTCGCCGGCGGCCGGGCTTGGCCCTGGCCCAGGACCCAGTGGCTGACGCTGCGCTAGCTGCAGTTCTCGGTGTTCGGCTCGCTCTCCAACATCGGCGCCATGGTGGGCGCCATCGCCAGCGGCCAGATGGTGGAGCACGTCGGCCACAAAGGGGTCAGATTCTTTTTACTTACCGTGTCCGTCTTTTTCTACGCACGTAGTATTTCAAATTTTCAATGCGAGATCGTCCTGTTTGTCTCAAACAAGTTAAGAACAACCCTAGCAGAGTCGCCGTATATGCCTCGGTCTTCATAATACTCCTTTCGTCTGAAAAAACTTATCCCAAAGTTGTCCTTCAAATGAATGTATCTAGCACTAACTTTGTGCTAGATACATCCATTTTAAGGACAAGTTTGGGACAAGTTTTTTCATCTTTTACTATTAGATATATCTATTTAAGAGACAAATTTTTTCAGACGAAAGGAGTACTAACTACTAATATGAAGTTTCGAGGGGAGCAAATAACAACGCCCTCTCAACACGTATTATCATGAAAAAATGGCGGAAGGACGCTCGCACCCATTTGTTTCGAAGGACGCTCCGAAAAGAGGCGTGTTCAACCTTGGTATTTAGAGCATGCTCCATAGATATTTTTCCTTGGCCTGTTTTCTACGCAGCCATAGTATTGTTGGTCGCAGGCAGTATCCATTGCGAGATTGACCGGTTTGCGACTTGTCCCCTCAAAATTAAAGAAGGGTCAATGTCATTCCCTTTAGTTGATAGATACTCCCATCCCATGTACTAGTACTAGTAGTAACAAATAGCAATACACTCTTGCGGGCAATCCATCTAGGAGTACGTATTTTTTACCATTTAGAGCAGCAGCAGAAATAACAAAATGGATGAGATCTATCATGCTAACGGCGGAGATTCTTATATCAATCAACAACCCAAATAAATTATGTCTTGTGGGCATCACCGTCGCCTAGTTCCGTGTCCAAGACGGTCTCACGAGCTGCACCGGAAACACGAGTGTGGCATGCATGCGTACGCGCGCCCCACACCAAACACGAGTGTGGCATGCATGCGTACGCGCGCCCCACACGTACTGCTGCAGCATGTTACTACCACTGGGCTCCCAATTAATCCCACAACCTACTGTGCTGCACTAGCTGGTAGATACTATTCCCTCCGTTCCTAAATATTTGTCTTTTTAGAGATTTTAAATGGACATCATATACGGATGTACATAGACATATTTTAGGGTGTAGATTCACTTATTTTGCTCCGCATGTAGTCACTTGTTAAAATCTGTAGAAAGACAAATATTTAGGAACGAAGGGAGTAGTAGGTTGCTGCAGCGCCAATGATTATTCCTCCTAAAAAATTTTAGTTGAATTATTGCCTGAGGAGGATATCAATCACTGAGGATCCGCAGTGTACGGTGGAGTAGGACGGGCCGAGATCGACATGCATGGGCGACTTGGCCGGCCAGCGGCCACCGCTGCCGGAGTTGCACTGTTGCCGACGGCGACGCGGTGAGGGAAGGAAATAATGCATTTAAAAAAGGAAAATACATACGTACAAACAACCATAGTTGGTTATATCTAGTACAGCTTTTAGCATTTTTAATGAACATAGTACAAGCAACTGGTTGGTTATATAATTAAGGTGCGGGCCATAATGTTCAGATTTAATTCTTGGCCAAGCATTTCTCATGAAATGATTGGTGGAGACATAAGCAGGTGATAGTACCAAGTTGAAGAGAAAAAAAAACTAGAAAATGGAGAAAGGGCTTTTGTTCTCAGAAATGCTAAAAATCTGACATTGGATTTTTAGACGACCAGATTTGCCATGCGAAAACAAATAATATTCACATACTTGTGTGTACGACTTCCATGTTCTTACAGTAAAAGTTGCCATGTAGCGTGAAAAACTGACCAGAAAATTATCATGCTGCAGCGATTAGTTGCCATGTGTTCGATCCGGATACAACGTACCTGGTCATAGCCTTTCGTTAGATTTCTATTGAAGTCCTTTGTTCTCGATGCTATCCCTATCCATAAGAGCCTACCCGCAACCCAACTTGGTAAGTCTAATCGTGCAAGTGGGAGGAATTTTGCACATCAAAAGTTGGCCACTTTTCCTTTGGCTAAAGCGAGATTATGGGCTCCACAAGGTGGTCATTTGCTTCCACGATCCGCTACATGAGTTTCACCTGTAATTAGGTTCATGAGGTTAACACTTATGTATGCTGAAAATCATGTGTAAGCTACTCCCTCCGTCTCATAATATAAGAATATTTTTGTCACTAGTATAGTGTTAAAAATGTTCTTATATTTTGGGACAAAGGGAGTACTACGGAGTACTAAATAAAATTAAGAATCTACTCAATGATAAGGGTGACATAGATGGGTCTACCACAATTAATATAGCATACATAAAAAACAAAACTAGCATGCCATCTACAACTAGATAAGCCTAGTTTAAAAAAAAACTAGACAACAACCATATCGCATACAAAATAATCGGTCGCAAGTTGGAATTTCTTATGATGGTGTGGTTGAGGAAGCAGTGGATGAAGACGAAGCTGAGTAAGAAGATGGAGTAGTAGTGCCGAGCACTTTCTATGACTTGGCTACCCATGTAGACTGCCGATCGTCAGGTAACATCCAGAGTCTACTGTTGTGTCCTCGTCTTCCTTGAGGGAGATGAGCACAGTGAGAGCGATGTTGGTTCATGGATGTGAATGAGGCGAGTCTCTCAGTAAAAAGATAGTAAAAAGATGTGGAGACACTTTTGCTGTAACAACTCTCTAGCAGCACGATTTTACTTGCCTAAGTTTTAGTAACTGCCCCGGAGACTTCTTCGTGTGTGCTACGTAATAATCATATGAGGGCATGCGTGTTTATGCAATCATTAGTATGCGTGACAATTTATATGTGGGTAAAGCAAAACGATGACCTAAAAAAGGATTTGCTGGCACTTAGCAATAGCCGCACATCGCAAGGCTGGACTAAACTTCCCCTACGCCAAAATTCCGCAAGCACACCTTTGACTTCAAACCGTGCATCTAACGGTATATGTATCATACTGCAGTCAAGGATTGGAATAAATAGACGAAGGTCTTTCATTGTTGGTGGAGTATTTCGCAGAAAACCATTACAATTGGGGTCGCCTTTGTACAAAACCTTAATTGACTATCATCTTTTTTTCAAAAAAAATATCAATTTGCAGACTTTGTGCTTCAGAAACGGCGTCATAGAGCAGTTAGCGAGACATTGATGCTTCTACCGGAAAAAACTATAGTTGGGCATGGCAATCTCTTTTTGGCAGAAAAATGTAACCGGTGGTTTTATGCAAAATCCACCCTAAATGTGCAGTTTTTTTCCTCAAAATACCCCCCAACCAGAAATTGAATCATTTGATAATTTGCCCCTTTCAAAATGACTGGGGTTCGGATCCACCCTTCACTGACAGAATCCCAGGACAAGGACGACGTGGTCGCCGCTGCCGATGCAGTGCGGGGCAGGAACCGCAGGATTGCTCCTCCTGACAGCAGCCAGCCACAGCCGGTCCACCGCTCGTGTGCCGGAGCTCGCTGCGGTGACGAGGGGGCGTGATTTCCGCTCAGCAGGATGCCCTCGTCCGGGTGTCACCCGGTGTCCCTCCCAGGCGCTGGCGCGCACGCGAGCTGTTCGTGAGAATGCCTAACGGCTATCTGGCCTTGGCCGTCGTCGCCCCTTGCGTCAGAAAGAACATCACAGACCACAGACCGTTCAGTGAGCAATCAGTGCTTCTTGCAAAAAGGATTATGGTAGACCGGTGGTTTTTCGCCCGAAAAATTAAAGTTCTTTTCTGCAAAGTCGATCCCAGTCGCGCTGGTTTATTGCTAAATTCTCTTATTGCCGTGTTAAACTTCAGTATGTTGGTCGTATCTTCGCAATGTTTCAGTAGCTGACCGAACTAATGATCTTCTCTTGAGCTCTAACAAAGCTTGTGAATTGATTTTTCAGGCGTTGATGATCGCTGCTGTTCCTAACATCCTCGGCTGGCTCGCCATCTCCTTGGCAAAAGTACGACAATGCCTTTTTTCCTGACCTTAGTTTCACCGTTTGCTGCTTCTGAACTTGACACTTGTTGGTGTTTGTTTTACAGGACACTACGTTTCTGTATACGGGGCGATTGCTTGAAGGATTTGGTGTTGGTATCATATCCTACACGGTTCGTTTAACAGCACTCTGTGCCTGCTTATTCTTTGCATACAAGATCTATGCACGCAATCTATCTGCTTATACAGGATGTCACTATTGTGGGAGCAAAGTTGCTCATCCCATTGTGGGCTAGTTAACATGCTTAGTCTTGATCTGTGATTTATACAGGTGCCTGTATACATAGCAGAGATTTCTCCTCGTAACAAGAGGGGCGCTCTAGGCTGTGTGAACCCGGTAGGCCTATCCTCCCAAGGATCTTGTCTTATTCTCACAAAGACCTATTAGCTTGTCTATGCTGGAGTGGACTCATTGTTCTTTTGTTCATTCTGCAGTTGTCTGTAACACTTGGGATGGTGTTGGCCTATGTGCTCGGCATGCTTGTTCCTTGGAGGATGCTTGCGCTGATAGGTAACATGGCTAAGTGCCGACGTGTTACTGAACTTTGTTGTTTTCACTCTCAGTTTTCACTTAACCTCTAATATTGAGGCTAAAAATATCGGTAACAGTAAATGCCATGTTGACAAATATGACTAGAATTCGTAGATATCTAGGCAAACATTTCCGTTTAAGCTTTTGAAGGAAAAGTTACTGTGTCAGTAATCTATGCTGATTTCGCTAGTACTTTATGGGCTTAAACGAATGTGTATGCTTCTGGTTTCTGAACCTCTGACTATTTCTGATTCAAATCTCTGGGCTGTCTTTCTTCTAGGAACCTTGCCATGCACAATATTGATACCTGGCCTACTCTTCATTCCAGAATCTCCAAGATGGCTGGTCTGTATACGCAAATGTATACAAAGTGCTGCATCATTCTGAATTTTTTATTAACCACTCATGTGCATCAATCTCCAGGCAAAGATGAACAAGATGGATGATTTCGAAGCCTCTTTACAAGTTTTGAGAGGATCTGAGACCGACATCACCTCAGAAGTGAATGATATAAAGGCAAGCACCTGCCTTTTTTTTCTAGACTAACTAACTACAAATCTTTCTATGTGATCACCAATGTTTGCTTTAACATTATGCAGACAGCGGTAGCATCAGCAAACAAAATGACGGCAATTCGTTTCCAAGAGTTAAACCAAAAGAAATTCCGCATGCCCTTGATAGTAATTTCCTTGACTCGCTGTTTTATTTCATACCAAAATTCGCAATTGCATTTTGTAATCGTGATTGTGGTGCAACTTGGCAGCTAGGAATTGGCCTGCTTGTACTACAACAGCTAAGTGGGATCAACGCCATACTGTTTTATGCAGGCAGCATCTTCAAAGCTGCAGGCAAGCTGTACAATTTGGTCATTAAATTTCCTTCAGTGCAATATTATGGTGTTATATTATAGTCAATTTTAGCTTCTATATTTAACATGAAAAGCTCTTCAGGTCTTACAAACAGCAACTTGGCCGCATGTGGACTTGGAGCTATTGCGGTGCGTAACTTGATATATATCTTTTCTTGTCTCTTAGTAGTTCACATTAAGATGCTGACAGCATTTATAATCAGCTTCTTGCCACTGGAGCTACAACCTGGTTGCTAGACAGAGCTGGCCGACGGATCCTACTTATTGTAACTTTCCTCCTCTCTTTGAAACCAGTTTGTTACTGTAGTTGTCTGTAACTACTCCCTCCATCCCAAAATTCTTGTCTTACATTTGTCTAGATACGGATGTACCTAATACTAAAACATGACTTGATACATCCGCATTTGGACAAATCTAAGACAAGAATTTTGGGACGGAGGGAGTATAATTTAGCTCTCACTTCAACTTCCAGATCTCTTCTGCTGGGATGACCCTAAGCCTTCTTGCAATTGCCGTCATATTTTTTCTCAAGGTATGTTCAGGTTTCTTTACTATAGGATACCGGTATAAATAAAATACATAATACATACACCACACCCTTATAATAGTCTATTAAGTGGATCGGGGTTTTATCTTTTTGATTGGTGATATTATCACCAGGCCTCTTCTGCCGAATATTTTTCTTATATTATCATCATTTATGTGTTCCAGGACAACGTTCCGCAAGATTCTGACATGTATTACATATTAAGCATGGTCTCCTTGTTTGCTATTGTGGTATGTCCATCCGCCAACTAGATTGTTTGGTCTGAAAATTTACATAGCAAATCCACGAGCTGTGCCTGCGATATTAACCTGACACTTGTTCAGGCTTATGTGATCACCTTCTCCTTCGGTATGGGTGCCATTCCATGGGTCATAATGTCTGAGGTAATATAGTGAATCTGCACACTGCGTATAGAACCATAGCTCATAATTAATGTGGTTTAGGCATGTCACTGGTGCATTCACATAACCATACTGCTGGACTTTTTATGTGTTTGTAGATCCTGCCGGTTAGCATCAAGAGCCTGGCGGGAAGCTTCGCAACGCTCGCCAACTGGCTGACCTCCTTTGGGATAACAATGACAGCAAACTTGCTGCTCAGCTGGAGTGCTGGAGGTTCACACTGATCTTCCACTCTTCCCTCGAGTAGGATTATGGACCCACGGATCTGACGGAGATCATTTCTGTTTGTTTACGATCTCGACAGGTACCTTTGCGTGCTACACGCTCGTGAGCTCTTTCACGCTCATGTTCATCATCCTCTGGGTGCCGGAGACCAAGGGAAGAACTCTCGAGGAGATACAGTGGTCGTTCCGGTGAGCTCAGTCGGTAGTTTTCGCGGTATATATGTCGGAATTATTCTTCAAGCCGGGCATCGTCTTCTTTTTACTAGTCTGATTGCTCGAAGAAGGCCAATTATACAAAAGAAAAGAAAAACTTTGTCGTCTGTATATTCCTGTACAGCCATTGTTTCAGATGACTCTGTAAAGGGGGCATGTAATTATTATGCTCTGTTTTCTTCTCTGGGTTCCGTGCTGGCGCAGCTGGTGGTCAGCTCCCACTGTGATATACCATGTAAAAGAAATAAAACATTGACTAACAAGAAAATGTCATATGCCTTAGATAAGGACCTTTATGCGGACGTGGAGTTTCTGCACCCGAGCTCATATGAGCTCGGGTGAACAGTAAAATCGAACAAAAATCGAAAAAATTTCAAAAATTTCCAAATTTTTTTTGGTAGAAACATTGACAAAAGTTTTAAGTGCTTGCAAAAATTCGTCATGAAATCACATTTCTAGAAGGCGTGGCAAAAAAAACAAAATTGGTACTCTGAAAATGCTACTTTCAAAAGCATTTTTGAGGCTGAATTTATTTTTTTTGCCACGCCTTACAGGAATGTGATTTTATGATGATTTTTTGCAAGCACTTAGAACTTTTGTCAATGTTTCTCTGAGAATTTTTTTGGAATTTTTTGAATTTTTTTTTCGATTTTACTGTTCACCGAGCTCAAATGAGCTCGGGAGCAGAAAGGCACTTTCGCCTTTATGCCTTCATTTTCCGTAGAAGCAAGTGAGACCACCCGGTGCACTCTATCCCTTCCTTCTCCGTAGAAGCAAGAGAGCACTGCTATATAATATTACCTCTATTCCGGCGCTCGAGATCCGCATCCATCTAGCTTGGTACATTTAGAGTAGTTTTAACTAAGTTTGATATAATATATCTGAATCTAAGTATAAATGGTTTGAATCCGGAAACAAAGTGGGGGCGAGCATTAGGGGTGTCCACGGAAAAAATGGGGGTGTCCGTTTTGGGGATAGCCTTGAAGATGCCCTTAGCCTACAATTGATCCTACACAATGCGCAGCAATAAATATACCGTTGAAGCTTCAATGGATGCCGATGATGTTAACATGGACGATCACTGAGGGTCCGCAGGTCGCTCGCCAAGAGAACAAGGCACCAAGCCACAATGTATGGGGTGATGGTAAAAAAGATACAAGTGGAGATCGACAACGGCGAAATGGTGACTATTGGCTGAGTTCCACGGTATATGAAGGCAATGGGGGAGACCTCCATGTGAGAGTTTTAATCATATTTTCTTCGACATCGATTGGCCCGCTCAGTGGGCACTTGGCGGCGTTGGTGACCTTGTTGATGCCGCTTGGTGTGCTTTGATCTACTCGTGTATATGGGGTATGTCCGGTTGCATCGTGATGTCCACGTTAGGACTATGAGCATGTGCGGTTATTGAGGCAAGATGCTCTGGTTTGGTTCATGCACTTTTTCCTTGAAAGTGGGGGTCGCAGTACATGACGACTCAAGTTTGGTGTTGCTTTTGAACACAGGGTCTCGATCTCTGGAGTTAAACTCTAGGCGTGCCTAGCTCTGGTTGTTCGTAGTGCTTCACATCATTTCCTTCTCAAAGGCATTGTCTAGAGTTTGCTCGAACTCCCTCTTCAGGCTGAAAACATCATGATGCAGCCTTCATGGTTGGATCTGGCCATGGTAGCGCTCGCACGTTATTCCTTTCTTGAAGGCGTCGTTGTTGAAGCGCTTTTCTCATAGTCCGTATGCTATCATCGGTGGTGGTTTACGTTGATGGTTGTTACTGTGTGTTGGAGTTCACTTTGATATGAGTATGGGAGGTCTCATGTTTCTATTTCCTTTGTGTGTTTTAGTGTTGGTAGTTGCTAAAAATATGTGTAGGCTATGGTGTCAACTAACCCCACAACTTTTCTATTGCACCCCTTTGGTTTTCTAAATTTCTATATTAATCCTTGCAACTTCAGATTGATGCCACAACTTACAAATGACCCTACAGATTTCTTTCTGGTGCTGCCACTGGGTGTTGGCTTTGTGTCTGTCATGTAGTCTGGTTCTCCTTTGCAAGTAGATGAGCCTAAGGCAAAAATATTCTTATAATCCCGAGCTCAAATGCTCCTGCTATGAACAATAAAATCAAGAATAGATAGGAAGACAATTAACTTTGTTCATGCGTGCAAAATTTCCCTATGAAATCATATTCATGGAGGTCTAGCTGGACCAAAATAACAATACAGTACTCCAAAATGCTTTCAAAACTCGTCTTTTTGGAGCATCTTTTTGTTGTTACCCAGAGCATTAGGAATGTTTTCTCTTCACGAAAATTTGCACGTATGTAGAACATTCAACAATGTTTGTTGTAAAAAAAAATCCATTTTTTGAATATGTTTTTTGTTGATTTTACTGTTCATGAGGGTGCATTTGAGCTCGAGAATAGAATCTCTATGTCCAACATAAGGATGAAAAATGAACTCCCCACTAAACAACATGGTCAGTGTATGGACGGCCCAAACATAAGTTGGGCATAGATCATGGAGAAAACATGCATATGGTTGCTTTTTCAACTGGGTAATCAAAATCTAGAAACTATGGGAATGGTCAATGATGGTTGCCAGGAGAAGTCCATTTGGGTTCTCACAGGATAGAGATAAGTCCATTCATGGCCATTATTAATTTATGAAACTCCATATTAATGCAAATTTCTTCCCACGTCCGTCTGTGGACAGGGCACCAGTCCGCAGATATGGATATGGAAGGGCGACATCCAACCGTATCATGTATATATCTGTCAGTGAATTCAAATTCAAATGTACTCCGACCCGATCCACACAGCGCACAGAATCACATGCCCGGTCATAATTAAAAAGCGGCAAATATGCTTAGTTTTTCCATGCCTAAATCCAAAAGAATATCAGTCCGACAGTTAGTGCATTTCTGCCCTGCCGGGCCAGCAATCCCATCTAGCTGCTCCCCGATCAAGGAGGTGTTGTCGCCGCCACATAAGCATCCTCCATGTCCGCCTCTGCCGCGTCCTAATAGTCAGCCACCGCCAACACATCTTTTTGCCGTTGCAACATCTGGAAGAGGACGAATTGCACGATCATTCTTGCGCTGGCATACAAAGAGTCGACATTCAAGGTCAACATCTTGGTGTCCTCTACATAGGCGGTGATCTTCACCCTCTTTTCCTCGAACGCGGCCTTCCTCTCTTCCATCATGGTCTGATGTCTACTATGCAACATTTCTTCTTGTAGACGTTGTTGGGCCTCCAAGTGCAGAGTTCTGTAGGACATTAGCAAATTTCCTTTAAGTGGATGGCCTAAGGTTTATCAATCCGCGGGAGGCGTAGGATGAAGATGGTCTCTCTCAAACAACCCTGCAACCAAATAACAAAGAGTCTCTTTTGTCCCAACACACCCAATACAATGGTAAATTGTATAGGTGCAATAGTTCGTCAAAGAGATGGTTATACAAGTGCAATATGAATGGTAGATATAGATTTTTGTAATCTGAAATTATAAAAATAGCAAGGTAGCAAGTAACAAAAGTGAGCGAAAACGGTATTGCAATGCTTGGAAACAAGGCCTAGGATGCATACTTTCACTAGTGCAAGTTCTCTCAACAATGATAACATAATTAGATCATATAACAGTCCCTCAACTTGCAACAAAGAGTCACTCCAAAGTCACTAATAGTGGAGAACAAACGAAGAGATTATTCTAGGGTACGAAACCACCTCAAAGTTATTCTTTCCGATCAATCCATTAGGCTATTCCTGTAAGTGTCACAAACAACCCTAGAGTTCGTAGTAAAATAACACCTTAAGACACACATCAACCAAAACCCTAATGTCACCTAGATACTCCAATGTCACCTCAAGTATCCGTGGGTTTGATTATACGATATGCATCACACAATTTCAGATTCATCTATTCAAACCAACACAAAGAACTTCATAGAGTGCCCCAAAGTTTCTACCGAAGAGTCAAGACGAAAACGTGTGCTAACCCCTATGCAAAAATTCACAAGGTCACTTAACCTGCAAGTTGATCACCAAAACATACATCAAGTGGATCACGTGAATATCCCATTATCACCACACAGATAAGCACATGCAAGACATATATCAAGTGTTCTCAAATCCTTAAAGACTCAACCCGATAAGATAACTTCAAAGGGAAAACTCAATCCATTACAAGAAGGTAGAGGGGGAGAAAGATCATAAGATCCAACTATAATAGCAAAGCTCGCGGTACATCAAAATCGTGCCAAATCAAGAACACGAGAGAGAGAGAGAGAGAGAGAGAGAGAGAGAGAGAGAGATCAAACACATAGTTACTGGTACATACCCTCAACCCTGAGGGTGAACTACTCCCTCCTCGTCATGGAGAGCGCCAGGATGATGAAGATGGCCACCGGTGATTGATCCCCCCTCTGGCAGGGTGCCGAAACAGGGTCCTGATTGGTTTTTGGTAGCTACAGATGCTTGCGGAGGCGAAACTCCCGATCTTGGTTTCTTTTCGGGGGTTTCTGTATTTATAGGAATTTTTGGCGTTGGTTTCACGTCAGGGGGGGGGGTCTCCGACTCAGCCACGAGGTAGGGGGCGCGCCTAGGGGGTAGGGCGCGCCCTCCCCCCTCGTGGTTGACTCAGGACTCCTCTGGCCCAACTCTTTTGCTTCGGGGGCTTCTTCTGGTCCATCAAAAATCACGTAAATTTTCAGCTCTTTTGGACTCCGTTTGATATTCCTTTTCTGTAAATATCAAAAACAAGGAAAAATAGAAACTGGCACTGGGCTCTAGGTTAATAGAATATAAATGCATATAAAACATCCAAAACAGATAATGTAATATCATGGAACAATACAAAATTATAGATATGTTGGAGGCGTATCAAGCATCCCCAAGCTTAATTCCTGCTCATCCTCGAGTAGGTAAATGATAAAAACAGAATTTTTTATGTGGAATGCTACCTAACATATTTATCCATGTAATTCTCTTTATTGTGGCATGAATGTTTAGATCCGAATGATTCAAAACGAAAGCTTAATATTGACATAAAAACAATAATACTTCAAGCATACTGACAAGGCAATTATGTCTTCTCAAAATAACATGGCCAAAGAAAGCTTATCCCTACAAAATCATAGTCTGGCTATGCTCCATCTTCGTCACACAAAATATTCAAATCATGCACAACCCTGGTTTTAGCCAAGCAATTGTTTCATACTTTAGTATTCTCAAACTTTTTCAACTTTCACGCAATACATGAGCGTGAGCCATGGACATAGCACTATAGGTGTAATAAAATGTTGGTTGTGGAGAAGACAAAAGGAGGGAGATAGTATCACATCAACTGGGCGTATCAACGGGCTATGGAGATGCCCATCAATAGATATCAATGTGAGTGAGTAGGGATTGCCATGCAACAGATGCACTAGAGCTATAAGTGTATGAAATCTCAAAAAGAAACTAAGTGGGTGTGCATCCAACTTGCTTGCTCATGAATACCTAGGGCATTTGAGGAAGCCCATCATTGGAATATACAAGCCAAGTTCTATAATGAAAAATTCCCACTAGTATATGAAAGTGACAAAATAAGAGACTCTCTATCTCGAAGATCATGGTGCTACTTTGAAGCACAAGTGTGGAAAAAGGATAATAACATTACCCCTTCTCTCTTTTTCTCTCTTTTTTTATTTTTTATTTTTTTCTCTTTTTTCTTTGGCTTCTTTGGCCTCTTTTTTTTTCTTTTTTTTATTTCATCACATGGGACAATGCTCTAATAATGATGATCATCACACTTCTATTTACTTACAACTCGAAAAAATTACAAATCGATACTTAGAACAAAAATATGACTCTATGTGAATGCCTCCGGCGGTGTACCAGGATGTGCAATGAATCAAGAGTGACATGTATGAAAGACTTATGAAAGGTGGCTTTGCCACAAATACTATGTCAACTACATGATCATGCAAAGCAATATGACAATGATGAAACGTGTCATAATAAATGGAACGGTGGAAAGTTGCATGGCAATATACCTCAGAATGGCTATGAAAATGCCATAATAGGTAGGTATGGTGGTTGTTCTGAGGAAGGTATAAGGTGGGTGTATGGTATCGACGAAAGTTGCGCGGTACAAGAGAGGCTAGCAATGGTGGAAGGGTGAGATTTCGTATAATCCATGGACTCAACATTAGTCATAAAGAACTCACATACTTATTGCAAAAATCTATTAGTCATCGAAACCAAGTACTACATGCATGCTCCTAGGGGAAGGGTTGGTAGGAGTTAACCACCGCGTGATCCCGACCTCCACACAAAGGATGGCAATCAAAAAGCACCTTATGCTCCAACTTTGTTACATAACAGTTCACCATATGTGCATGCTACGAGAATCACAAACTTCAACACAAGTATTTTTGAAATTCACAACTACTCCACTAGCATGACTCTAATATCATCATCTTCATATCTCAAAACAATCATAAGGAATCAAACTTCTCAGAGTATTTAATGCACTTTATATGAAAGTTTTTATTATATCCCTCTTGGTTGCCCATCATATTAGAACTAAATTCATAACCTAAGAAAATTACCATGTTGTTTAAGACTCTCAAAAATAATATAAGTGAAGCATGAGAGTTCATCTATTTCTTCAAAATAAAACCACCGTCGTGCTCTAAAAGATATAAGTTAAGCACTCGAGCAAACGACAACTACTCCAAAAATATAAGTGAAGATGAATGAGTAGTTGAATAATTACACAACTATATGAAGACTCTCTAACATTTAAGATTTTCAGATCTTGGGATATTATTCAAACAGCAAGAAAAACAAAATAAAATGACATTGCAAGGATAGCACATATCTTGTGAAGAAGCAAAAACTTAGGCTCAACCAAAACTGACCGATCATTGTTGAAGAAGAAAGGTGGGATGTCAACCGGGGCATCCCCAAGCTTAGATGCTTGAGACTTCTTGAAATATTAACTAGGTATGCCTTGGGCATCCCCAAGCTCGAGTTCTTGTGTCTCATTAATTCCTCTTATATCACGGTTTTCCTAAATCTTAAAAACTTCATGCACACAAAACTCAACAAGAACTCGTGAGATATGTTAGTATAAATCAATGCAAAACCTTATCATTCTCTTCTGTAGCAAATCAATAAAATTATTATTTGTTATTGCCTACTAAATGCCTCTGCATATTTAACACTCCTATCCTCAAAAAGGATCATTAAACAAGCAAACATATGCAAACAATGCAAACATAACAGCAATCTGTCTAAACAGAACAGTCTATAAAGAATGCAAGAGGAATCATACTTTCCTAACTCCAAAAAAATTGAAAAATTACCATACTGTAGAATTTTTTTGTTGATCATTGTGTCAAAATTTCAAGATTTTATCATGTCCTGACTATTCACCAATATTCAAAACATAACAGCAAATTTCTGTTTTCGAAACTACAACGTATAGACTTGTAAAATAAGCATGGTAAAGGTTGTACTTGATTTTTTTTATTGAACTAAAAGATATAAAACATGTATCTGAATAGCAGCAAGCAAATAAAAAGAAAATAAAATGACGCTCCGCACAAAACACATATCATGTGGTCAATAAAGTTTAGCTCCAAGTAAAGTTACCGATGAACGAAGACGAAAGTGGGGATGCCATCCGGGGCATCCCCAAGCTTAGTTGCTTGGATCTTTCTTGAATATTACCTTGGGGTGGCTTGGGAATCCCCAAGCTTAGGCTCTTGCCACTCCTTATTCCGTAGTCCATTGAAACTTTACCCAAAACTTGAAAACTTCACAACACAAAACTTAACAGAAAATCTTGTGAGATCCGTTAGTATAAGAAAATAAATCGCCACTTAGGTACTGTTGTGAACTCATTCTAAATTAAAATTGGTGTTATATATACTGTATTCCAACTTCTCCATGGTTCATACCCTCGGATACTACTCATGGATACATCAAAATAAGCAAACAACACATAGAAAACAGAATCTTTCAAAAACAGAACAGTCTGTAGTAATCCGGAAACTTTCCATACTTCTGTAACTCCAAGAATTCTGAAAAATTAGGAAAACATAGGAAATTTGTATATAAATCATGTGTAAAAATTCAGATTAAAAGCACGTTTCAGTGAATTTTCAAAATTCCCGGACTGAGCGCAAAAGTTTCTGTTTTTGCATAGAATCGAATCAACTATCATCCACATTATCCCAAAGGCTTTACATGGCATTTTATGGAAACAAAAGCTATAAAACATGATTACTACAGTAGCTTAAGCAAGTGAACACACAAAAAGAGTTGGGTTAAACATTGGGTTGTCTCCCAACAAGCGCTTTTCTTTAATGCCTTTTATCTAGGCATGATGATTTTAATGATGCTCACATAAAAGATAAGAATTGAAACACAAAGAGAGCATCATGAAGCATATGACTAGCACATTTAAGTCTAACCCACTTCCTATGCATAGGGATTTTTTGAGCAAACAACTTATGGGAACAAGAATCAACTAGCATAGGAAATTAAAACAAGCATAACTTCAAGATTTTGAACACATAGAGAGGAAACTTGATATTATTGCAATTCCTACAAGCATATGTTCCTCCCTCATAGTAATTTTCAGTAGCATCATGAATGAATTCAACAATATAACTATCACATAAAGCATTCTTTTCATGATGCAGTAGCATAGAATTTTTATTACTCTCCACATAAGCAAATTTGTTCTCATGAATAGTAGTGGGAGCAAATTCAACAAAATAACTATCATGTGAGGCATAATCCAATTGAAAATTAAAATCAAGATGACAAGTTTCATGGTTATCATTATTCTTTATAGCATGCATGTCATCACAATAATCATCATAGATAGCAACTTTGTTCTCATAATCAATTGGAAACTCTTCCAAAATAGTGGATTCATCACTAAATAAAGTCATGACCTCTCCAAATCCACTTTCATAATTATCACAATAAGATTCAACACCCTCCAAAATAGTGGGATCATTACTTCCTAAAGTTGACACTCTTCCAAACCCACTTTCATCAATATAGTCATCATAAATAGGAGGCATGCTTTCATCAAAATAAATTTGCTCATCAAAACTTTGGGGACTAAAAATATCATCTTCATCAAACTTAGCATCCCCAAGCTTGTAGCTTTGCATATCATTAGCATCATGGATATTCAAAGAATTTGCACTAACAACATTGCAATCATGCTCATCATACAAATATTGTATGACAAACATTTTATAGACTTCTTCTTCTAACACTTGAGCACAATTTTCCTTTCCATCATTTTCACGAAAGACATTAAAAAGATGAAGCATATGAGGCAACCTCAATTCGATTTTTTGTAGTTTTCTTTTATAAAGTAAAGTAGTGATAAAACAAGAAACTAAATTATTCCATTGCAAGATCTAAAGATATACCTTCAAGCACTCACCTCACCGGCAACGGCGCCAGAAAAGAGCTTGATGTCTACTATGCAACCTTTCTTCTTGTAGACATTATTGGGCCTTCAAGTGCAGAGTTTTGTAGGACAGTAGCAAATTTCCCTCAAGTGGATGACCTAAGGTTTATCAATCCGTGGGAGGTGTAGGATGAAGATGGTCTCTCTCAAACAACCCTGCAAACAAATAACAAAGAGTCTCTTGTGTCCCCAACACACCCAATACAATGGTAAATTGTATAGGTGCACTAGTTCGGCAAAGAGATGGTGATACAAGTGCAATATGGATGGTAGATATACGTTTTTGTAATCAGAAATTATAAAAACAGTAAGCTAGCAAGTAACAAAACTGAGCAAAAACGGTATTGCAATGCTTGGAAACAAGGCCTGGGGTGCATACTTTCACTACTTCAAGTTCTCTCAACAATGATAACTTAATTAGATCATATAACAATCCCTCAATGTGCAACAAAGAGTCACCTCAAAGTCACTAATAGCGGAGAACAAATGAAGAGATTAATGTAGGGTACAAAACCACCTCAAAGTTAGTCTTTCCGATCAACCCATTGGGCTATTCCTATAAGTGTCACAAACAGCCCTAGAGTTTGTAGTAAAATAACACCTTAAGACACACATCAACCAAAACCCTAATGTCATCTAGATACTCCAATGTCACCTCAAGTATCCGTGGGTTTGATTATACGATATGCATCACACAATTTCAGATTCATCTATTCAAACCAACACAAAGAACTTCATAGAGTGCCCCAAAGTTTCTATCGGAGAGTCAACACGAAAACATGTGCCAACCCCTGTGCATAAGTTCACAAGGTCACTGAACCCGCAAGTTGATCACCAAAACATACATCAAGTGGATCACGTGAATATCCCATTGTCACCACAGATATGCACATGCAAGACATACATCAAGTGTTCTCAAATCCTTAAAGACTCAATCCGATAAGATAACTTCAAAGGGAAAACACAATACATTACAAGAAGGTAGATGATACGTCTGCAACGTATCTATAATTTTTGATTGTTCCATGTTGTTATACTATCATTCTTGGATGTTTTACAATCATTTTATAGTCATTTTATATCATTTTTTGGTACTAACCTATTGACATAGTGCCCAGTGCCAGTTGCTGTGTTCTACAAGTTTTTTACATCGCGGAAAATCAATGTCAAATGGAGTCCAAACGCAGCGAAACTTCTTGAGGATCTTTTTTGGGCCCGAAGACATCCAGTGGGCCAAGGAAGCACCTGGGGGTGCCTCGAGGGGAGCAGCACCCACCAGGGCATGCTAGGAGGCCCAGGTGTGCCCTGGTGGGTTATGCCCACCTCGGGTGCCCCTTGAACCGCCTCTCCGCTCTGTAAATACCCCAATATTCTAGAAACCCGAGGGAGTTGACAAAAATCAATTCCAGCTGCCGCAGAGTCCAGAACCACCAGATCCAATCTAGACACCATGATAGAGGGGTTCACCACTTCCATTGGTGCCTCTCCAATGATGCGTGAGTAGTTCTTTGTAGACCTACGGGTCTGTAGTTAGTAGCTAGATGGCTTCCTCTCTCTCTCTCTCTCTCTCTCTCTCTTGATTATCAATACAATGGTCTCTCGGGAATCCGATGAACTTTGAGTTTATGATCATCTATGTTTTTATTCATGAAAGTTATTTGAGTCTACTTTGATCTCTTATATGCATGATTGCTTATAGCCTCGTATTTCTTCTCCGATATTTGGGTTTTGTTTGGCCAACTTGATCTATTTATCTTGCAATGGTAAGAGGTGCTTTGTAGTGGGTTCGATCTTACGATGCTTGATCCCAGTGACAGAAGGGGAACCAACACGTATGTATCGTTGATACTAAGTATAAAACAATGGGGTCTATCTCTACATAGATAGATTTTGTTGTAACATCCCAATTTTCAATTTGGATGTTATACATATATAGATCATCAAATGCCTATCATATTTATTCTTGCATTTTGGTTGAGATCCTAGAAATCTTAAGCAACTCAAGGACCCACAGAGAGAGTTGGAGATTTCACAAAATTCATATTTGAATTTAATTCAAATTTGTAGAAAGGATCAATTTGATTTTTTGTCCAAATATTTCAATATCAAAAAAATTAATGAGAGAAGATAATATGACTTCTTCAAATTAAGAGAAATATTGGAGAAGAATTTTAAAATCAAATTATGACTTTTCTGGTATTTTATTTGCTATTTTATTTGAATTAGAAAAATATGCATTTTTCAAAATTGCATTTTAGGCCAGAAAAATGTTCACTTTGTTATAAATATTCTATATAGACGGTGAAAATTGTTTTCGGCATTTTTGGTTTTTTTTAATATTTTATTAGGATTTTTCTCTTCAGGCATATAATTATTTAAAAAAGAAAAGTTTCCTCCGCCCGACTGGGCCGAAGCCCAGCCGAGCAGGCCGGCCCGCAGCGCCGCCGCCTCCACTGTCGTCCCCGAGCCGGACTCCGGCCAGAGTCCACGCTGCCGCCGACTCGGGCGCCCCCTTGCCCAAGCGACGCCCCCGGGCCTTTAAAAGGAGCCGCCGCCGCCGCGTCCTTGCCACCCTGCCACCGCAGCCGACGCCGCCGCCTCCTCGCGCCGCACCGCCACCGCCCGCTGCCGCCGCTGCTTTGCG